>NC_056744.1:519667166-520015991 GCF_019279795.1 Protopterus annectens
ATAATCATGGTGAGATGTTTCATATAGAGAATTATATACTGAATTTCATGCAACTGCATAACTAAAAATGTTGCAAAGTATTCACTGTAGGATATATGACTATGGTCTATTATATTTTTCTTTACAGTGGCAGATGTGAGATAGAGTACTAAGACAGAATACATATAGCAAAATTCTAGTAATCTGTCGGATTAGTGACATTATTATCATTATTATATAAATACATGCATACGCAGTAATTGTTTTATCATACTTTGCTCTGCCATATTTTTGGTTTGACATTCCTGAAATAAAAGGATTTATCATGTATACTCCATTGAACAAGTTACTATAATAAATGTATTGATTGCCATCTGGTACTGGAAAGCAGATTTGTGAGACTCAGTGACAGTGGGATTAAAAGGAACAAAGCAGTACTTCAGGCAAAATAAAATGTAATCTTTGAACTGTCAGCACTTTACTTATTGAATAGTTCCTCCGTTATTAAAGGAGTCTGTGTCCTTTGAAAATAGTGAGAATAGATATACATGACTGACATATTAATGTAGTATACAGTGGTCTTCAAAATCATGCAGTACTCATCTGAATAAAAATATTCCATGTTTTGGGGGGAAAGCAATGCATAACACAAGATTATTAACCCTTATAAATTAATTTTTGTTTATTGAAACAAAGCTTTTTTTTTTCTTTGCATATGTTCCTTTTTGAACATTCAGATGTCTTAATCATTTGTTATTTTATTAGCTGCCCAGTATTGCGAATAATAAAATTTAAATACTAAGTTTGATGAAAAATTATATAGAGTCAGAGTCGCAGTTTTTAAAGGCTCAAAATAAATATTAGATGGAAGAACTATTTACTCAACATAATATGGAACATCTTATAGAAGTATCTGAATGAATGTTTGTTATACTAGCAAAGAAAAAGGAAAACATTTAACTGCTTCAGAGGGGTTTGTTACTTTTTATTAACTCATACTTTGACTGGGAAGTAAATTAGTTTTGGAAGACAAATGCATTATAAATACTACTTTAGAGGTATCTAGGTTCATAAATGTTTACTAGGCTAATGACTGCAACAGCCTATGTAAGCCTAGCCCTGCATCCTGTTAATCCATTGAAGGTAATTTCAGTGACTGTAAAGAAACCAAAGCCAGTTCACCAAAAATGTTTTTGATGAAAGTGGAGATTGCCTTTTTCTCTGCTGTTGTGTGACCTCAGAATTGGCATATATAATTCCAAGGGATGGGGGAGTTGTGTCTTTACATGGGAGATGCAGGAAGGCTTGACCAGTTGCAAAAAATGTTTCAATGTTCGCTAAAGGCAGTTTATTTGCATTTCTCAGAACTGCCTTCGATGTAACGATATGAATCCAAAATGACTACAGAAAATTTAGGCCAGTCACCAGCAGCCTTACAAAAAAAGTGGAGTCTGTATGTCCTCCCTGTGGTCGCATGGGTTTCCTCTGGGTGCTCCGGTTTCCTCCCACATCCCAAAAACATGCAGTAGGTGGATTCGACACTCTAAAAATTGGCCCTAGGTGTAAGTGTGTGCATGTGTATGTGTGCGCCTTCTGTGGAAGGTTGGGCACTGGGCTGCCAACTCGACACCGTAAAACTCCACTGCCAATCATGAGCAGACAGGTGATCCGCTGTGGCGACCCCTAACCGGGAAAAGCCAAAAGTAGAAGAATCAGTTTTATATTCCTTAAAAGTATTTGTTGTAATAAAATGGCAAAGTGATAGCCAGAATGCTGAGCAATGGGCTAAAGCTGAATTTTTACTAATGACATGCTAATTATATTTCTCATATTTTCCACTTCCACTTTTATTGTAATAAGACTAATCATTTATGCTGGTAGTTCTTTTCAAAGTATCAACAGCTGCTCCAGCTACACATACACTTCTCCTCTTACACTCATACGGAGAGCTGAATACCTTCAGCTGTATTACAGTTCTTCTTCCTTTTGTCGGTCTGTTTCTTTTTTTTTTTTTCCTTTTAACAACTGTTGGGAAATATTCAGCTCTTTTTTATACAACTTGTAAACTTGGTAAGCCCTTTGGACCTAAGCTTCTCTCTTCAGGGATGATCCTGGGTACCTTCTAGTAAATTGATTTAAATTGTACAGAAGGAAACTAGTGATAGAAGGAATGCTCAGAGTCTGGTTTCTATTTTTTTTTTGTCCTGGGTGAACTAGAATGCAAACTGAGTTGACTGGATCGGTTCATTGGTGCTGCAGGATGGCCATGATGTGTAATGGCCACTATGTAATCAGTCTGAGGGATTACTCCTCCTTTATGGCATTAACCTCTGACTTTATATTTCTTACCTCAGTCACCATTTATGTGAACATTTGTCTAACCTATCTGTTGAAGTGCTGCTTATTTATTTGTTTTAACATTTCTCTGCAACAGTATTCCAAATACAACTGAAAAACTGTTTTTTTTTTGTCCAGCTCAGTTAAAACATATAGCACAGAAGAGTATTGTTTTTGCTGTTGTCAATATCTGCTCACATGCTTCTGAGTTGGACAGTTGTGGGATAATGCTTTTCATTCTGATCAGTTACATGGTTTACATACAAGAGTACTGTTATAATCTCTGTCTCTAAAACAAAACTAATTGCTTCTCTACTCTACTTTCAAGAAGAAGCTTAACATGCTACACAGTCACCTAGACCAGGATTCAGAGACAGGTCCCACTGTGAACAGTAAAGCTGGGGCAAAAACAGCCTGTTACATTGATCATGGAAATGAGTGATTCAGCAACACATTAGCTGCAAAGAGGAAAGACTTCATTAACAACTAATTTGCATATCTCAGAATCATTCAGGGATTACAGCATGGGCTAAGAAACCCTTTTCTGCTGCCCTTGCATTAATCACTGTTGATGACCAAGGCATTATTTTAACACAAGCACCTCTCTCACCCAACCGCTCCAAACATACATATACAAATCTAAATACACACACACACACACACACACACACACACACACACACACACACACACACACACACACAGATATTCATATATAGCTGCATATCTCTTACCCATCTCTGAGTTTACAGAATGTCTCCAGTGTTAATAATTTTGCTCGCTCTCTCTCTCTCTCTCTCTCTCTCTCATAACTTGTGTATGACTAGTCAATCAATATTTCCAGTCATTAGAGTTTGATTCTTCTTAGCATCCAAAAAGTGCATCACTATGCAAGACCTGCTGCTCTTTCAACTTTGTTTAAATTGATTAGTGAAATATTTATAAAGACTCCCTGGTGTCATCTAGTGTTCCTCCTAAGCTTTCCCTGGAAGTCTTGAGTATGGTCACCATACGTCATAGACCCTTAAAGTCCATCACTGAGATGCAAGACCTGTTGCTCTGTTAATTTTTTAAGCAGCTCTGGTGTGTAGTGTCTCCTTGGTACAGCTTCCAGCTTCAAAACCTGTTATTCTGTCACCTTTTCCATTATTAAAATGATGACAGGTTTCCCCGGTGTCCAGTGCCCCCTTATTACATCCACTCCTTTTTAAATCTGGGTGGAGTTAAATAGGTATGGCAGCTTCCTTATGCTCACCACACACACACACACACACACACACACACACACACACACACACACACACACACACACACACACACACACACACACACACATATCTACCCACATTCCCTAACTAACCCACCAAGTGAGTTCACCCAGGCAGGCATACTTTCACACACTCATGCACAAACATGCATGCACACATGCACACATGTACACACACACACACTCTTAACTAACACCACTCACATCTCTAGATATACTCACACATGCAGCCACACACATACGCACATGCACACCCCTCAGCCCTATCTGCTAAACTCCCTGGCACTTGTTCTAGTGTCAGCTCATACACTGAAAGCAATGGGTGAACTTGAGCCTTCATCTTATTTAAATACTGCACCTGGAGGTATACCTGAGCAGTTCTATCAATCAGTAAGCTTCATGAAGCCATTGCTATAGATATTTCCAAAGGAAAGAGTATAAGGTTCTCCCCAGAATACCTCATTAGCATTTGGAGTAGACCAGACAGAGTGATCTATCTCTATAGTGTTTGCTGTAGGCCAGACAGACAGCTCACCCTTTTGATGCACCTGTTTGAGGTAAGCACTGGGTTCTGCTGTCTATGAACCAGTAATGGTTTGCCCCAGGGCTTTCCACTGGTGGTAACCTTTCTGAATTCATGACTTAGTGTAGTATAGAATGAGCACTTGCTAGCACTTTTTTCTGATCTGTGTGAGGGGGTTGCTACCTGCAAATGCCGAAGGACTTACCTTTGATCTGTGCACTAGGAAATCCTAGCATGGTGGCAGTTAGTGTGAAAAAAATGTGTTAACTGTTAAAGAGATGGAAGTCCAAGGCTAGCCACAATACATACAACAGGTTGAATTAATGGCTCTCTGCAAATGGAATGAGAAAAAAATCTTATTTTTATCAATATAAAGTGGCTCTTGCTTTTGCTTTTCATTGTATAAGCAAACATAATGTCAATGTCATCCAAAGAAGGTTAATTAGTTTTCTGTTTTTATTTACAGCTGTACTTCAGTTTTAGTTATATTGTTGCGCTCACAGTATTGAAATCCCTCAGGTGACGTATACCATATTAGGCTAAAATTACTCATAAGACTGATAAAATTGATGAAAACTCATGTTCTGTCAGCCAGTTACTCAATTCGTGCAAGGTACTGATGAAGTAGTGCAAGTAGTGAGCTCTCAATAGGCAGACATTGAAAAATATTCTACAAAACCAGCCTTTATTGAATTAAAAGTTACATTACAAGCAAATTAAACATAAGACTTACTGGTGGTTCTCTCATTTCCTTAGCACTTGCTGAATAAATATTAAACTGCAAACACTGTAGAAATAACACTAAAAGAACGAACTGCACATTGAAGGCCTAAATTAGAGACTAGAAGAACAGGACATTGTTAGATTTCATGAGGATAACTTTTCTTTAAGGTGTTATACTCCCCTTTGCCATCCTCACATACATTTCAACATCTAAGTACAAGAAAGCTGGACAAAGCCAAAAATAATTGCAGGGGGGGGGGGGGGGCAAATGTCTAAAATCATGGACAAATTTTAAATATCGCTCTTATAAATTTAGAAGGTTGCCAGAATAATGGGTTTTGCATTAGCATGCATTTTGTGAAGGATATAAAGTCTGAAAATTAAATGCATGCCATTTGTAGTAACTTCAATCCTCAATGATTTGTCAGAAAACCACATATTTTATGAGGAACAGGTCATCCTGCAAAACTCTGGAATATTGAGAGGTGTGTGGCTGGCTGTGGAAAGGACTGATAGGGCTCTTAGTCAGTCACCATCCTATCAAGACCATCTAAGGCAAATAATTTTTAAACCATTCAGTCTCACTGAAAAGGTCCATATCTTCCAGAGGATCAAAGAGGAGACTCCATTCCACATAGTGGAACATCAGGTTCATGTCTACCAAGGTTCTGATACTGAAGCCACTTTGAAAAATAAGGCCTTTGCTGAACTAAGCAAACTTTGATATGAGAGTGATAAACTAACCACTTCTTATTACCCATAAATACTTTCTTTCAACTTGCAAACCAAGAACCTGTCAATTCCATTCCCCAAAACTGCCTCAAAATTTTTTTATTATACATACTAGAATCTTGTGCTTAAAATTTGTTACATGCAATAGCCCACAACATTCAAACAATTAGACAATTGTCCGTATTTATTCTAACAGAATCTTTTGGGCTAAAAAATTTCCTGCAGCTCCTGTGCTGCCTGACTCTGGACTTGTAAATAGCCCAAATAATGACAGTAGCCTTCATGAAGCTGCTGAAGATCCATCTGCTTATCCAGCAAGGCATTTTTTTCCATTTCCTGGTAACCATACTTATGAGTCCTTTAACCACTGGGAATATAATAAAATGCAATGAACCAACATATTTTCTTAAGCATGTGTTCAAGGCATAGGATTCCTCCTATACAAATGGCAAACTTCTAAATAACCTTAAACCTCGACCCGGCACGAGGCCTGGTCTTAACAGAAATCAGCAGACATCAGTGAGAATAATCCTCTGAGACACTTAAATGAAATTCAAGGTTTTATTCAGAATATATGTACCACACTAAGATTTTTAGTATGTAGCTGTTATAGATGGGAGACAAAATGACACAATTTAAACTAAAAGCAAGAATGCAATACATTATGGACAATCATAAACCCAGCCTATCATATGATATGTTTACAAATATTTAAAGGCATACTAGAGTGGTTATTCATGCTAGTCAATACCAATAAAGGAGTGTACAGAAGTTCTTGTAATGTTCTTCTGTTATAACCACGCAAAATATATCATGACGTATCAGCTCCTCCTTGACACATAGCTATAGAAAACATTGTTCTGCTTCATGTGCCTTGACCTTCTGGACATACCAAACACTTTTCTGCTTATACATTACATTAAATATGACATTTTCATATTCATTGATGTCTCATATTACATACAAAGCACTGTTAGATAGTCAAGGATGCCTAGAATTACAGAATTATCCATTTCCAACCTAACTTGCAGCTATAGTTAGAAAAAAAATCATACAAAATCGATTTCAAAGAGACAGATACACGTCATGTTCACATAAAAATATTATTTAATTTATCAATCTCTAACAGGACTGAGGTTCAAGTTTACAGACTTCTCTTTTCTTCATTATTTCAGTATGCAGTTCCTGCTGGACTATGTTTCAAACTGTGATAAATCCTGGGCCTCCTAGTTAACAAAAATCTGCTGGTATATCAAATTAATCCCTCCCAACACGATTATGTTTTCTTGCTAACTTTATAGTATTGACAATAATTGCCTTTTCACTTTAGCTGCCAATTAAGATTTGTTTTACAGTTTAATGGTTTTATTTGTATGTAAAGTTCCCACTGCATGTTTCAGGACTGAAACTTTGATCCTTGGAACTATCAGAATTTAAGAAAATGTATGGAAATATATATTAACTTTGAAAATGCTGTACCTTGGAATATATTCCATCGTCACTGTGGTATAGCACCCTCACAGTTAGTGTATCTAAATAACTGGTATTTCAGGTGTAGGCATCTACATCATGGGTAGAGGTGGGATTGCCACCTTCAAAGAATGCTATACATGTATAACAGCGACTTTCAAAATGTGCTGTAACTTATGTTAAATTGCATTTACATTTGTGTAGTTTCAAGACACAATGTCAGTGGCACAACAGGTAACCCACTTGTCTTTGGTGCAGAAGTCTGTGAGTTCTATTCCCACACTAGGTAGATGGATTACTGACACTGTAGTATAAGGGGGTGCAGCACTCCTGAGTGTATCATCCTTTAAATGAGATGTTAAACCTAGGTCCCATCTGCTTGAGTTGGTGGCAGCTCAGGTGGATATAAACGATTCCTTGACACCTATTGAAAAGAGAAATGGAAGTTCCTTGAGGCCCTTGTCAAATTTCACATAGTATAAACACTACCTTTGGTTCCCATGAAAACAGGCCACCAGCCTGGACTATATTTAAGGGGAGGGTTGGCATAACCTTACAGACAATATGTACAGGGTTTCATTCTAAGCTCTGCTTATTGGCTAGGCTTGTAATAATTTGCAGACTGATAGCCTAGTATGAACCTATAAACATTACCAAGTCTCAAAATTCTGATAGGAAGCCATTTTCTTCTAAAAGAAGTAAGTTTGTTAAAATAAATAGTTTCTTTGGCATGTTGCTTTTGCTGTTCTTTTTTTCTGCTACTAATATTTTATTAATAAAAAAGGTAAACTGTAGCACAACAAACATAACTGATTTTAATAATCCCAGTAAAGGGCATTTATTTCTCGCATTTCTGAGGAAACATTCAATTGATATTACAATCATTTTTTACCAAAGTGGCACAAATGAATGGAAGATACCTACTTAACTCCACACATGGATTAATATGTACATTTAAGCACATTGATCCAGATGTGATGTGTTCCTCTTGAGTAACAGAAGATTAGGCTAGCTGCCATTAAATGAAAGGATAGATGGATAAGTTAAATGATCATTACTCACAATCTTAACCTCTTGAAGACTTAATTACTGGGAACATCTATGGTCGTAATCATGACCCACCTACTGTATTCTTCAGGCAATAGAATTCTGCAATCCCAGCAATGTACAAACTCAACAGTATTACCGTACAAAATGAAGACAGTTTAAATGTGTCATGAGATTCATAGGTTCATAGGTTCATACTAGGCTATCTGCCCTAGGGCATTTATAAGCCTAGCCAGAATGTGTTTGGCTTTCGCCACCCATTTTAAATTTATTTTGCTATGCCCCCTTTCGAGGTTAGTATACTGTGCCTCTGTCTAACAGTGACACAGAAGTGATACCCGGGGTAAACCTACGATCTTCCATCCACTCATCAAGATTCCTCTTGAAGAGAGTCAATGAGGGACTCTGCCTAACCTAGACTGGGATTTTATTCCAGAGTGAAGGGAGCCTCTCGGTTATGAATCTGTCCCTCCAGCATGTCCTATTTATTTCAGTGCTGAGGTTCAAGTCTCTTGAGCATGTAGCTCGATGGGATTTGGATTTTCTGAGGTGCAGCATGTCCATTAATTCCGGGTTGGACATGGCTTTATATGTCAGGCACAGATCGCCTCTGAACAGGCGGTATGCCACTGAGTGGAGCTGGAGTTTCTTTAACCGGACAGCATATGGCATCTGTTTGAGCCCTTTGATCCTCTTGGTGAGGTACTTTTGGGGTCTTTCCAGTTGCTGCAGGTGTCTGGTAAGGTACATCTCAAAAGGGGCATTGTACTCAATTATGGGCCTGATGAGGGATGAGTAAAGAGGCACACTGACCTCCCCTGATCTAGATGTGAATCCCATCACAATTAGGTGGGCTATATAAAATGTTTTTCTAACCACTTTGGCCACGTGGTTGTCAAATGAGAGATTGCTATCAACTTGGGTCCCCAGGTCCCTAATTACTTCTTCTGTACTTAATGGATAACCACCTATGTGGTAATTTGTGGGCACTTTGTTTTTGCCAAAGGGGATGACTATACACTTTTTGGCATTTAGCTTGAGGCCATGGCTCTGGCACCAGTTGTCTGTTTCTATGAGGCCCTTTTGGAGGATGCTTGTGTCGGCTGGAGAGTCAATTATGGCGCTCGGTTTGCAGTCATCTGCGAATTTGGTCAGCCACAGTCATTCTGTGTTGGCCTGTACCTCCGAGAAATATATACCGAACAAGAGAGGTCCCAGGACTGAGCCTTGTGGGACACCACTTGTAACTGGTTTGGAGTCTGACATGGCTCCAGCAATTCTAACCATGTGGGTTCTGTCCTTGAGCCAGTTTGCAATCCATCTAGTGACATAGGGGTTTATATTTAAGCTGGTGAGCTTATCTATAATGCCCGAGTGGGGTATTGTATCGAAGGCTTTTGCGAGGTCCAGGTAGGCTGTGTGGACCACCTTCCCCTCATCAATGGCCTTGGTGACGGTTTCAAAGAAATCAACCAGGTTTAAGAGGCAGGATCTGCCCTTAACAAAGCTGAACTGGGTAGGATCCAGTGTCTGTAGGTCCCAAGTATCTTTATGTATGAGGTCCATGATGATCCTTTCCATAGCTTTGCAGACCAAGCTAGTCAGGCTTATGGGGCAATAGTTTCCAGGATCCATTGAGGCACCACCTTTATGGAGAGGGACCACTGTTGCTGTACGCCACTCTTTGGGCACATATCCTGTAGTAAGGCTGAGATTGAACAGTAGCTTTATGTTTGGGTTTAGCTCTTCTTGGAGTTCATGTAGGACGCAGCCTGGGACACCGTCTGGTCCCATTGATGCTGTGTTTTTTGCTTTGGAGAGGGCGGCTCTTACCTGAGCATCTGAGATGTCAGGAGGGCAGCACTCTGCTGGGATAGATATTTGCCCGTTTGCTGGGGAGAAGTTTGTGCTGAACCTGTCAGCTAGGATGTTGGCAATGTCTGTGGGTTCAGTGTATTTTTTGTCATTTTGGACTAATTCTGAGCATATCTGGGAATTACCACCCAGGTTCCTAACATAACTAAAGAAAGCCTTGTGATTATCCTTAGTGTCATGTGCAATTTTTCTCTCGAAGCTGGCCTTAGACAATTTTATGAGTGCTAATACTAATCAGTGATGCCTTCCCTTTTTGGGATTTTGCTCTATCATTTAGTAGCTTCCTCCTTCTATTGTATAGTTTGTTTATGGCTGGGGTCCACCAGACAGGACGTCTGCCTTTGGAGGATTGGGTCTTGGTTTTATTTGGGATCGCATGATCCATGCATTCCTGAAGGTGTTCATAGAATGCATTTATAAAGGATTCTGCGGTCTGGGCCGTATTTTCCACAGGCCCGGGGGCTTTGAAGGATTCCACCTCGGTTTTGAGGAGTGTGAAATTTGCTTTAGAGAAGTTTTTCACTGTGGTTTTCTGGGCAGGGTTGGGGTCGGGATATGAATATCCAGTGAGATTAGTTTATGGTCTGATCTTACCAGTGAGGGATACACTTCTGGTCTGGAGCATAGAGTCCCCATGTTGGTGATGATCAGGTCCAGTATGTTTTCCCCTCTTGTGGGAGTGGTAACAAGTTGTTCCATAGCATTGGAGTTTATAAATTCTAGGAACCTTTGGGCTAGGGTGTTGGAGCTAGAGTAATGCTCCCAGTCTATGTTTGGGTAGTTGAAGTCGCCCAATATAATGGTGTTTGGAGAGACCTTCATATTTTCCAGTGTTCTCAGGAAGGCCGAGTGGGGTTCCTGGGTTTGGGAGGGTGGTCTGTAGCAGGCTATAAACTGGAAGGCAGTTTTACCCACTGTTAGTTGCACATGGATAGTCTCTGATGCTTCGTGCTTTGCCACCAACCTGGAGGTGTGGGTATCTTTGATGAATATCGATACTCCCCCTCCTTTTGTGGTTCGGTCCAAGTTTTGGGGCCAAAAAGCATGGTATGAGGTATAACCTGGTAGTGCTGGGGTGCTCTCAGGAGTCCTGAACCAGGTTTCTGTTACTGCACAGATATTGATGTTCTCCATGCTAAGGAGAGTTTCGAGTGCGTGCATCTTGAGGTTTAGACTTCTGGCATTGAGTAACATTACTCTTAGTTTCTTATCCCTTGTGATACCTATGGAGGTGGGTTTGTCTTTTGAGCCTTGCCTAAAAAAGGCACTATGGGGTAGCAAGTGCCTTTGCCAATATCTGAAAGCCCAGGGGTGACAGGTGCAAGCCGTCCCTAGCGAAGCATCGTGGCTTGTCGAGCATATCATCCCAAGCTGACAGGCATTGGATCCCCTTTGAATGACACCAGTACTTAAGCCAATTGTTGAAATTGATCATCTTGTCTTCATATTGTGGCATCATTCTTGGTGAGGGTAAGATGCTACTCAAGGTCAGGGTCATACGGCCTGGGCTACATGCTCAGAGAGCTCCTTTATGTCTCTTTTCATGTAGTCCAGGGAGGTACGTCTCAGGTCATTCACACCAGCATGGACAATGACTGAGTCATATTTGTACTTGCCTTGGAGTGACCTGAGTGCTTGTGTTATGTGGCAGATCCTAGTGCCTGACAGGCTTCTCACCGTGACCCTCTCCTTGTTCAGCCTGGTGAGCGGACGCCAGTGTGCCTGATGATAGAGTCACCTATTACAAGTGTATCAGGTGTGTTGTTTAGTCTTAAGGGCTGTGACTGTTCGGCACACTGGCTTTGTGATATATGTGTTGCACGTGTTTTGTTTTGGGGTAGCGGTTGCTTGGGTGTCTGCTTTGGAGGTCTCTGCTGCTTAGGCAGATCTTTATTTAGAGCCTCCGAGTATGTTTTGTGTGATTATGTGTTTGGTTTGCTGTCGTGGTAGGTCTATGTGGACTGGAATTGTAGTGAGTGTGGTTTCCTTCTCCTCCTGACTGGTTATGCCAGTACTGAGTTGAGAGAGCTTAGCCTCCAGTTTGGCTAAATGGTTGCATCTCTCACATGTGATGGAATTTGTTGGGAGGAGGAGAGGGTTGTCTGTGTACATGAGGCAGTTGTAACATTGCCTCAAGATTCCCAGATTCACCAGCTGGACCGGAGAGGAGATTGACAACTGACCTTTGGACATGCTAGAATAATATTGGGAATTCCTTAATAATTGAAAACTAGGGCCAGTGGGGAGTGAGGGTGTAGTGCTTTTAATTTTTAGTGCTGACTTATATAATTGCTTTAGTGAGCAAGTGCCAGGTAACTTAAGTGCAATGTGTTACAGGTAACTTAAATGCAAAATGACAAACAGTAACTTTCTTTCAAGTGAAACAAGGAAATAAGTACAGTAAGCAATGCAGATATCACTAGTGATCCACAGAAGCTGAGAAGCCACATATTAGGTGGAATTAGCGTTCCAGGAAATAACAAGCAAACAAACAACAAGCATATAAACAAAGCTAGATTCAGCAGGCCTGGATCTAGTCTATGCTACAGCAAACAAGGATTGTACCAATTTCAGTAAGATACAGTTCAAATATTCAGGCACTATAAACCTTTAACCAGAAATTCCCAGCTCAGAAGGGCAGAGTCCAGCCTCTTCTCCCACAAGAGTGCAGACCATGAACCTTCTTAATGTAAAATAACTGGCCTGAAGCCCAAGTGCTTAAACCAGAACTAATATACTTTAAGAATAACAGACACTGGGCTCTCAATCAGCAGTTCCCAACTTAGAAGGATGAAAGCTACCTGTCCTGCCACCACAGTGCATGCCACAAACCTTCCTAATGTAAAACAACTGGTCTGTAGCTTCAGATTCAGTGAGTGTAGCCAGAAATTTAAATTTTGTACTCAGATCAAGTGATATTTAAACCAAACTCTAAAACAGTATTTTCATTTTTACCAAAGTGGCACAAATGAATGGAAGATACCTACTTAACTCCACACATGGATTAATATGTACATTTAAGCACATTGATCCAGATGTGATGTATTCCTCTTGAGTTACAGAAGATTAGGCTAGCTGCCATTAAATGAAAGGATAGATGGATAAGTTAAATGATCATTAATCAAAATCTTAACCTCTTGAAGACTTAATTACTGGGAACATCTATGGTCGTAATCATGACCCACCTACTGTATTCTTCAGGCAATAGAATTCTGCAATCCCAGCAATGTACAAACTCAACAGTATTACCGTACAAAATGAAGACAGTTTAAATGTGTCATGAGATTCATAGGTTCATAGGTTCATACTAGGCTATCTGCCCTAGGGCATTTATAAGCCTAGCCAGAATGTGTTTGGCTTTCGCCACCCATTTTAAATTTATTTTGCTATGCCCCCTTTCGAGGTTAGTATACTGTGCCTCTTTCTAACAGTGACACAGAAGTGATACCCGGGTAAACCTACGATCTTCCATCCACTCATCAAGATTCCTCTTGAAGAGAGTCAATGAGGGACTCTGCCTAACCTAGACTGGGATTTTATTCCAGAGTGAAGGGAGCCTCTCGGTTATGAATCTGTCCCTCCAGCATGTCCTATTTATTTCAGTGCTGAGGTTCAAGTCTCGGCGTGTAGCTCGATGGGATTTGATTTTCTGAGGTGCAGCATGTCCATTAATTCGGGTTGGACATGGCTTTATATGTCAGGCACAGATCGCCTCTGAACAGGCGGTATGCCACTGAGTGAGCTGGAGTTTCTTTAACCGACAGCATATGGCATCTGTTTGAGCCCTTTGATCCTCTTGGTGAGGTACTTTTGGGGTCTTTCCAGTTGCTGCAGGTGTCTGGTAAGGTACATCTCAAAAGGGGCATTGTACTCAATTATGGGCCTGATGAGGGATGAGTAAAGAGGCACACTGACCTCCCCTGATCTAGATGTGAATCCCATCACAATTAGGTGGGCTATATAAAATGTTTTTCTAACCACTTTGGCCACGTGGTTGTCAAATGAGAGATTGTTATCAACTTGGGTCCCCAGGTCCTAATTACTTCTTCTGTACTTAATGGATAACCACCTATGTGGTAATTTGTGGGCACTTTGTTTTTGCCAAAGGGGATGACTATACACTTTTTGGCATTTAGCTTGAGGCTATGGCTCTGGCACCAATTGTCTGTTTCTATGAGGCCCTTTTGGAGGATGCTTGTGTCGGCTGGCGAGTCAATTATGGCGCCGGTTTGCAGTCATCTCAATTTGGTCAGCCACAGTCATTCTGTGTTGGCCTGTACCTCCGAGAAATATATACCTAACAAGAGAGGTCCCAGGACTGAGCCTTGTGGGACACCACTTGTAACTGGTTTGGAGTCTGTCATGGCTCCAGCAATTCTAACCATGTGGGTTCTGTCCTTGAGCCAGTTTGCAATCCATCTAGTGACATAGGGGTTTATATTTAAGCTGGTGAGCTTATCTATAATGCCAGTGGGGTATTGTATCGAAGGCTTTTTGGCGAGGTCCAGGTAGGCTGTGTGGACCACCTTCCCTCATCAATGGCCTTGGTGACGGTTTCAAAGAAATCAACCAGGTTTAAGAGGCAGGATCTGCCCTTAACAAAGCCGAACTGGGTAGGATCCAGTGTCTGTAGGTCCCAAGTATCTTTATGTATGAGGTCCATGATGATCCTTTCCATAGCTTTGCAGACCAAGCTAGTCAGGCTTATGGGGCAATAGTTTCCAGGATCCATTGAGGCACCACCTTTATGGAGAGGGACCACTGTTGCTGTACGCCACTCTTTGGGCACATATCCTGTAGTAAGGCTGAGATTGAACAGTAGCTTTATGTTTGGGTTTAGCTCTTCTTGGAGTTCATGTAGGACGCAGCCTGGGATACCGTCTGGTCCCATTGATGCTGTGTTTTTTGCTTTGGAGAGGCGGCTCTTACCTGAGCATCTGAGATGTCAGGAGGCAGCACTCTGCTGGGATAGATATTTGCCCTTTTGGTGGGGAGAAGTTTGTGCTGAACCTGTCAGCTAGGATGTTGGCAATGTCTGTGGGTTCAGTGTATTTTTTGTCATTTTGGACTAATTCTGAGCATATCTGGGAATTACCACCCAGGTTCCTAACATAACTAAAGAAAGCCTTGTGATTATCCTTAGTGTCATGTGCAATTTTTCTCTCGAAGCTGGCCTTAGACAATTTTATGAGTGCTAATACTAATCAGTGATGCCTTCCCTTTTTGGGATTTTGCTCTATCATTTAGTAGCTTCCTCCTTCTATTGTATAGTTTGTTTATGGCTGGGGTCCACCAGACAGGACGTCTGCCTTTGGAGGATTGGGTCTTGGTTTTATTTGGGATCGCATGAGCCATGCATTCCTGAAGGTGTTCACAGAATGCATTTATAAAGGATTCTGCGGTCTGGGCCGTATTTTCCACAGGCCCGGGGGCTTTGAAGGATTCCACCTCGGTTTTGAAGAGTGTGAAATTTGCTTTAGAGAAGTTTTTCACTGTGGTTTTCTGGGCAGGGGTTGGGGTCGGGATATGAATATCCAGTGAGATTAGTTTATGGTCTGATCTTACCAGTGAGGGATACACTTCTGGTCTGGAGCATAGAGTCCCCATGTTGGTGATGATCAGGTCCAGTATGTTTTCCCTCTTGTGGGAGTGGTAACAAGTTGTTCCATAGCATTGGAGTTTATAAATTCTAGGAACCTTTGGGCTAGGGTGTTGGAGATAGAGTAATGCTCCCAGTCTATGTTTGGGTAGTTGAAGTCGCCCAATATAATGGTGTTTGGAGAGACCTTCATATTTTCCAGTGTTCTCAGGAAGGCCGAGTGGGGTTCCTGGGTTTGGGAGGGTGGTCTGTAGCAGGCTATAAACTGGAAGGCAGTTTTACCCACTGTTAGTTGCACATGGATAGTCTCTGATGCTTCGTGCTTTGCCACCAACCTGGAGGTGTGGGTATCTTTGATGAATATCGATACTTCCCCTCCTTTTGTGGTTCGGTCCAAGTTTTAGGGCCAAAAAGCATGGTATGAGGTATAACCTGGTAGTGCTGGGGTGCTCTCAGGAGTCCTGAACCAGGTTTCTGTTACTGCACAGATATTGATGTTCTCCATGCTAAGGAGAGTTTCGAAAAGTGCATCTTGAGGTTTAGACTTCTGGCATTGAGTAACATTACTCTTAGTTTCTTATCCCTTGTGATACCTATGGAGGTGGGTTTGTCTTTTGAGCCTTGCCTAAAAAAGGCACTATGCGGGTAGCAAGTGCCTTTGCCAATATCTGAAAGCCCAGGGGTGACAGGTGCAAGCCGTCCCTAGCTAAGCATCGTGGCTTGTCGAGCATATCATCCCAAGCTGACAGGCATTGGATCCCCTTTGAATGACACCAGTACTTAAGCCAATTGTTGAAATTGATCATCTTGTCTTCATATTGTGGCATCATTCTTGGTGAGGGTAAGATGCTACTCAAGGTCAGGGTCATACCGGCCTGGGCTACATGCTCAGAGAGCTCCTTTATGTCTCTTTTCATGTAGTCCAGGGAGGTACGTCTCAGGTCATTCACACCAGCATGGACAATGACTGAGTCATATTTGTACTTGCCTTGGAGTGACCTGAGTGCTTGTGTTATGTGGCAGATCCTAGTGCCTGACAGGCTTCTCACCGTGACCCTCTCCTTGTTCAGCCTGGTGAGCGGGACGTCAGTGTGCCTGACGATAGAGTCACCTATTACAAGTGTTGCAGGTGTGTTGTTTAGTCTTAAGGGCTGTGACTGTTCGGCACACTGGCTTTGTGATATATGTGTTGCACGTGTTTTGTTTTGGGGTAGCGGTTGCTTGGGTGTCTGCTTTGGAGGTCTCTGCTGCTTAGGAAGATCTTTATTTAGAGCCTCCGAGTATGTTTTTGTGTGATTATGTGTTTGGTTTGCTGTCGTGGTAGGTCTATGTGGGACTGGAATTGTAGTGAGTGTGGTTTCCTTCTCCTCCTGACTGGTTATGCCAGTACTGAGTTGAGAGAGCTTAGCCTCCAGTTTGGCTAAATGGTTGCATCTCTCACATGTGATGGAATTTGTTGGGAGGAGGAGAGGGTTGTCTGTGTACATGAGGCAGTTGTAACATTGCCTCAAGATTCCCAGATTCACCAGCTGGACCGGAGAGGAGATTGACAACTGACCTTTGGACATGCTAGAATAATATTGGGAATTCCTTAATAATTGAAAACTAGGGCCAGTGGGGAGTGAGGGTGTAGTGCTTTTAATTTTTAGTGCTGACTTATATAATTGCTTTAGTGAGCAAGTGCCAGGTAACTTAAGTGCAATGTGTTACAGGTAACTTAAATGCAAAATGACAAACAGTAACTTTCTTTCAAGTGAAACAAGGAAATAAGTACAGTAAGCAATGCAGATATCACTAGTGATCCACAGAAGCTGAGAAGCGTATTAGGTGGAATTAGCGTTCCAAGGAAATAACAAGCAAACAAACAACAAGCATATAAACAAAGCTAGATTCAGCAGGCCTGGATCTAGTCTATGCTACAGCAAACAAGGTGTACCAATTTCAGTAAGATACAGTTCAAATATTCAGGCACTATAAACCTTTAACCAGAAATTCCCAACTCAGAAGGGCAGAGTCCAGCCTCTTCTCCCACAAGAGTGCAGACCACGAACCTTCTTAATGTAAAATAACTGGCCTGAAGCCCAAGTGCTTAAACCAGAACTAATATACTTTAAGAATAACAGACACTGGGCTCTCAATCAGCAGTTCCCAACTTAGAAGGATGAAAGCTACCTGTCCTGCCACCACAGTGCATGCCACAAACCTTCCTAATGTAAAACAACTGGTCTGTAGCTTCAGATTCAGTGAGTGTATCCAGAAATTTTAATTTTGTACTCAGATCAAGTGATATTGCACCCATCATCCACCTTATGTACTCAACCCTCAAAATGCTACCACCAAGATATATAGTTTCACCATATTTAGTTTCACCACTTGATGGAGACAAACATTATATTACAAGTTAAAAGATTGTCTGAATCAAATGTTTTTATTCTTACTTTATTTTATTTTATTTATTAAAAGTTTTGGATGAATTCTAAAATTGGTGTGACTATTAGATGTGGTTTTAATTAAATTATTAAATGTACGAATTTTACTTTGTGAAAATGTTCATTTTAGAATAATTAACTAATTGATTAACTGTTTTAAGAATTGATTTATTGATTTAATTGATGTTAATAGGTTTGTGTATATATAGGGTTGTTCAGTGGTTGCTTTTCATTCACTGAGGAAGTTGATGAAAAAATGTTGGAACTGTACTAGCGTTTGTGGAATAAACTGTTTTGGATCCTTTATTGGTTCGTGTTCATTCCTGGTTGGTGGTGCCTTCTTTCGTTTCTTGGTTGTTTTGCACCATTGGTCCCTGCTTTTGGTTATCAGTTTGTTATGGAATCCAGGGCTGGCATGGACAACACCTTCAGAGGATCTGAAACAGGAGAGATCGTAAACTTATCGGTCAGTTGACACAGCTGGTAGCACTATTGACTCCCATCAGCCAATCTCTAGCTACGCTGTTATCGTCACCACCGATACCTGGGAACCAGGAAGAGGCTCAGCAATGCAATGTGCCTGTAGTTGGTATCTCACGAAAGAAATGTTGCCTAATGAAGGCAGTGAGCGATGGGAAAACGGAACAGTTGTTGCCAACAGTAGTTTGGACGACTTTCCGCACCTTACTATTCACAACACTACTGAGGGCAACAAAGAAACAGCAAGAGGTGGAGACAAGCGAGGAGGTTCGCTGCTTATCAGCAGAAAGGGACAGAGTACTTTCAGGTAGCGAATTTCGGCTATCCGAGTTTTTAAATGTTAAATTTGACTTTAATACTAAACGGTGTAACACAAGCACCAATGTGAGTTACAATACCATGTTAAATGACTTGGATCATTATCTTTTTAAATATAAAATGTTGGAAATGGATTGTTCATATTTGAAGCACTGTTTACAACTGAAAATAGTACCAAAGGGTCTTAGGGTATGCAAGTACCCAAACAATGTTATCAATGGTACGGATTTTCACAATGATTTAATTTCTGTTTTTGACAATTGTGGATTTGACATTATGAGAGCAATTGTCAAAAACAATGAAAGGGAAATGGAGAAATTGTTTACTGATATAAACAATATTAATACGGGGATTACAAACGATTTATTGTATACTGTTGAACTAGAGAATGAAAAGTACCACAAATTATTAAAGGATGTTGAAATTAGATGTAAAGAAGTTTTAGACAGGAAACTAGGCAAAGTAGATAGAGACTTAAATGAATACAAGAATAAAACCCACTACCCAAAACCAAAATTAACACAGGGAAGGGGTTATGGAAGATGGGGTAAAGAACCTTTTGATGAAAATGTGTGTGAAGAGGCTGAGATTGGGGATAGTGACAATGATGTGGTTGAATATCCCCCACTAAGAAGGTCAGAAAGACTAATGGATAAAGAACCTGTAGACTACTGTTCAAAAAACTACATGGGGAGGGCCTGGAGGCCCCAGTGGAGGAGAGGACAGGCTTGGAATTAATGAATGTTTTACACACGAAGGTAACAAATGGACATTTAAGGATTTTAACATTTTTAATTTTTCTAGTGTTTCCATTAACAAATCTTTTTTTGACTTATTTACAAAAGGTTTTGGTTTTATTCCAAATCAAAGAACTAATATTTTAAGTTACTTGTTGACATAAAACTATTCATTAGGAAGAAAAATTTAGAATTGTTCTTTTAATGGAAAAAACATAACCATTGGAAATGAATGTTTGAAACGTAAAAGCACTTTCAACCCACCATTGCACCCACAACTTAGAAACTTTGAATTAAAAGTGGAAAGAGAACTACGATCAAACCTGAACCATCAATATGTACACCCCAATTTAACTCCTAGTGAAATGGATGTTTTGAAGGAAATTAGCAACAAAAGGAGTGTCAGGGTTATGAAACCCGACAAAGGTGGAGGGGTGGTATTAATGGATAGTATTCAATATGAGGGAAAATGATGGACATTCTTAATGACTCCGACAAATATTCCAGAGTATCTATCAATGAAATCAACATTGCATACAAAAGAATAAGAGTGTTATTAAATGACCTACTGTTAGAAGGTTCAATTGACCTTGAAACATACAGGTTTTTACATGTGGAGAAACCAAAGGTGCCATGCATATTTGGAATCCCGAAGGTGCACAAAAACTCACAGGACCCACCGCTTAGACCCATTGTCTCAGCAAAAGGATCCGTGACAGCACCACTAGCCAAGTTTGTGGATTCAAAGGTGAAATGTGTACTAGAAGGAAACAAGAATGTATTGGTCGACTCCTGGGACTTTTTGAGAAAATTGGAACCTTCTTTGTTTTGCGACAGCATTGCATTTGCAGCTTGATGTTGTGGATTTATTTACGTGTATACCACAGAAACTAGGCATGGAATGGTTTGAAGAAATGTTGGATGAAAGCAAAAAAATCTCACACAAAGACTTCAGAGTTGTTTTAACCCTTATGGAAACGGTCTTGAAAAACAATTATATATATACTTTCAGGGTGAATATTTTAAACAAGAAAAGGGAGTAGCCATGGGGGCACATTGTGCTCCCACATATGCTAACATTATTATGATTTACTGGGAAAATAAATATCTTTTGAATTCACCCTACCAGGGTTATTGGATTTTATACGATTGATTTCTGACGATTTATGTTTTTATGGATTGTGAACATGAAAACTTTGATACGTTAGTAGAATATGTGAACAACACTACAGATTTTCTTGAGTTTACTTTCAATTTTAATCAACATGAACTAACTTACCTTGATGTTCACATTACCAAAAACAATGGTCATTTTGCATCTAAGGTTTACAGGAAAGAAACCTTTTCCAACTCTTATTTGTACTATACTAGTTCCCATCCACCACATCAGAAAAAAGGGGTCGTAAAGGGACAGTTAATGTTAAGCAGGATGACCTCTGAAGATGAGGTGTAAGTGAGGTAAGAACACTCAGAGAACTGTTTTTAAACAGAGGATATCCTGGGGAATTTTTTGATAAAATTTCAGAAGAAGTGTGTAAAACAGAAATGATAGATTTGCCCTATTTTAGGTAAAACTCAAATCTTGGATGGAACAAAAGTAACCAAACCAAAGAAGATTACACATCTAGTTTGATTACAACCTCTGACATTAATTCTAGAGGCATCAAGAAAATCTTTGACAAAGAATGGAACAACTTTTCAAAATTTCAGACTTGAAGTATATTTTTGAAAAGAACTGGTTTACATATACAGAAAAGGTAACACCATTAAAAATATATTAGAGAGGGGCTCAGATCAAGGTAATATATTGAGTGGTAAAAAGAGAAGAAGGGTTTATATAAATGTGGGTGTTGCAATTATTGTACATCTTTATCAACAGGAGACTTTATTTATTTAAATTCTAGGAAAAAGAAATTAATGTTGAATACTTATGCTAACTGTAACACCAAAGGGATTGTTTACATAGCAACTTGCAAGGTATGTGAATCATTTTACATTGGGAAAAGTGAAAGGAAATTAAAGCAGAGGATCTACGAGCATCTATATGAAATAAGAACAAAAAATGAGAAAAATGCACTATACAAGCACACCACCACTTGTAAAACATCTGGCTTTTAATTCTTTATTTTGGAAGTGGTTGAGATGAGTCCAAGGGGTGGTATGTGGGAAACACTTGTTGAGTATAGGGAGCTTTATTGGCAACTTGTGTTGGATTCTAGTAGACCTCCGGGTCTTAATGAAATGGTATCTCTTGCACCTGTACTTAAAATTAGATCTGCCAAACTTTAACTTCTTTCAATGTTTCATTAATTTAATATATATAGGATGTAGTGAAAACATTCATTTAAAGTCAATTCAAAATAATCATTTAAACTCATTCTTACAAGCTTTTATACAGATTATGTACATACATTTTTTATTAATTTAAATGCCATATTTAGTTTCACCACTTGATGGAGACAAACATTATATTACAAGTTAAAAGATTGTCTGAATCAAATGTTTTTATTCTTACTTTATTTTATTTTACTTATTAAAAGTTTTGGATGAATTCTAAAATTGGTGTGACTATTAGATGTGGTTTTAATTAAATTATTAAATGTACAAATTTTACTTTGTGAAAATGTTCATTTTAGAATAATTAACTAATTGATTAACTGTTTTAAGAATTGATTTATTGATTTAATTGATGTTAATAGGTTTGTGTATATATAGGGTTGTTCAGTGGTTGCTTTTCATTCACTGAGGAAGTTGATGACGAAAATGTGTTGGAACTGTACTAGCGTTTGTGGAATAAACTGTTTTTGGATCCTTTATTGGTTCGTGTTCATTCCTGGTTGGTGGTGCCTTCTTTCGTTTCAAGATATATAGGACTGAGACACATTAAAATAGTAGTAGAACCAGTAGAGAAACAGTCAACAGTGGACTGTTTCTCTATTGGTTTTACTACTATTTTTAATGGGACACATTACTTTTAGCTGTTACTATCTGTACCCATAAAAATAGATTTTAGAGGTGTATTCCTTCCAAACAAGCATTCTCTGTATAATTCTACAATGTAAATATTTATTTACACAGTTATATACAGTCCATGTTATTTGAGTGCTGAAGTTTCTAAGAGAGGCTGAGAAAAAATGCACTTTGAGTCCACTGAGTATGCTTAGCTACACTCTTGCAGTAATGGCCTAATTCCTTCTCTTAATGAAATGGGAAAAAGAAGCTATATAGACAGGTTGGTTCATTAAGTGACAGAGACTTAATTGGTTTGATGGGGGCCATCTTCCTGAAGGCTACACAGTTGGCTATACAGTTTTTTTCCCTCAGCATTCCAGTCCTAGTGGAACTGAACAGAAGGTTGTGCCTGTAAGTGTAATTCAGGACTCGGCCCCTCACCTCCACATAGACTATATCTCACCCATTAGTAGATCCTGATACTGCCATTGGTCATGTTTCTCCTTACTTAAGTCTGGCCTGCTTAAGCAATAGTAAGCAAATCCCTTTGCTTTGAAAAACAAGGTTACCTATTTATTTATAATTAGCTCTATACTACATTACATAATCAGGACTTCTGTTCATTCTTACACACACGTTTATTTGGTGGAACAGCATGAAACTGGAGTTGTGGGATTGCTGCAAAAATGTAAAATAAGTAATCATGAAAAAAAAAATCTAGATATGACCACTCCAGCTCTAAGAAAAAATAGATCTGGCTTACCTAGTGTACCATGTATTGAGATGAGTTTTGGGGACAGAGAAGTAATGAGTTTTTATGTCTCTTACAACTTATTTGCTTATGCCAGTAGCTGGAGAAATCTGCATTCCTCCAATCCGGGTATAGTAATGAAATTAAAATGTTCTTCTAAATGTGTCAGTGTTTCCCTTCAGGTCCATACCTCTCTATATTATATATTGAGAAAGAAGAATCTCTTGAGTGAATGAATTATTACAACCATCCATTTGTGAGGGTTGTAGGGTGATTTGCTGCAAGATTTAGCTCTACAAAGTGAGCTGGTGAGTGGTGTGACAGCTTTCTGGGAGAAAAAGTCATGGACAAAATTCAAACTAAAATGTAGATATGTTAGTAGAAGATGCTACTGTACTACTTAAGAGGTTTCATAGTTTCATAGTAGTGTACTAGGCTATCTGCCCGGGGGCATTTATAAGCCTAGCCAACAGTGATGTGGCTTCCGCCACCCCGTATTATATAGTTGCGCCTCTCTAGTAGTGACACATGTGGGACCCCATTATTTAGTAAACTATACCTCTGTCTAGTAGTGACACTGAGATGACTCCCGGGGTAAACTTGCGATCTCCCATCCATGCATCGAGATTTTTCTTGAACAGTGCCAATGAAGGGCTCTGTCTCACATGAACTGGGATTTTGTTCCAGAGTATGGGTAACCTCTGTGTTATGAATCTATCCCTCCAGCATGTCCTATTCATATTTGTGCAGAGGTTGAAATCTTTAGCTCGCGTGGTTCTGGTGGATTTGGATTTTTTGAGATGGAGCATGTCCATCAGTTCTTGGTTGGACATGGCCCTATATGTTAGGCGCAAATCACCTCTGAGCAGGCGGTATGCTACTGAATAGAGCTGAGTTTCTTTAATCTAGCTGGATAAGGCACATGTTTGAGACCTATGATCCTCTTGGTGAGGTACTTCTGGGGTCTTTCCAGTTGTTGCATGTGCCGGGTGAGATACATCCCAAATGGAGCATTATATTCAATCATGGGCCTGACAAGGGAGGAATATAGAGGTACAATGACCTCCTTTGATCTGGATGAGAATCCTTCATGATGAGATGGGCAAGGTAGAATGTCTTTCTGACCACTTTGGCAACATGGTTGTCAAAGGAGAGGTCACTATCGACTTGAGTCCCCAGGTCTCTGATTACTTCTTCCGTACTCAGTGGGTTATTGTCTACATGATAATTTGTGGGTACTTTGTTTTCCCAAAGGGATGACTATACATTTTTTGGCGTTAAGTTTGAGGCCATGATTCCGGCACCAGTTGTCCGTTTCAATGAGACCTTTCTGTAGGATGTGTGTGTCAGCAGGTGAATCAACTATGGCACCCAGTTTGCAGTCATCTGCAAACTTTGTCAGCCATAATCCTCCCATATTTGCTTTCACATCTGAAAAGTAAATGCCGAATAAGAGTGGTCCCAAGACTGAGCCCTGTGGGACACCACTCGTGACTGGTTTTGAGTCTGACATGGCTCCAGCAATTTTGACCTTATGGGTTCTGTTTTTAGCCAGTTTGCTACCCATCTTGTGACATATGGATTTACATTTAGGCTGCTGAGCTTGTCTATGATGCCAGAGTGTGGTATCGTGTCAAAGGCTTTAGCCAAGTCCAAGTAGGCAGTGTGGACAGCCTTGCCCTCGTCGATGGCACTAGTGACTGTCTCAAGAAGTCAACCAGGTTTAGGAGGCAGGATCTGCCTTTACAAAACCGAACTGGGTGGGATCAAGGGTCTGCAGATCCCCAATGTCACCATTTATGAGTTCCATGATGATTCTTTCCATAGCCTTGCAGACCAGGCTGGTCAGACTTATGGGGCGGTAGTTACCAGGGTCAGTAGAATTTCCCCTTTGTGGAGTGGGACCACTGTTGCTGTCGCCAGTGTTCAGGTACATATCCTGTAGTGAGGCTAAGATTGAATAAGCGTTCTTAGGTGCGGGTTTAGTTCATCTTGAAGTTCACGTAACACGCAACCGGGGATACTATCTGGTCCCATAGATGCTGTGTTTTTTGCTTTGTTGAGTGCTGATTTCACCTGTATGTCTGTGATGACAGGTAGGTTACATTCAGCAGGATAATTACTTCATCTTTAGGGGTGAGGGAGGGAGAAATTTGCACTGAACCTATCTGCCAGAATATTGGCAATGTCGGTAGGGTCAGTGAATTTTTGTCGTTGTGTACTAACTCAGAGCATATCTGAGAATTTCCTCCCAAGGTTCTGACATAATTGAAGAAGGCCTTGTGATTGTCTTTGGTATCCTTGGCAATCTTTTCTCAAAGTTTGCTTTAGATGTTTTATGAGAGAACGTAGTTTTTACTTGTGCTGATCAGGAAGCCTTTCCCTTTTGGGATTTGGCTTTGTCCTGCAGTAGCTTCCTTCTTTTGTTGTACAGTTTGTTTATAGCCGGGTCCACCAAACTGGGCGTTCCCTTGGTGGAGAGGGTCTTGGTTTTAGTTGGGATTGCTTGATCCATGCATTCTTGGAGATGTCCGTAGAAGGCTTTGTGAAGGATTCAGCATTTTGGGATGTGGTTTCCATTAACCCAGTAGGCTTAAAGGATATCATTTCTGACTTAAGGAGCACAAAGTCAGCTTTTGAAAAGTTTTTCACTGTAGTCTTTTGTTCTGGGGGTGGGGTGGGATATGTACATCCAACGTGATCAGTTTATGATCAGATCTTACTAGTGAGGGGTTTATATCCGGTGCGGAGCATTTGGACCCCATGTTTGTGATAATCAGGTCAAGTATATTATCTCTCCTCGTAGGAGAAATGACCAGTTGCTCCATAGCATTTGAGTTAATGAATTCCAGGAATCTTTGGGCTAGGGTGTTAGGGCTAGAATAGTGGGCCCAGTCTATGTTGGGGTAGTTGAAGTCACCCAATATGATGGTGTTTGGTGTGACATTCATATCCTCCAGTGTTTTCAGGAATGCTTGATGGGATTCCTGGGATTGGGAGGGTGTTCTGTAACATGCGACCAGTTGTATGGCAGTTTTGCCTATGGTGATTAAAACTTGTATGGTTTCTGATGCTTCATGGGTAGCCACCAATCGAGAGGTGTAGGTGTCCTTTATGAAAATGGACACTCCTCCTTTGTGGTTGACCTGGAACTTGAGGCCGAAAAGCATGATATGAGGTATAGCCTGGTAGCGCTGGAGTGCTCTCAGGAGCCTTGAACCAGGTTTCAGTTACTGCACAGACATCGATGTTCTCCATACTGAGAAGTGCTTTGAGTGCCTGCATCTTGAGATTTAGACTTCTGGCGTTGAGCAGCATTACCCTTAATTTTTTTCCATTTTGTTTTTTATGGAGGTTGATTTGTCTTTTGAGCATTGCCTAAAAAAGGCACTATGGGGGTGGCAAGAGCCTTGGCCAGTATCCGGAAGCCCAGTGGTGACAGGTGCAAGCCATCCCTTGGCAACGTGGCCTGTCCAGCATGTCATCCCAGGCTGACAGACACTGGATCCCGCTAGAATGACACCAGTGATTAAGCCAATTGTTAAAACTGATCATTTTGTCTTTGTACTGAGGCATCATTCTTGGTGAAGGCAGGATGCTGCTCAGGGTCATACCAGTCTGGGCTACATAATCGGAGAGCTCCTCAATGTCTCTTTTCATGTAGTCCAGGGAGGTACGTCTCAGGTCATTCACACCAGCATGGACAATGACTGCATCATACTTGTACTTGCTTTGGAGTGACCTGAGTGCGTGTGTAATGTGGCGGATCCTTGCTCCCGATAGGCAGCTCACCGTTACCCTCTCCTTATTCTGCCTGGTAAGTGGAACGTCGGTGTGTCTGACTATAGAGTCACCTATTACTAATGTCTCTGGCATAGTGTTTTGCCTTAGGGGCTGTGATTGTGTGACACACCTGTTGCTTGAGGTATGTGTTGTAGGTGTTACGTTTTGTGGGGGTGTATTTCTGGGTGTCTGCTTTGGAGGCCTCTGTTGTTTTGGTAAGTTTTTTATAAGTGCCTCCAGTATGTCTTTGTGTTCTTATGTGTTTGGTTTGTAGTAGTGGTGGTTTTATGTGTGACCGGTTTTGCTTTGGGTGTGGGTACCTTCTCCTCCTGTCTGGTCGTGCCAGTCCTGAGTTGAGAGAGTTCAGCCTCCAGTCTGGCTATATAGTTGCATCTCTCACAAGTATATGTGTTAGTAGGAAGGAGGAGAGGGTTGTCTGTGTACATGAGACAATTGTAACATTGTCTTAAGATTCCCAGATTAACCAGCTGAACAAGAGAGGATGCTAGTGGTCTACCACTCTACATACTAGAATATTATAAGGAGTGCTGTGCCTTTAAGGGAAGTGGGTATTCACAGGGGGTAGTGGATGGCTGTAGTGCTTACTTTAGGAAAAGAGTGCTTATTTTATTATGAGTGCTTGCTAAGAATAGAAGTTCCGAAAAATAGTGCTAATATATACAGCTAAATAGACTGATAGAGCTTCTAAGGGAAAAATTGAAGAGCAGACTTGGCGGAGCCAGAAATAGTTTAAACCTGTATAACCGCTGCTGCGCTATGCGCCCAACCGCGCAAAAATACCCTGAGGCGGATTTTTATACAGGGAACTTGAAAAGAGCTAGAAATGGTCCAAAGCAACCAATAATTTAGAGCTCAAGTGCTGAGGTCACTTCCCCCAGGGACAGATAGGCTGCTCAAGGCTCCCCACTCCCACTGGTGAGCTCAGAAACTTCCTTCTATCCAAGTAAGGCAATGGCCAACACAGGAACTACACACAGCCCAGAATACAGCAAAGCCTGTATACTGGTCTTAACTAGTCGAGCAAGGGCGGGAAAACAAGGAGTATATATATTTTTTTGTTTTTTGTTTTTCAGGAAAGCACACAGAAATGCAATTAAGCAAACAGTAAAATCGATTTACACAGGCTAGCACACTTTAGTGGGCAGCCTCAGCAGTTAAATTAACAAAAAACAGTATTAATCGACCAGAGTCGACCAAAATGCTACTTTTAAGTGCAGATACTTCAGAAATCAGCAGATAGACACAAAACAGTTATATCTAGTTAAATGAAAGCCAGAGAGGACAATGCAGATAAAAAAGCCAAAAAATACTTAAATCTGGAAAGTGGTCACTTCTTTCAGTTCTCTGTTGCCAGGACCCCTCTGCAGGACCACGTGGAGCTCTGCTTGGGTATATAGCCAGAAAAAAACGCCCTGAGGCGGATTTTTATACAGGGAACTTGAAAAGAGCTAGAAATGGTCCAAAGCAACCAATAATTTACAGCTCAAGTGCTGAGGTCACTTCCCCCAGGGACAGATAGGCTGCTCAAGGCTCCCCACTCCCACTGGTGAGCTCAGAAACTTCCTTCTATCCAAGTAAGGCAATGGCCAACACAGGAACTACACACAGCCCAGAATACAGCAAAGCCTGTATACTGGTCTTAACTAGTCGAGCAAAGGCGGGAAAACAAGGAGTATTTTTTGTTTTTTGTTTTTTCAGGAATGCACACAGAAATGCAATAAAGCAAACAGTAAAATCGATTTACACAGGCTAGCACACTTTAGTGGGCAGCCTCAGCAGTTAAATTAACAAAAATAGTATTAATCGACCAGAGTCGACCAAAATGCTACTTTTAAGTGCAGATACTTCAGAAATCAGCAGATAGACACAAAACAGTTATATCTAGTTAAATGAAAGCCAGAGAGGACAATGCAGATAAAAAAAGCCAAAAAATACTTAAATCTGGAAAGTGGTCGCTTCTTTCAGTTCTCTGTTGCCAGGACCCTCTGCAGGACCATGTGGAGCTCTGCTTGGGTATATAGCCAGACAAAAACGCCCTGAGGTGGATTTTTATACAGGGAACTTGAAAAGAGCTAGAAATGGTCCAAAGCAACCAATAATTTACAGCTCAAGTGCTGAGGTCACTTCCCCAGGGACAGATAGGCTGCTCAAGGCTCCCCACTCCCACTGGTGAGCTCAGAAACTTCCTTCTATCCAAGTAAGGCAATGGCCAACACAGGAACTACACACAGCCCAGAATACAGCAAAGCCTGTATACTGGTCTTAACTAGTCGAGCAAAGGCTGGAAAACAAGGAGTATTTTTTTGTTTTTGTTTTTCAGGAAAGCACACAGAAATGCAGTTAAGGAAAGAGTAAAATGGATTTACACAGGCTAGCACACTTTAGTGGGCAGCCTCAGCAATTAAATTAACAGAGAAACAGTCTTAATCGAACAGAGTCGAACAAATGCTACTTTTTATTGCAGATACTACATAAACCAGCAGATAGTCACAAAACAGTTATATCTAGTTAAATGAAAGCCAGAGAGGACAATGCAGATAAAAAAAGCCAAAAAATACTTAAATCTGGAAAGTGGTCGCTTCTTTCAGTCCTCTGTTGCCAGGACCCCTCTGCAGGACCATGTGGAGCTCTGCTTGGGTATATAGCCAGAAAAACGCCCTGAGGTGGATTTTTATACAGGGAACTTGAAAAGAGCTAGAAATGGTCCAAAGCAACCAATAATTTACAGCTCAAGTGCTGAGGTCACTTCTCCCAGGGACAGATAGGCTGCTCAATTCTCCCCACTCCCACTGGTGAGCTCAGAAACTTCCTTCTATCCAAGTAAGGCAATGGCCAACACAGGAACTACACACAGCCCAGAATACAGCAAAGCCTGTATACTGGTCTTAACTAGTCGAGCAAAGGCGGGAAAACAAGGAGTATTTTTTTGTTTTTGTTTTTTCAGGAAAGCACACAGAAATGCAATTAAGCAAACAGTAAAATCGATTTACACAGGCTAGCACACTTTAATGGGCAGCCTGAGCAGTTAAATTAACAAAAAAACAGTATTAATCGACCAGAGTCGACCAAAATGCTACTTTTAAGTGCAGATACTTCAGAAATCAGCAGATAGACACAAAAACAGTTATATCTAGTTAAATGAAAGCCAGAGAGGACAATGCAGATAAAAAAAGCCAAAAAATACTTAAATCTGGAAAGTGGTCGCTTCTTTCAGTCCTCTGTTGCCAGGACCCCTCTGCAGGACCACGTGGATCTCTGCTTGGGTATATAGCCAGAAAAAAACGCCCTGAGGTGGATTTTTATACAGGGAACTTGAAAAGAGCTAGAAATGGTCCAAAGCAACCAATAATTTACAGCTCAAGTGCTGAGGTCACTTCTCCCAGGGACAGATAGGCTGCTCAATTCTCCCCACTCCCACTGGTGAGCTCAGAAACTTCCTTCTATCCAAGTAAGGCAATGGCCAACACAGGAACTACACACAGCCCAGAATACAGCAAAGCCTGTATACTGGTCTTAACTAGTCGAGCAAAGGCGGGAAAACAAGGAGTATTTTTTTTTTTTTGTTTTTTCAGGAAAGCACACAGAAATGCAATTAAGCAAACAGTAAAATCGATTTACACAGGCTAGCACACTTTAGTGGGCAGCCTCAGCAGTTAAATTAACAAAAAAACAGTATTAATCAACCAGAGTCGACCAAAATGCTACTTTTAAGTGCAGATACTTCAGAAATCAGCAGATAGACACAAAAACAGTTATATCTAGTTAAATAAAAGCCAGAGAGGACATATACTGAGACCGCTTTTGCAGGAAATCCTGTGCAAAAGAACCATACAAAAGTGAAGAGTGAATAAAAAATAGTTTGTAGTATGAATTCAAAATATTGATGAAAAGGATATAAATAGATATGATATTGGGGACAACTTGGTTACTCCTTTGGGTATAACTACCCCAGAGGTAACAACAGTCATATTAATCACTAAAGAAACATTTTGTGACATTTTTTAAAAGCGCCTAAAGTATAGAAAAGTTCTTATGTGGGTATGAAAAGAAAAATAATGATAAACCTTGGAACTTTTATACCGTAAAAGCTTACAGTAGGGAAGCAAAGAAAAAAGTCACTATCCAATTTCATATTGAAATTTAAAAAGAGACTTTAGAAGAATATTAAAAGAGTATTTGTAAATATGTCATAAATACGTCTAAAACACATGACAGCAGAGGTTTATGGACTGGTGGTCGGAACAGAATTGTTTTCTTTTTTTTTTAATTGTAAATAACATTTTTCATATTTTAAGCATGATTAATGTTGAAGGGAATAAGAGTGTGGTAAAATATTGGGTCAGCTCAAACCTTTTTTTTTCCCTTTTTTTCAGAAAGAAGGGTCAATTTATTAGACGTGGTAAAAAAATGAAATGTTTTGTTTCCAGGGAATTTGGTAATGATGTAAAGTACTGTAAGTTAAAATGTTACAAATGCAATCAAAGTGGGGCATTTATGGTTTGACTGCGTTATTAATAAAGAAAAAAAGTACATGGAGGCAGAAAATATGATGATGATAATGATGATGCCAAAGTACGACAAAAAGTAGAAGAGACAGAAAAAAAGGGAGAGTTAGATGAGTGGCAAGAAGTAAGTGATGGAGAAGATATAAATTGGAAAACAATGAAAACAAAAACATTCTGTTGATAAAAAAGAACAAGACAGAAAAAGAAAATCCAATGGTATAAATACAAGAAGAAACAAAGGGAATGATTAGGCTTTATTTAATAATTTAATATTATTATATGCTTTACTACGTTAAATAATTATAAAATAAACATTTCTGATTGCTTTCAGTGAATACAATTCATATTAAGAACATTATAAGAAGACTTGGTGTACTAGAATGGTGCCGCAACTGTGATGTAGATATCATTATCTTAGTAGATACGTGATTTTTAACAAGTGAGGAAAGATTACAAACTGAAATATTTTGGGGTAAGAATATAGCATGGAACTTGGCTAATGACTGTTGTGCTGGAATAGCTGTTCTCAGTAGAAAAGCAATGTTTTTCTTAGGTATTACTTTGGTGAAAATTGGATGACAAACAGTACTGTATGTGAGGTAGAAAGAAAAAAGTTTATAGGCTTTTGGCATTATATGCCCCTGTCCATATAAAAGAAAAGGAAATTCTTTTCTGCCAAATGAGGGATTATTTAGTGGGAAACATGAATATTATAACAACACAAGATTTTAACTGTGACTTATGACATAAACATAAAAAAGGAATCGCATTAAACAGATGCAAGAAATTATTAAATGTAATGAACTGCTTTTTGGAATATAGGTAAATGGACTTGTCATAAAGGATTACTTAGATCTGAAATAGATTATTTTGTACTGTCAGAAGATTTACTTAATGCAGAGGTGGAACAGTTGCAAGAGAGTTTTTAGACCATTTAGCAATCTGGATAGAAGTACTTAAAGGAATATATTAGAATGGGAAAAGGAATAAAAAGAATAAATGAAATGTTATGGAATGACAAAGGAAAACAAATAATACTTCAGCTATGGAAGGGATCATATTACTATTTGGGTTTTCTGTAAAACTTGGTCTTAATGGTCAATTGTTTTTAAGAAGAAATATAAAAAATGATTTACAATGGCAGAATATTGTAAGACATTATAAAATTGCATGTCAAGATGTGTTAAAAGATTTAGAAGATAATATGAGAGAGTGTGCATAAAAAGAATTATGACAAAATCAAACTTTTGTTGTTTAAACATATTATTTTTGAGGAAAAACAGAAGCTTCTCAATATCTAGGTAAAATGTTAAAGCAAGATAGTACTATAATAAGGGAAATGAAAGATGTGAACGATCACATAGTAAAAAGATATTGTAGTACAGTATACAGAAGAAATGTTTAAGAGTAAGAATTAAGAGTTTAAGAGAGGATGGAATGTTAAAATTTTTTCTATCCAGGCTAGAAAAATTTTTGAAAAGGAGATTATTATAATTGAATTGGATACAGTACTTAAAACGATAAATATAGATTTGGTTTCTGGTCTAGGCAGTATAGGATATGAGATATATATACAAATTTGATGGACTGGCAAAGAAAATACTTTATACATATTTCAAATGACTGGCTAAATCGTGGTTTTGTTGCAAGCTGTTATTTAGTACAGTTTTGACATTTGTCTTTAAAAAAGAAAGAGAAAAGGGGAATTAAAAATTGGATAACAGTTATAGTAAATAATACAGATTATATAATATTTATGAAAATAATACAAGCTAATAGATAGTAAGTTGAGAGACTTAATGGAAAACAGTATATATGGTATAAAAGGTAAAGCATGTCAAGAATTATTGATAATTGCAAGAGAGATTGTAGATGATATTATATAAAGAAGAAACTAGGTTAAATTTTTGGGTGGGGGTATTACTAAAGCATTTGATTCAATAGATCATAATGTAATTATGGGATGTAATGTAACAATATCCTATAAATAATAAAATATAATAAATTAAGATAGCATTATAGTAAATTGATGGTTGAATAAAGAAGTAGACATAAACTATGGCATTAGGTAAGGATGATGGCTAATAAGTAGTCTTATTTGCATTAGTTATGAATATGTTAACAAGTGAAGTTATGTCAAAAATGAAAGGTGCTGTATTTGTGATAGGAAATAAAGTGGTAATTTCAGTACTTTTAACATATGCAAATGATCTTATTCTCAATGTTAAGAATAAATTATGAAAGAAGGAAGCCATTCATTTTTTAAATTGTTGTTTGATTTAGGCGTGTTCATAGGTTCATAGGTTCATACTAGGCTATCTGCCCTAGGGCATTTATAAGCCTAGCCAGAGTGTGTTTGGCTTTCGCCACCCATTTTAAATTAATTTTGCTATGACTTTTTTTGAGGTTAGTATACTGTGCCTCTGTCTAACAGTGACACAGAAGTGATAGCCGGGGTAAACCTACGATCTCCCATCCACTCATCAATATTCCTCTTGAAGAGAGTCAATGTGGGACTCTGCCTAACCTGGACTGGGATTTTATTCCAGAGTGAAGGGAGCCTCTGGGTTATGAATCTGTCCCTACAGCATGTCCTATTTATTTCAATGCTGAGGTTCAAGTCTCTCGCGTGGCTCGATGGGATTTGGATTTTCTGAGGTGCAGCATGTCCATTAGTTCTGGGTTGACATGGCTTCAGGCACAGATCGCCTCTGAGCAGGTGGTATGCCACTGAGTAGAGCTAGAGTTTCTTTAACCGGGCAGCATATGGCATCTGTTTGAGCCCTTTGATCCTCTTGGTGAGGTACTTTTGGGGTCTTTCCAGTTGCTGCAGGTGTCTGGTAAGGTACATCCCAAAAGGGGCATTGTACTCAATTATGGGCCTGATGAGGGATGAGTAAAGAGGTACAATGACCTCCCCTGATCTAGATGTGAATCCCTTCATGATTAGGTGGGCTATATAAAATGTTTTTCTAACCACTTTGGTCACGTGGTTGTCAAATGAGAGACTGCTATCAACTTGGGTCCCCAGGTCCCTAATGACTTCTTCTAAACTTAATGGATTACCACCTATGTGGTAATTTGTGGGCACTTTGTTTTTGCCAAAGGGGATGACTATATACTTTTTGGCGTTTAGCTTGAGGCCATGGCTCTGGCACCAGTTGTCTGTTTCTATGAGGCCCTTTTGGAGGATGCTTGTGTCGGCTGGAGAGTTGATTATGGCGCCCAGTTTGCAGTCATCTGCAAACTTGGTCAGCCAGAGTCCTTCCGTGTTGGCCTGTACCGCCGAGAAATATATACCGAACAAGAGAGGACCCAGGACTGAGCCTTGTGGGACGCCACTTGTAACTGGTTTGGAGTCTGACATGGCTCCAGCAATTCTAACCATGTGGGTTCTGCCCTTCAGCCAGTTTGCAACCCATCTAGTGACATAGGGGTTTATATTTAAGCTGGTGAGCTTATCTATAATGCCCTCGAAGGCTTTTGCAAGGTCCAGGTAGGCTGTGTGGATCACCTTCCCCTCATCAATGGCCTTGGTGACTGTTTCAAAGAAATCGACCAGGTTTAAGAGGCAGGATCTGCCCTTAACAAAGCCAAACTGGGTAGGATCCAGTGTCTGTAGGTCCCCAATATCTTTATTTATGAGGTCCATGATGATCCCTTCCATAGCTTTGCAGAACAAGCTAGTCAGGCTTATGGGGCGATAGTTTCCAGGATCCGTTGAGGCACCACCTTTGTGGAGAGGGACCACTGTTGCTGTACGCCACTCTTTGGGTACATATCCTGTAGGGCTAAGATTGAACAGTAGTTTTATGTTTGGGTTTAGCTCTTCTTGGAGTTCATGTGGATCCGGGACACCATCTGGTCCCATTGATGCTGTGTTTTTTGCTTTGGAGAGGGTGGCTCTTACCTGAGCATCTGAGATGTCAGGGGGGCAACACTCTGTTGGGATAGATATTTGCCCTTTTAGTGGGGAGAGGGGGGAGAAGTTTGCACTGAACCTGTCAGCTAGGGTGTTGGCAATGTCTGTGGGCTCAGTGTATTTTTTGTCATTTTGGACTAATTCTGAGCATATCTGGGAATTACCACCCAGGTTCCTAACATAACTAAAGAAAGCCTTGTGATTATCCTTAGTGTCCTGTGCAATTTTTCTCTCAAAGCTGGCCTTAGACGATTTTATGAGTGCCCGTAGTTTTGCTAATACTGATCAGAGATGCCTTCCTTTTGGGATTTTGCTCTATCATGTAGTAGCTTCTTCCTTCTATTGTATAGTTTGTTTAGGGCTGGGGTCCACCAGACAGGACGCCTGCCTTTGGAGGATTGGGTCTTGGTTTTATTTGGGATTGTGATGATCCATGCATTCCTGAAGGTGTTCATAGAATGCGTTTATAAAGGATTCTGCAGTCTGGGCGTTATTTTCACAGGCCCAGGGGCCTTGAAGGATTTCTCGGTTTGAGGCGTGTAAAATTTGCTTTAGAGAAGTTTTTCTGTGGTTTTCTGGGCAGGGGTGGGGGGATGTGAATATCCAGTGAGATTAGTTTATGGTCTGATCTTACCAGTGAGGGATACACTTCTGATCTGGAGCATAGTGTCCCCATGTTGGTGATGATCAGGTCCAGTATGTTTTCCCCTTGTGGGAGTGGTAACAAGTTGTTCCATAGCATTTCAGTTTATAAATTCTAGGAACCTTTGGCTAGGGTGGAGCTAGAGTAATGCTCCCAGTCTATGTTTGGGTAGTTGAAGTCGCCCAATATAATGGTGTTTGGAGAGACCTTCATATTTTCCAGTATTCTCAGGAAGGCCAAGTGGGGTTCCTGTGTTTGGGAGGGTGGTCTGTAGCAGGCTATAAACTGGAAGGCAGTTTTACCCACAGTTAGTTGCACATGGATAGTCTCTGATGCTTCGTGCTGTGCCACCAACCTGGAGGTATGGGTATCTTTGACGAATATTGATACTCCCCCTCCTTTTGTGGTTCGGGTCCAAGTTTTGGGAAAAGCATGGTATGAGGTATAACCTGGTAGTGCTGGGTGCTCTCGAGCCTTGAACCAGGTTTCTGTTACTGCACAGATATCGATGTTCTCCATGCTAAGGAGAGTTTTGAGTGCATCTTGAGGTTTAGACTTCTGGCATTGAGTAGCATTACTCTTAGTTTCTTATCCCTTGTGATACCTATGGAGGTGGGTTTGTCTTTTGAGCCTTGCCTAAAAAAGGCACTATGGGGTAGCAAGAGCCTTTGCCAATATCCGAAAGCCCAGGGGTGGTAGGTGCAAGCCGTCCTAGCGAAGCATCGTGGCTTGTCGAGCATGTCATCCCAGGCTGACAGGCATTGGATCCCCTTGAATGACACCAACACTTAAGCCAATTGTTGAAATTGATCATCTTGTCTTCATATTGTGGCATCATTCTTGGTGAGGGTAAGATGCTACTCAAGGTCAGGGTCATACCGGCCTGGGCTACATGCTCAGAGAGCTCCTCTAGGTCTCTTTTCATGTAGTCCAGGGAGGTATCGCCTCAGGTCATTCACACCAGCATGGACAATGACTGAGTCATATTTGTACTTGCCTTGGAGTGACCTGAGTGCTTGTGTTATGTGGCGGATCCTAGCCGACAGGCAGCTCACCATGACCTTCTCCTTGTTCAGCCTGGTGAGCAGGACGTCAGTGTACCTGTGATAGAGTCACCTATTACAAGTGTATCAGGTGTGTTGTTTAGCCTTAAGGGCTGTGACTGTTTGGCACACTGGCTTTGTGAGTTATGTGTTGCACGTGTTTTGTTTTGGGGTAGGTTGCTTGGGTATCTGCTTTGGAGGTCTCTGCTGCTTAGGCAGATTTTTATTTAGAGCCTCCAGTATGTTTTTGTGTGTTTATGTGTTTGGTTTGTTGTCGTGGTAGGTCTATGTGAGACTGGAATTGTAGTGAGTGTGGTTTCCTTCTCCTCCTGACTGGTTACGCCAGTACTGAGTTGAGAGAGCTTAGCCTCCAGTTTGGCTATATGGTTGCATCTCTCACATGTGTTGGAATTTGTTGGGAGGAGGAGAGGGTTGTCTGTGTACATGAGGCAGTTGTAGCATTGCCTCAAGATTCCCAGATTCACCTGCTGGACCGGAGAGGAGATTGACAACTGACCTTTGGACATGCTAGAGTAGTACTGGGAATTCCTTTATAATTGAAAAAAAGGGCCAATGGGGAACAAGGTACTCAAGGGGAGTTTGTGAGGGTGTAGTGCTTTTAATTTTTTAGAGCTGACTTATATAATTGCTTTAGTGAGCAAGTGCCAGGTAACTTAAATGCAATGTATTACAGGTAACTTAAATGCAAAAACGACAAACAGGAACTTTCTTTCAAGTGAAACAAGGAAATAAGTACAGTAAGCAATGCAGATATCACTTGGGATCCACAGAAGTGCTAAAAGGTCGTTTTTAGGTGGAATTAGTGTTTCAGGGAAATAAACAAACAACAAGCATACAAATAATGCTAGATTCAGCAGGCCTGGATCTAGTCTATGCTACAGCAAACAAGGTGTACCAATTTCAGTAAGAAACAGTTAGAATATGCAGGCACTATAAGCCTTTAACCAGAAATTCCCTGCTCAGAAGGGCAGAGTCCAGCCTCTCCTCCCACAAGAGTGCAGACCGCAATCCTTCTTAACGTAAAATAACTGGCCTGAAGCCCAAGTGCTTAAACCAGAACTAATACACTTTTAGAATAACAGACACTGAGCTCTCAATCAGCAGTTCCTAACTTAGAAGGATGTAAGCTACCTGTCCTGCCACCACAGTGCAGGCCACAAACCTTCCTAATGTAAAACAACTGGTCTGAAGCCCAAGTGCTTAATCCAAAAGACTTAGAAATGTTGTTGAATAAAGTTAAAAGTAAAGGACTGGGTGATGCAGTAAGAATGCCAGGAATTTCTTTTTCAGTGACTGAAATAGCAATATTAGGAATAACATTTGGGAATATTATTAGACTACAATGGGAAAAGCTGATAAAATATATAAGATATACTGTATGTACCTTTTGGAAAACATATTGACTGTCTTTTAAAAAAGTTTATATGATAAATGCAGTGTTACTAAGAAAGACAGCATATCTGTACATGATTCCAAAAAGATATGAAACAAGAAATTTTACAGATCATTTCTTTCTATTGTTTAGGGTTCTATGTTAAATCAAGTTAAAACAGCTATCCTATATATACATGAAAATGAAGGAGGATTAAGTTTATTAAGTCTGATTGTTTATTCTGCTTTTCTAAATGTATATAAAATATTACAATGGATAAAAAAGGATAGTGAGAAGTTAGAAAATCATTTGTTTAAAGTTATATATGAAAACATTTGGGAAATGATGAAAGAAGGTAAAAAAGGATGCTAAATGAAGAAATGAGAATTTTTCAAGATGAGATATCTTTGTATAAAATAAAGCTTAATGACAGAGAAAAGGATATGAAAATATGGTAGACTAATATTATGAGACAGTATTATTTTGCAAACTGTTGGACTAAATGTCTCAAGAGATAGTAAAGGCTATACAAATGATAAAAAATTGTGCCACAAAATTGTAGATACCAAGATTTTATGGAGAATGATGATAAATAAATTACCAGTTAAAGGAAATATTCTCTATAAAAAGTGAACTAAAATAATGTTTATTTTGTAGTAAACAAGAATGTACTAAACATGCTTTTTTAACTTGTGCAAAAGTAATAAGATTATGGAAAAAGTTATGTGAAGAAAATTTTCTTGATGATATTAATACTATAAAATAATACACACGAGTATGATTTTGTATGGGTATTATAAAAATAAGAATAAGGAAGATATTAAGAGAATAGAAAATAAATTATTTGATCTAGATTGGATTATATGGCATGAAAGATTAAATGAAATTTTGTTTAATGGAAAAATAATATTAGTAATAATATTATGCAAAATTAGATTATGTTGGGAAAAAAGAGTGGGATCATATAAAGCGGATGAGAATTCTTGAGGAAATGTATTTTCAGCACAGATCTATATAAGAAAAATAGGTTTGTGTGCATCTATTTTTTATAGTTATGTAAACATGTATACTTGTAAATTGTGTTTTGTATATGTTTTTGTAATTTTGTATCTTTATATATATTAAAGAACCCCTACACTTTTGAATTTTTTTGTGAGATCTTTTTCATGCATCTGAACTACCTCCAACTCAAGAAGGCAGGACCTTGTTTTTACATCTCACCTGAAGGATGACACAGTCAGAGATGCAGCACCCCCTTATGCTGCACTGCAGTGTCAGCAATCCATCTACCTGATGTGGGAGTAGAACTCATAGCCATCTGCACAAAACATCAAAGGCAAGTGTGCTACCTGTTGCACCGATATGTATTCATAGTGACACTTTGAATTCTGGTTTACAACTAGCCACAAAGGACAAAAGAAGACACAGGGCTGCATTATAAGTATTAAAACATTGACACAAAAGGAACAGCCAGTAAAATAGATCTCCAACAAACCAAAGGTGTTCAGAAACTGAAAATATGTAGCAAACTAGTTCTCACAAAGGCTACATGATCATTTTAGTGGTACAGAGAAGGAAGAACTCTGTTGCTCTCACTACCAGCCATAGCTCTGCTACTACCACAATGCTGGACTCAGCACATCTCTGTACAGTAAATACTAAAAAAGATAACAAAAGGAACACTAAAACTCAGGAGAAATTTGAATCCCAGTGGCTCTTAGGTAACCAGAAGCTGAACAAATTTATTCAACTCTCACTTAGCTCAGTCACCACTTTTTTCAAGATGGCCTCAACCCTTGACAGAGCAAGTTCACTCAAGTCAGAGAATAAAATGCAAAAACAGTATCTGCCAAAGCAGAAAGCAGATTTTGCCGATTATAAAATGCAGATGGAAAAAATGGGGGTAAACCTTCAAGGTAGTACACTGACTACTAAGCAGGCCAGCAGATAAGACATAAGAGTAGGTCAAGATTTATCAGTCTAAGGGGAGGAACCTTCCGGTTTGAACTTCTGCTGTTCACTAGTATAAGGAGATGAGATGAGACTAGGAGGAGCTTCCAAAGACAATTTCTAGTAAAGGGAGTCAAATCACTGCCAGTGCTAATTGTTTAAATGGCACTCAGTCTTCTGGATCTATGGAATACAATGGGAGGGTAAAGCATTTAAATAGATTAAACAACTGATACTTTTATGCTTACTGACAACAGCAGTAAAGGAGGAAAGGTAGGTAATATGGTGTTCAAATTAACATAAGGAGAAGACAACAACAGAGAAACTGGAGTTATAGTCACAACAAGACCAGGATGGGTGGCTGGATGAATGAGAAAATTCTTCAGACACAGTTAATTAAAAAAAAGAAACAAAGCAATGCAAATATAACTAATCTTCAGAAACAGTTCTGGCAACAGAAATATTATAAAAAATGTAATATATATATTTTTTATTCCTGTAGACAAGCTCAGAAAGAGATTTTAACTTTCAGGTTTAAAATGCATAGACAATGATACTTTGTAGGTTGGTTTAGAATTGGTGACAAAGAACAAAAGGAGAAACAAGGCTGTGTTATAAATATTAAAATAAGACAAAGCAACAAAGGGACCCATCAGTAAACAGATCTCCAACAATCAGAAGTATTCAGAAGCTGAAAGTATGTAGTAAATAACTTCCTCTCACAAAGGCAACATACCACAATTTTGTTAGGCCCAAAACTTGGCTGAAGAAACTGATAAAATTAAAGAACAAAAATAATGCATTTACAATTAAATGCTTACAAAAAAAAGAAAAAATAAACAGTTCTAGCAACATAAATATCAGAGGAAAACAAGTGCAATATAGTATTTTAGTTTTCTGATGTGGAGATACCCAGAAATAATATTTTAATTTAAGGTGTAAAATGTGCCCACAGCAGCATGCCAGTTTAGAACTAGTCACAGTGAAGTACTTGTATCACAGTTTCAATTATTTCCCCACCATAACATACCATTTTTATTTTAATTTCTCAGACTGTCATGAGTACTGCTATGCAGCTAATAAATTAATATATATTTTTTATGTTTTCTATACTTGAGCATCAGCTGAAAGTGGCAGTTTGTGTGCAGAACAGCAAAGCAGTGCATGAACACAAAAAGACTCATTAATTGCTTGTATAAGCATGGGTGTGTATGTGTACTTGATTGCTTCTGAACAGACTGCTCTGCTCTGCCTATGAAGATAAGAAAGAACTTCTCATTTGAAAAGGTATACAGAAAGTATAGTACTTGAGTAGTTTAGCTTTTAGCCCATTTGGCTGAGTAGTCTGTCTACACTTAAAGAAATACTATTATCAGTATAATCAAATCTTAATGTAAGTTTGACACCTATATCCAAATATATAAAATTGGAATCATATCATTAGATTTACACCTTCTTCCCTGACAGAAAAACTCTGAAAATGTTTCTTCAAAAGTAGTTTTGATGAAACTCAGAGTTTATCTTTTTTTTGCAGGGAGGTAAACTTCAGGTGAACAAATGAATGAATAAGCAAATGAATAAATAAATAAAACAAAAGCTTATTAGCTATTAGTGGCTTCCAAGAGAACAATAAGGGCAGCCATATATCCTTAAATACACACAACTGATGCATGAAGAAGCCAACAGAAGAGAATTTGGAACAGATTTTAGTCCATAAGGCTGCACAGTAATATATATAATACAATGAACCTTTTTCTCAGAAAAGCTGTTTTACAGATTTTCTTTCCTAGCATCTGTTTTAAATGATTTTAAGAAAGTGATTTTTATGTGTACTAAGATTAAAAAAATGATGAAAATATGTTGCCACAAGTGTATATAAGCTACTGTATAAATATCTCTTAGATGCCCTTGCAAAACATTTTATTTTTTTACTTTCTTTTTTTATACATAAACTAATTTTCAGAGGCATCTAAGTGGATATATAACATTCTTTGACTTTACAATTATTGTACTCTAAAAGGTGTTAAACCTCCTTCCATTTATACTGTGAATTTCCCAAATAACAAAGGAAGACACACTGTAATGGCCAAAGGGATGAATACCTCTGTACATTCTCAGTCATCTTGCAGTTTAGTGACATATTTCTTATTATGGCTTTACAAAGAAAGTCAGACAAATTTGTAATTGCTATGCTTTTTCTGAAATTACTGATAATTTGGCAAAATAATGGGTCATGTTAATAAATAAGTAGACCTACTAGTTGAGTATCCAGATTTGTTATTAAGTCTTAAACATGCTAAACACTGTATGTCTTATCTAACCATTAAATAAAGGAGATAGCTTGATATAAATTAATGGTTTCAGTACTTTTAGTTGAACATTTTATTTCTATTAGGTATTCAGAAATGCTCAAAAAAGTTAAATGTGTTGCAGGTAAACAAATTAGGGCTAGAAATCAAATAAACAATTCTTCAAGCAGAACATGTTTTACTGCAAAAAAAAATCTGACCTTCATTTATAGAACTGCCTTTAGTTGTTTATAACTGTAAGCTAATTAAAAGAAGTCAAACTTTCACTATTGTATCTTGATTTCTCTATTACCTGCAGACTTGATGTTAGAATTTCAACATTGCAAAGCTCAAATGAAATGCATTTTCATTTTGGTTACGTATCTCATCAATCACTGCAGTATTGCAGTACACGTGGAGGTTGTACTGTAGTGGGCCTGAGCACAGGTATAGGTTTGAAAGGTGAAGTGCTGAAATCCCAGTCCTAGGCAAGGTTAAGGTACAAGCTGCTCAAGGCAAGTCAAAGTTATTTGGAGAAGGTATACACACTGTAGGTCTCAAAAAAACAAAAAAAAAACAAAGAGGAAGAGGAGTAGCAGGCAAAGCTAAACTGGATAATAAATAAAGAAAAGTGACTTTGGAAATTTTGCATTCAGACTGAAACATTGAACACAAATGCATATAATATAGTGATCGACAATTATGAAATTCATGACATTAAAATGAAACATGGCAAAATCTCAAGCACAGTCTGCAATGCACAAGTGCACCATGTGACCCTTGAGCTCTTTACTGACAGAAACATGATTCATAAAGGAATCATATATTGGATGGTGCGTGAGCTTTTGGCTACTCCTGAGGAAGGTATTTGTGGTACAGAGAGCATGCTTAGAGCAATGTACAGCTCAGCACTGCATGCAACAACTGCCCACTAACACATCACCAGCAGAATAGTCTCTCTCTCTCTCTGTTTCCCCACCACCTTACTGATGTTAGCTAACCTTAAACCTAACCCTGCCCCTGCACCTAACCTTAGAATCCCCCATTACTGTAATAATACCACTAAACAAGATATCTCAAATATACCCTACATACAAATGCACACTCAGACACACACACACACACACATACACGCATGTAGACACACACACCACTAGATTTATGCCATTCTTTAACTGCATCATTATGTGCTACGTACCAGTATAACACTATGGCAGATGTTATGTATCACAAACCTGGCAAGTATATGCAGAGGGGTAGATACAGGGAGACTGTTTAGTTATAGAACTAACACAGTCATGGAGCATATTTCTAAAGTTCGATCTTGTAAGTTTTGATGTTGTACACTATTGTTCTTGTAACCATTCACTGTTCTCATCTCAATTATTTCAGTTTCAGTGATGTATTAATTCATTCAACTGAAGTAGACCCATACATATATGTATATATATATATATATATATATATATATATATATATATATATATATATATATATATATACATACACACACACACACACATATATATATATATATATATATATATATATATATATATATATATATATATATATGTATATATAAATATACATACGTATATATATATATATATATATGGTTCTACCTGACATAACCAACACTGCAAAACACCGACAACACAAACATCGACACCACATAATCTACAAACCATAAACACGAAACCTCACATGCCAGACAATCAAATAACCGACGGTCCACAAACATGAAACCTCATACGCTGCACACACCACAATAACAACAATCAACTAACAAAACACATCCCCTGTCCAAAACCACACACACACACACAGCACACCAAAATCCTCACAAACCCACACTAAACCTCACATACACAACTATCTACAACCCTAACCCAAACCCTTACCCTAAGGTCTGTCACTATCGCACACTCAGCTAACCCGCGCCCTAACCCTAACTCACTTAACCCGCCCCTAACCCAAAAAATACTACTACCGCACACTTACCTAACACGGGCCCTAACCCTAACTCACTTAACCCGCCCCTAACCCAAACACTATCACTACCGCACACTGACCCTAAATCACTAAACCCACCCCTATCCCCACAGACCGTCAATATCCACACTTACCTTACTCGCACCCTAACGTCCTTCACCACCGCATACTTACACAGCCTTTTTCCAAGTCAGTATCCTCAGCGTCGGTGTTTTGATCCGTAGCGTCGGTCTTCTGTATTGTCATTCTTCTTGCTCTCGCAAATTCGTTGTCGGTGAAATCAGCTGTCGGCTATCTCAGGTAGAACCATATATATATATATATATATATATATATAGAGAGAGAGAGAGAGAGAGAGACATGTACACACACAAACACTCACATACGCACACACAAAATGGCTAAAATGTTTTTTTCTCAGTCGGTGTATACTGGTGAATTTGAGGAAGAAGATTGAGAAAGCTACGGAATTGAAAGTTCAGAGTAACAGAACAGAAATATGAAGAATTGGTAAGCTTGAAAAAGTAAAGAGAGAGAGAGAGAGAAGAAGTGCACTCAGACATGCAGAATGTATTAATACAGAAGGATGAACTATCTCAGAAGTGACAGGAAGGAAAGGGAAGACAAGGCAAGGGGGTATGAGATGTTAAGCCAAGACCCCAATTGTTTGCATTAATTGTACATACTGCGAGATCTTTGTCATTCTGAGAGTGCAATATTTGTCAGCATGGAGTGAGATGGTCAACAAACAACATAGCCAGGGATGGTCTGCACCTCTCTCCTGTAGGCTGTTTAATATTAGCTACAGCATTGTCCTCCACATAGTTCCTTTTTAGGCAATGCTAAACTGAAAGTACTTCCGACATACCAAACCAAAACCAAGAAAATCTAAAGGCATTAATGCTCAATGCTAGGAGTCTAAACAAAAAACTCTACTCCCTAGATGCTTTCTTTCCCCTAGAGAATGTTGACATCCGTGCAATCACTGAGACATGGCTTAAAGCTGTGGAGAGCACACCGACAGTGCAAGATTATAATGCCTTCCACACATTTAGTCCATCAACTACACAGACAGAGATTCAAAGTGGAGGTGTCTCAATTTACATAAAAAATAAACATACCTGAAGGCTTGTCAAATAGGACAATGCACTTGAGGCTTTCCACATTCAGATCATCACAGGCAAAGTCCAATACCACTCGCTTGCAAGCTATAGCACCCCCCCACCCCATATGACCCAGGAAATACTTACCATGTATTTAAACTTATTTGAAACAGTCATCATCCAACCCAATACCATTTTTACGGATAACTTTAATTACCCCACTAGTAACTGGGAATAATATGCAACACCAAACGTACAGGTGCAGAGATTCTTGGATTTTGTACACACAAACTCGTACTGGACCAGATAGTCAGTACACCAACGAGAGGTACAACCATACTGGATCTGGTCCTCACTAATATGGCAGAGTGGTAAACACCCCCTAATTTAATGTTTTCCTTGGTAAGGTCTGACCACAAAATGATCTCCTTTGAAGTAAAAATAAAACCTGGAACCCCAGCTAACCCTGGAATATTCAGGAACTACTCTAAGGCTAACCCCCTACAATTAAGTGATAACCTGGCAAAATTTCAAGTCCCCATAAATGCTGAGAGAAGTGTTCGCAGTAACCCAATGCAAGCATGTTAATAGCTGCATAGAGGTGGCTGTACCTATCAGGAAGAAGTACAGAACTAACTTAAACTTAAACAAAAAGCCACCCCGGTGAAATCACATCAGTAGGCTGTATAACAGAAGGAGGAATATCATGACAAAAATTAGAAGGTGCAGCACCCAGCAGAATAAAATCACTCTCAAACTAAACAAGCAACTCAGAAGACAAATAAAGTCTACCAAAGCCAGATTTGAGGTAAATTTGGCCTTCCAGTTCAGGGACACCCACAAGACCTTCTTTAGCTTTGTCCGTGACCTCAAAGACACTATGCAGTTGGTGTGGAGCTCATTGTTAATGGGACCACCTACTGAGCCAGAAGACATAGCAAACCTCCTGGCAGACAAATTTAACTCCAACTTTACCTGTCTCTCCTGTACCTCTAACTTACTCAGGAAATACCATCAAATATAACTTAGCTTGCTATCATTAGGGAACAAGTCCTTAATGCTTTCTCAAAGGCCAAGAACACTCTGTCAGTGGGCCCAGAGAATATTCTAGTATGACTTCTAAATAGCATGAAACATGACCTATTAGTCCCTCTGGAACTGCTATTTAACTGCAGCCTCCAAACTGGCTTTATTCCCCATGAATGAAGAACAGAAATAGTCATCCCTCTGCACAAATGTAGACCATGTACAGATCCTGGAAACTACAAACCATAAGACTCACTAGTCTCGTTTGCAAAGCCATGGAAAGAATTTTCATGAAAATGATCAGTAATGACATAGAAAACCTCAAGAGACTGGACCCAACCCAGTTTATTTTTTTCAAGAGAGCAGATCATGCTTACTCAACCTGGTGGACTTCTTTGAGAAGGTCACCAAAGCAATGGACAATGGCAAAATGGTTGAAACTGCTTATCTTGCCTGGCCAAGTGATTTGACACAATATCCCACTCGGGCATTGTTAACAAACTCAAGAAATTAGATATAAACCCTTATGTTGCCCAGTGAATAGCCAGTTGAGGACCAGGAATTTAGAATTGGGGAGTCCACCTCTAGAAAGAGGCCAGTCACAAACAGAATGCCTCAGGTATTGGACCTGGGACAGCTCCTTTTTGGCATTTACTTCTCTGATGTCAAGGCCAATGTCAATAGCTTATAGCTGACTAAATTTGCAGATGATTGCAAATTAGGAGCTATCACTGAATCCCCCACTGATAAAAATGTTCTCTAGGAATGGCTGACATAGACAAACAGCTAGTGTCAGAGTCATGGACTAAAGCTAGATACTAGGAAATGCATAATAGTATTCTTGGGAAAGTCATCCACTACTGGTAACTATCATATTGACAGCACACCCCTTAGAGTTGACCCAGTAGTCAGGGACTTAGTGACACACATAGATAGCAATCTATCCTTTGACCATTATGTGCCTACATTAGTGAGAAATTTATTCTATGCTGTACAACTTATAAACAAAGGCATAGCATCTAGTTCCAAGGAAGCCATTGCTCCACTGAATTCTGCATTCATCAGTCTTATCACTGAGTACAGTGACCCCTTTGTTATATACCTAACCAGGCATACCAAATATTGTAATGTCCACAGATGCTCCTCACTAAAAGAATACAGAATACAGGGTGTAAGTAACATGTCCTGTGCAGACTGCCTCAAAGCCCTACGCCTGTATTCTGTCTCCTACAGGCTGTTGAGGGGAGTTCTATGTCTGGCATACAAGGCGTTATCAGACTCTACTCCAATGGCTCTCCTGCTTATTCACAAAACAAACAGTACCAGAATTACCCTCTAAAGACATAAACCTTGCCTGTGATATAAACGGGACCTGCTGGAGAGACACGTATTTATCCCAGAGGCTACTCTTTCTCTGGAACAGGCATCCCACCACGTGACACAAAGTTCCTTCCTAATCAAATTCAGGTGTAACTTGGACAACTGGATGAGGAACAGGAAATTCATCCCTGGTTTGGCACATATGTCACTAGTGGACATGGGCAGCCTGTAAAAATGGTTCATCTCCTATTCCCCTGCTTACACTTAGCAAGGATACTTGAACTTGTCAGAGATTTGGGATGCATGACTATGCTTAAAAAGGCCCTTTGGGTCATTAGTCTAGTAAACACCTATGAGCCTATAAACATCAGAGTCAGTTGGGGCACAGAACAAACATAGCACCTATTATCAGGTTTAACCACAGAGAAGAAGTTACCTGGGTTACTTCCATGTTTAAGTTTGCAGCCCATCAATAAAGATTACATCATTTGGGGAGGTCTTGAACAGTTTTAAGCTACAGGTTGCTTTATATCAGGTTGCTTTATATCAAGAAGAAAAGCAGACACACACCAGTGTTTCACTAATAGCTATAAAACAAACATATGTGATTAGTTTGTAAAATTGTATAGTAGAACAATGCTCTTGCTGGTGATGCTATCAAAAAAGCACCACATAAAAATATTAAAGATATAGCTGAGAGCAATCCCAACTTTGACCCACATATTGGTAGCATTTGTAAATAAAGCTTCAAAATTAGGGAATTGCATTCTAAAATACCTAAAAGCTAGAAACAAATCCTTCAAACTGCCTTCTCTAATTTGATAACTTGGAATAAGATGAAATATGTAGACTGTATTTCAGTTCCCAGGAAAGGTAAGCATGTGAATAAGACATAAGAAATTCAAGCATTATTTACCATAAAATTCCTTAACCAATAAACTTTATGTATAGGAGGAGGTTACTGATATTGTTCCAGTATTCCTAAAACATAGATGCTTCTGGAGTGATACAATATTGATTGATAAAGTGTTCAATGGCTTAACATTTTTTGCGGAATTAAGACTTAAACAGTCACTTCACCTTATATGACTTCAGAATGTGATTGACTTTTCGGCTTTTCCCAGTTAGGGGTCGCCACAGCAGAACCCCAGTCCGCTAATGATTAGCAGTAGATTTTATTTTATGGTGCCGAGTTGCCAGCCCGATGCCCATCCTTCTCCTAAGGCACACCCATTCATGCATGCCTTTCTGAGGCCACTCGACCGCGGGGAGGACATGCAGAAGGCACTCTAGCCATGAATCGAACAGGAGAACCTCTTGCTGTGAGGCAACAATGCTACTGCTGTACCACCGTGGCTTCTTATATGACTTCAGAATAATTTTGAAAATTAGCTCCACTATAAAAGTAATGGGGATTAGTTCTACAGTAGTTAAGTTGTAGAATCCATTAACGTAAGATGTTAAATGTCGATGGAAAGTTTTGACACTAACTTTCCATCACGGAATATAAAACATGCATATTAGATTGGCATGTTGGATTCTTGTTCTCTTGCTTGGAAACATCAGCACAAATAAACATGAAACACAATGAAATGCACAGCTCAGCTCCTTCCTGCTGCCTTTAGAGGTATGAACAGGTCAATGAAGACAGCACGTCCTGTACCTTTTGATAGACAGATTCTTCCTGTGTTGGGAGTTGAACTGATGCTACTGTGAAGCATTTGCTGGGCATTTGCAAGACACCCTCCCATTATGTTTTTGCTTCTTTGGTCTGTCTTATCAACATCCTTGCTGCCTTATCCAACTAAAATGAATGCTCAGAACAAATTGCATCTGATTTTGCGAGAATGCTACAGTCAGTCAGTGACCTTTGGACTAAGGTGTTCCAGAATCAAGTACCCTTGTGAGTAGCCTTTCTTTCATATTTACTACTCTTCCTCATAGCTCCATTTTCCCTACATAAGAGCTGAAGTCTCTCTATAGGTCTTCACCTTCATTAGGGTGTTCAATATCAAACACTGTTCCCTCATCCACAAGAAGACCAAATACTACATATTTCATTGAGATAGATACATGCAGCTTCTATTTTTTTCTTATTTTTTTTGGAATATGTTTTATCCTGTTTATTTATTACATACAAAACATTAATTCTGGAAGCACTATAATGATTACAAATTAGATTTAAGAAGTTATGAGTTCAAGTGACATTTTAATTCATGAAACTTGAAATTTGATACTTTCAGTACCTGGAAGCAATGGTCTTGACAGTAATTTTAAAATTACAACAAAGATGTACTTAAAAACAAGGCACACAATCTGTTTGAGAAGTGTTCAATCTAATGAGTTTATAAGTTAAACTGAATGCTGATAGGCTGCTGACTTTTAAGAGAACTACAGAAGTAATAATAGATTTCTAAGATATTATAAAGACTAACTGTCAGGAAAGTGTTGCAGCTGTTCTGCCTCTACCATGACATGTTAATGACAGAAGCACGGCTGTTCATTTTCCTTCCTGTAGTCCTTTTCATACAGCTGGGGCATTTTTAATTAATAGTGTTCAGAAGGAAAATGTACTTAACATTTGTGAGTAGAGAAGGTAATAATTAATGCATATAAACTGTTGTCTGAGTGGTTTTAATGATATAACTGACTCTGTCCTCTTCCAAATAATTGTCTAAAATAATTGTTTTTCAAGAAGAAGAAAAATAAGCAGAGGCTGGTGAGAATCTTATTCAATAGCTGTGTTAAGAAATAAAAAACATACAGACATACATATGAAAAATTGATATACTGGTTATTCTAACAAACAATTAAAAGTTAAGAAAAAGGGAAACTCTGCACAGTTTATGAAGCAAAAATGCTGCATATTTTCATTATATAAATATTTTTAGCATGCATACTTTAAGATATATGTCTACTTTCTGTAACAGCTATGACACAAACGAAAAAAAAAAATAAAGATTTAATCTTTGTTGGTAGCTCAGGTGGATGTAAAATATCCAACAGCACTTATCAAAAAGAATAAGGGAAGGTCATCAAAACCCTGGCTGATTTTCCCTTACAAATGTCAAGAGGTCCAGCAAGACAAACAACGTTCTCAGTAGAAAAAACACTTTAATGTGAAGAGCAGTTTTTCTACTGAGAGTGGTTTTTCTACTGAGAACGTTGTTTGTCTTGATTTTCCCTTAGTAGCAGAAACACCACCTCATGTCTCACCTGAAAAGAACCATGCCGACACACACAAGGAACCGGGGAACAAGCCAAATGACTCAAAAACCAGCTCTGAGCCTCACAGTGAAACCACACACCACTCCACTCAGAAGGTTCTAAAAAAATGAAGTTTATTCAAATTGAAATAAGCGCTTTCATCCGGTTATATCCTGGACTTCTTCAGAATCAATAAAACACAAGAATAAACCATTTAAATATCCCGCTAATCAAAGCGCTTAATTCAATTTGAATAAACCTCATTTTTTTAGAACCTTCCATGTGGAGTGGTGTGTGGTTTCACTATGAGGCTCAGAACTGTTTTTGAGTCATTTCATCTGAAAAGAGCTTCCCACTAAACAGATCAGGTTTTTCAAAATACTATATGCTTTTTTTATTCTTCTCCACTCTCGTTTCTGTTCTTTTGTTTCATTCTTCAAATCTATTATGGGAACTTGATCCTAATTTCCTGAAAATTTGTCTCTATGCAAACTCTCTAAACATTTTACTGCACATTTTTTTAGAGGGAACCCCCCCCCCCCTCAATCCCTGTCCTGTCATTCTTTACTTTAACTGCATAGTCACACAAATTTTGGGAAAAGAGATATACCCTTTAAGGGTAAAACACAGCTTGCACTAAATAAATCTTGCACCAGACCCAAAACATGGGGAATACATTCCAAGAGCTGACCCTTCAGGGAGATTTTCCTAGGTGCTCTCCTTCTGTGGTGGATCTAGATTCAAACAAATAGAGATTTCCCCATTCTGCCCAGCTCTACTTTTCCCTCATCTAGACTCTTTTAGACCAGTCTGATTCAGGCTCCAGTGACACTTCATTCACTTTTTTGTATATCAAGTGAATTTTTGTCTCTGCATAACTTCTGAACTCATTTTCCATTCTCTATTCCTGCCCTCAGTTTTTTTTTTACCTGTACAAGTTTTTTTTTCCACAAAATTACCTACTCCACAAAACTTTTATGCGGTCAAAAGCTTGTATTTTGGAAGCAGAGGTTACAGGTCTTCCAGAATGACAATGTGTAAGATGATACATAAGCAACAATGCCCATCAGGGGGTGTGTTACTGTGGAAATAATGTCCTTCCAGGGGTATTCTGAGGCCCAATGCTACAGATAGAGTGATTCTACACCCCTGGATGGGCATTATTTCCATAATAACACACCCTGGAAGGCAGTATTAAGCTTAAAGAATGGGTTGTTTGTAAAATTGTTGTGTTTTATTTATTTTTTATTATTATAGTATTTTTATATGGTATATGATGGTAAATGGTGTTGGAGGAAGCATTTCTCATCAAAAATATATCATTTAAAAAAATCTAGATATTGACTTTATTTTTTGGTCTCTTAGTCCTAAAATATGTGATTTGTTGCCAGTCTTTGGGGATTGAAGTCAAGAAATAATGGCATACATTCAATTTTCAGAATTTATTTCCTTCAGAAAAATCATGTTAACACAAAATCAGTTATTTAAGCAAGTTTGTAATTTTATAAGAACAACATTTAAAATCTACTCCATTGTTTTGAGCCTTTATTCAGATTTCTTGACCTAAAGGGTGAAAAGGTATACAATCCTCTTTACTGCTGCTGTCAGTAGGCCATCAGTCTCATTCTTTCTCTCTCATACACATAGACACTTGCACTTTAGAAAATGTATGCCATCACAAACCTGTTATTCAAGCAACTTTGTGATTTTTATATCAGCAATATTTAAAATATGTTCTTATTTGGAGTCTTTGTTCCCCTCTACTTTAGGCTTTACCCAGATATCTTGAGTTAAGAGATTGAGAGGTATGCAAGCCTCTTAACAGCTGCTGTTGCCACTGCTCGATTGCTTCTACTCTTCAATCTCTTTCTCCATCTCTCACACGCATCTCACTTTCCAACATGCAAGCATGCATACACTCACATACAGACAGAAGCATAAGCACCCACACATTTTTCTGTTTCATTTTGTGCTTACACTTGCTAAACAGTGAAAGTGCTGCTTAGAGAGTATAAAATAATGGCTTGCTCAATCTCGCTCTCACTCACATGCATGCATACATTCACACAGACATAAACACACCCACACTTTTTTTTAAATTTTCTGTTCTTTTATATATTTAAAAGAATCCAAAAGAACAAAGCAAGGAGTACACCGTCAAAATTTTTAATAGTGAAGACGGAAATAAAATGCAATTTTATATATTTCACACTCACTACACAGCAAAAGTGTTCCTTAGCAGGAGTAAAATAATGGTAGCCATTAGGTTATTTTCAGTCTGAGCTCAATGGCAGCTTGATATGCCATAAAACAGTGGACTCATTTACCAGCATTACCTGTAGATTATACCATGACCCCCCATTAATATTCCAAAATGTGCATGCTGATTGGTCAGCGTGCACGTTGTAAATTGACTTATACTAATGGAAAAAGGTCCGGTCGCCCGGACTTTTTCTATTAGTAAAAGTCTTTTTTAAAACACTGTCTCGCTATGTTAAAGGAGTTTAACATAACGAGACAGGTTTAAAAAAAGCAACGGAGATCTCGCTATGTTAAACTCCTTTAACACAGCGAGACAGTGTGTAAAAAGCAATGGAGATCTTGCTTTCTCCGTTGCTGTTTTTTTAAACCTGTCTCACTATGTTAAATGGGTTTACCATAGCGAGACAGCTTTAAAATAAGCAACGAAGATCTCTGTTGCTTTTTTTAAAGCTGTCTCGCTATGTTAAACCCATTTAACATAGTGGAACAGTTTGTAAAAAGCAACGAAGATCTTGCTTTCTTTGTTGCTTTTTTCAAAACTGTCTCACTATGTTAAAAGTGTTTAACATACTGAGACAGCTTTAAAATAAGCAACGGAGATTCTCCATTGCTTTTTTAAAGCTGTCTCACTATGTTAAACCCATTTAACATAGCAAAACAGTAAAAAGCAATGGAGATATTGCTTTCTCCATTGCTTTTGCCCACATCAGAACTGCCGCAGAATACCAGACAGTCTGCTGCGGAAAGGCAGCAAGGAGGCATTATACAATGCCATTATTTAAGAAAAGTAATTATTTTTTTTCTTAAATAATGTCATGTTTAAATGTATATATTTTAACAGTGGAAACTGGGATACATGAGGTATACTTCGTGACCAAACCACACCAACCATGGGTAAATCCAGCATTACCCACACCCAGGTGTGGGTTATTGCTATATTAACACCCTGCTGCAGAATATTCATTCTCCAGTCAGCGTGCAATCTACAGGTCACCCATTCTCAAGAGAGATCAATAAAAAGTTAATATGGGATTGATAATCATATATAATTGCAGTATGCAAATGGCACTAACACTTTTACTAGTTAGGGAAAATAGTATGGAGAGGGGTGAAAAGAAAATATATCAATACAGGCTGGAAGACCACTTTATGGATCATTACTTTTTGCTCTGTTGAAGGCTTATTCAAGTCAATGACCATTTGTAACCTGAATATCAGGTGATTTTTTTGAGAGATTGCTTCTGTTGGATGACTTTGGTATAGTCAGTAATAAGCTACACATAAGGGCATAGTGTTCCATGCCATAGCCTGCACTGCATGATATCATATAGAAAGAGCTGCTTTCTGCCTCCATCAACCAGATTAGTTGGCAACCATTAACCTATAGTGCACTACAACTGCCTCGCAGATAGGACCCAAGAAGTCAGGACTTGTGATACCACCTGAGACAAAAGGAGATACTGCCAGCACAACTAGCTGGAATTTTGTAAATAATTAAATGTCATTGGTGAATATCGAAATAATTTATATAAGATGCTTGTGTTACAAATGTATTACAACTGTATGTCATGTATATATTAAACTGCTTGTACAGACGTGTGTTGAAAAGGTATTTGCAAAGTGCTGTTTGAAATGTAACCACAGTGCCCCTACTGGAAGAGAACAAAAATGTGCATGTACTATTGTAACTGTTTAAATGTATATATTTTAACAGTGGAAACTGGGATACATGAGGTATACTTCAGACAAATAAATGAAATTAAACTACTTTATGGCTAGGCCATAGAAGATGGTGGGTGGAATTTAATAATGCCTACATGTTTTTTTTTCCATGTAGGTATTGTGTCACACTGCTTACATGGCCATGAACATTTTTAGATTCATTAAGGGCTGTTGAGCCATGTGCATGCATGCATCAACATGGAAACTTCTGTGGCATGCAAATCACATGAGGCTAGTAGAGTGATCCAGCAAGCAGATAGACATTTCTTCAGTCCTCGTGTTAGTACCTGTAATGTACATGGAAAAATTACATGCACAGAAGTGTAAACAGACAAAAGGGGTTGTAAAATGTAGATATATGCACAGAAATGTCATACCACATACAACATATGACCAAAATTATAATCCTATATATCAGAAAAATGAAAGGAAATAAGTTAAATTAACTTTTTTAATAATCTGGACATGTTTGCATGGCATGCTGTAGTGTGCAAACATGCTTTATAGAAAAATTTAAAAAGTGGAAAAAAACTAATTAATTAGTATGTAACAGAAATGTATTACATGACTGTACGTGGGGTCCTTGCATGCTGCATTGGTGATGTTGCTAATGTGTTTGGGCTCTGAAGCATGTAGTTTCCAGGCTTTCAGCACAGATACCTATGCAAATGAGGTGGAGGTACTGGATAGCAGAAAGGAGTAATCATGTCCGCATATCTGTTTCGTGCAGCCTTAGATGCATGTTGCTGTTTACACAGGAGATAACTGACACCAGGGGATATGTCTATTGACTTTTAAGCTCATTGCAGTGAGGTGCACATGTTTGCATGGCATGTCACCTGGCTGAGTATGTCCCCTACAGGGGGTGTGTCTACCAATGTCTAAGCTTTGTTTACCTTCCCTGCGCATGTCTGTGCAGTGTGCCGCCCCACTGAGCATGTTTTAAAAAATGTATTTAATTAGCTTTGACCCTTGTTTAACCTAAAATAGGGCCAGGAAATTATGTTAATTATATTATATGCAGATGCAATGCATAATAGTTCCCCAATCACCCACTGCACCTACAGGAGAGCTCTATAAAGTATGCATACACCTACATTCTGATTTTTCCCAGTACTCTGCATCACTGCACCATTGCAGTACAAACGTGTGGCTTTTAATTGAGAGAAGGCTAGGGGCTGCTGCAGGTCTGCTGCACCTTATGTGCTAGATGCTGAAGTTAATGCGGTTGCTGCTGCTGACAACAGGAATAGACAGAGAAGGAGAAGAGTGTGAAGGCCCAGGGTAACCTTCCAGGAGCTACATGAGCTGGAGATTTCAGAGCGTGAACAGGGACATACTACAAAAACGCACTGAGCTCTTCTGCCCTGAACTCAGACCCAGAGCCAAGAGAGGGAAACCCCTCACAGTGAAAACAAAGGTATGTGTAGCCCTTAGGATACTAGCTATAGTTACTTTCCAAAGACTTACTGGGGACATGATGGTGGTCTCACAGGCATCAGCATCCAGGGTACTCCACCAGTTCCAGGATGCCATGCTACCACATGTCAGTGAGCGCATTTCTTGAAATATGCAACACTTCTACAGTGTAGCACACTACCGTGAAGTACTGTGTGGCACAGACTGCACTAATGTACACATCAAGGTACCACCCGGTGAGGAGGGTAGAATCTATGTCAACCACAAGGGGTACCACTCCATCAACTGCCAGGTCACGTGCAATGCCCAGGGGATTATCACGAATATTTGTGCTGGCAGTCCTGGCAGTTATCACGACTCACATATCTGGCATGCATCACAGCTGTACCATATGTTTGCTATGCGGGACATCCCTCACAGTCATTTTCTGGGGGATGCTGGCTACGTAGATGATGACACCTATCAAAAATGCACACATAGTCACCGAAGAACGCCATAATGAGGCACATGCACAAATTAGGAACATCACGGAGTGTGTGTTTGGGCTTCTGAAGTCACGGTTCCAGTGCTTCGATATATCTGCTGGAGCCGTGCAGTAATGTCCAGCCACATGTGCACATATGTTGACAGTATGTGCTATGCTACTACATAATATGATCCTGCAGAAACAGCTGCACAGGATCAGCAAAAGGAAGGGATACACAGCCCCCCACCACTGCCTAGGTGTCCACAGTCACAGGAGGACTCAGAGGAGAAAACCCCTGATGATGTCCCTGTAGGCAGATGTAGGCATGCTGAGTAGGTCATGGCTTTGGCTAAGAGACAATGCATAGCACATTCACTGACAACCTAGGGCCCTCGGGACTGAAACCTTATTCCTACTCACATACATATAGTAAATCTGATGCCAGGAAACCCACACAACCTGTACCTATCTTTAAACTGGCTGTGTACTGCTTGCATCAGACAGAGTCAGCCCTGAACTACAGTTCTGACAACTGCTGCATTTGCAAGTTAAGTCCCTAACCTAAACATTACTTGTAAGGATGACTATAATATGCTATTGTATGTATGGATCCACTGCAGTCATGCAAGGAAATATAGTGGGCTATTTGGACACAAGTAGCAACCACAGTGGACTACAATCACCTTGTCTGCTATTATGTGTTGCTTAATATTCACTAGGCCTCATGGTCGGAATATGCACTACATCAGTCAAGGGAGATGTTAAACAGTGGGGTTACAATAGTTGGACTACTGTGTATTCCAGCAGAACATGCGCTGTTGCTCCCCCACACCTAACACAGCAGTTTTCCCATATAACCAGTTTAACAGTAGGTCAACAATGGTATACCAGCAGTCCAGGTAAACACAGGGCAATAACATTAAAATCAATCACACAATGTATGCCTCACTAATGCAGGAATAACAACTTACATATGTATGTTGTTGATTGTGTGATGAATGACTACTCTCTGGCTGAGAGCTTGTGGGGCTCATTGGACTAGGAAAGTCAGCATTGGTGATGTTGTTAATGGTTCAGATATGGAAGTATCCACATCTTTTGCATGTAAAGTATTATGTCAGGATGTGTGTTGTGTAACATTATGAACCTCTGTCACATAATCACAACTGACAGCTGGAGAATGCCATGGACATTTGGAGTGAAAGGCAGTACAGCAGAAACAGGGACAGATGTCAGTGTCAGTAACACACAAAATCCCGAACTGGAGTGCAGGTAGGTGTAGTCTAGAATCACTTTATAAGTACTGACAGTCCCACTGGGCATACTCATACACTTAGTTAAACTGAATGCAGTCCTGTTGCCTCTTGATCAAAATGACCTGTTATGTATACATATATCTATACATGCATACATATATGTATACATATCCGTCTGTTACTATCTCTCTCTCATATACATAGTATATCTATCTCTATGTGTGTGTATATATATATATATATATATATATATATATATATATATATATATATGTGTGTGTGTTTGTGTATGTATATATATATATATATATATATATATATATATGCGCAAACATACTTCTCAAGTCTCTTCCCATATATCTGCCTAACACATATACATATCATACACATACACAGATACATGTATAAATACATCCCTGTTATATAAAGAAGTATGTGTGTGGATATCTGTATTGTCCTACATATCCTAATACTAATGAGTAAAGATGCACTATCATACATCTATAATGTTGCTCAGAGGATCCATCCATCAGAGGACAATGCAGTTGAGGTGGTTTACTGGTAAATTGCATAGGCTTTGGTGGGTTAAAGACCTGCAAAGGCCGTTTATATATCTGACATGGCTTAGTGGTAGATCACTTTGGCTATGGTGTGCAGGGTCCTGGGTTAGAGCCTTGTAGAGGCTGTTTATTGGGCTGGGAGGGTGGCCTAATGGTTAAGGTGTTTGCCTTACAAACACAAGGTGCAGGGTTTGAGTCTCACAAAGGAAAATTGGCTAGGCTTAAAATGGCTCGCAAAAGCAGTTAGCTTAGTACTAATCTATGAACCTATGAACCTAATCCAAAGTAAGGGCTCAACAGTACATAATGCACTTACCTACAGATCCTTGCGCCTGCTGGGTGTCACCACATAGACAGCAATAGGTGACCAGGTGGTGTAATGTATAATGTTGTCTATGCACACAAGGGCAGGGCACATTGCTCATGCTCACAGTCTTGCCCATCCAAGTGCAAACAGCCACATATGGACATACTGGTAACTGTACAGACATAGCTAAGATAATAACAGTTATCTTACTGCTACACTACTACATGCAGATAACAGTATGAAGCAATATCAGTCTGCAGGCCATAGATGCTGTTCAAAACAAGCATAGTTTGTGTAATCTACAAGTAGTTTGCCTGCAATCACATATAAAACAGACATCAGCCATATTGCATGCAATAAGTACTGTGATCTATAGTGTGTAATACTAGATAGGCAGGAGTTCTAATCTCACTGCAGGCCACTTGGTGTGTGTGTGTGTGTGTGTGTGTGTGTGTGTGTGTGTGTGTGTGTGTGTGTATCCCCCTGTCAAACAAGTGAGAAACCTTCACTGGCTATCAAACTCCAAAGGTTATGCAGTTTTTGGCCCTGTAAGTTGCTGCTGGCTTCCAAACTGCCCTCTTCTACAAAGCCTGATGATGTCATCTACCTTAAGACTACCAGCTGCCATTGGAGCATCTGACTTAAGCTGTGACACATGCGATAAGTACTATGATCTATAGCGTGTAAGACTAGATAGGTAGGGGTTCTAATCTCATATGCAGGCCACTTGTGCATGTGCGTATTTCCATATGGCATAAATATGGTCACCTCAGTAACTTACAAAGAAGTAGGGTTTGACTGAATTTTATTTGTAGCAGGTGATGTGGCCCTCAAAATGCCTGACTACAACTTGGCCTGCCAATGTCATCAAGCATAATATGTCCTAAACTGACAGTACTATCAGACATGAGGTGTATTTGCGCATCAAGTACTGTGATCTGTACTGTGTACCATTACATGAGTAAGTGTTCTGATCTACATACAGCCAACTTGCACTATGTGTGCACCGTGCTGTGCTCTGTAAGCTGTAATTGGAAATGGTGCTATCCTCAGTGTAGCCATGTTTGTGTGTATGGCTGTTACAGCAATTAACATCAGCTTATGGAACCATAGGATGTGTGAACTTCACTAGAATAATGGCTGTACAGCCATCACAATCATAGACACCTGTATAGTGTATCTCGCTTATCAAACAATCTCACAACTGTTATATGATTGACCTACTTGTATTTTTACTTTGAGTATGCCTTCTTTTGATTGTATATACCTCTTATTTTTTTTTTGTACTTGTTTTTGTTATACAATTGCATAATACTGTTTGTACTATGTTGGAGCTTTTCTCCTCGGGCCTCTACTGAAAATGGAAATATATCCAGTTAGACTAGCCAGGTCAACAAATGTAAAATAAAATAAATGTAAAATAAAAATAAAATTAAAAAAAATACCCTTATTTACATGATCAGTACATGTGCCCCCACTCCAAGAGGGACACAGGTAGAAGCCCTGTGGTAAAATGACATCGACTCAGCCAGTCATACAGATGGCATGTGCTGAGGTGCACTGAGGTGCTCTGCTTGCCATTAGCCGGGGCTCTGTTGCAAAGGTCGGTTAAAGTCTGCTAGACAATTCTCTCTCACCAACATGTATTAGTAATGTCACATACTAGGTTAATGTCCTTACAGTGATGAATCCATGTACTATACCACCTACAGATATGCAGTATTTACAATCAAGCACCATCACACATTGTCCCGTATGCAAGGCAGAGATCATCTCTGAGTAGTCTATACGCCACAGGCTACAATGGCACTCATTTCATGCTGAAAACATAAAGTTCCCCTGTGAGGGACTGTACTGTTGTATGCAAGTGCCAGTACTGCTTGGAAAGGTCCAACACCAAATGGACATTGCACTCACAAATTGGCATGCTGTGGGAAGAGTACATGGAGGTTATAAGTATGTCAACTACAAGTGATTGTGCCCTCAGCTTTGACGTGATTCCTGTCATACCACTGGGGAGACATGGTGATCTCAGACACATAAAGTGTAAACCTGTGTGGCCAGGTCTGTGTACCCAGTTTTTTCACCCCTGTGTATGTACATTGCATGTTGCAACTGATGTTCTACTTAACCAAGTACATAGGTATTAATAATGCAAATTATACTACATATATATTTATATGGATTTTATGGCCATTACTTTGCCAACATGCATTTGTTCATCTGTATCCTGTTGTAGGATATTGACATAAGACAGTATTTACTTGTATCATGGTTAAATGGATTAAAAACAGTAGATAACCCAGGACTAAGCCTTTTGAACACTGCTGCTTACAGATCAGCTATTGGAGGTGGATGTCGCAATGTGGAGTATGTGTGCCATAAATGGGCCACTAAATGACCCCTACAATGATAGTACCGTGGATGCCTAAGTGGGTGCTTTGTACATGATGCCTGAGTGGGGGATATACTGTAGTCAGATATCGAGGCTTAGTCCATGAGGTTGTATGCCCTGATGTGCTCTCACCCAGGTCCTTGGTGTATGACTGGAAACATCCACCACTTTTAGCAGTCATGATCCCCCTGTCAGACATCCAAACTGTGTACAGTCAACTGTTTGTAGATCACATATATGTGCGTGCTGATCAGCTCCATAATGATGGCCACTATATCCATACAAATATGGATATTCAGGCAAAGATGTCTACAGTACTGGTGGTCAGTGCATGCACCACCTCTGTGTAAGGGTGCAACAGTTGCCATTGTCCAGTCAGCTGGGATGCTTCCAGTGATTTCAGTAGGATTGCAAGGTGTTCCCAATGGTGTTAGTAATCCATGATGCATCCCATGTAGGATGCAGCCTGGGATGTTAGCATGTTCAATAGAAGCTGTGTATCCCCCATGGAGAAGCCATTTACAACCTGCTCTGTAGATATGGAAGGTATGGAACAGGTTGTAGGAATGTGTTGTGTCACGTGTTGGGGACAGGGAAGTAAAGTTAAAGTAAACATGTAGGACTACATACCCATTCTACGTGGCATCCTTAAGTATGAGCTCATCAACAATCTGGTTCTGGGCTTTGGGGTTACACACGTAGCTACAATGTGTGCTTTGGTTCTGCATGGTGTGGGTGGCTAATTGTGTCACTTATTGTGTCCATACATCACAAAATTATGTGTTTTTTTTTGTGGTTGAATAGGTTGGGTTACCATTTGAGGGGGTGCACCCTCACCCCAACTGTCATACAGCAATGTTCACCTCCTATTGTACAGCCTATTAATGGGAGTTGTCCACCAGGCAGGTCTGCTGCGCCATGATGAGCCTGTGTTCCTCTTGTCAGGTACAGCCAAGTTCATGCAGATGTAATGGTTCTGCCATAAATAAGTGTACAGTTCTGCGTACATGCAGTCACATTGTGGGGGGAGGGTGCAGACAAGCTATGTAAACCATCCCACATAAGGTAACAAATGGCTTTGTTGAAATATATGTCTGCATTGTCTGCAAGGGGGGTTAGTGCTGGTAATTCTCATGACACTGATCTGTGGCCATATCCCACCAGGGAGGACTTCACATTGGGGGGCTGCAGTGGTCACCCATATTGGTAAATACATGTCGCAATACATTGGTTGCCTTGGAGGCTTGTCTCAGCACTGCTCCAGAACACTGTAGTTAAGGACATAGACTAACGTTTTGGGCAGTGAGCTGCATCATGACTAAGCAACACAACTGGTGCTCACTTAATACCACACCACAACATGGTGTAATGATATATCTTGACAGATGCATGTACATATGAATACGCACAATGTGTTTCTGGATATATGGAGCTGCTCCTGTAGCCAGCTATTGCTTGATTATGTGTCCTTCCAGTACTGAATGGCACCTGCATTGTCTATGGGAAATCAGTGTTTGACAAAATCTGTATGTGTATTTATCCTTAATGAGTATGTCTACACCACCTGAATTACCTTGAACACTGTCATTTTGAGGTGTAAAGATGTGGATTGACATGTAGTCTGGTATGGCTGTGGTGATGTCCACAGCCTTGAACGAGATGTCCTTGACTGCACACATGTCTGCATAATCCAGTCTGGGGGCTCATTATATAGAGTGGAGTTCAGTGTTGCCATATCCACCGTGCAGCAGAATAACCATGATGTCCTACAGAGATGGTATTCTCATTGCCAACTTTTCCCTGAACAGTGCATCTAAGATTCACTGTGGGGTTGTCAGTAGCCATGGCCATTACTCCAAATCTCAGGGGCGAGAGATGAACACCATCACTGGTGAAACACTGATGTCTGTTGAGAAAGGCATCCTGGGCAGACATGTAGTAGATCCCCTGAAAATGACACTACATGCTAAGGCAATTATTGATTCCATCAATTTATGTGTTTATGGAGCCATCATCTGAGATGAGTGTCAAATGCAGCCGAAAGTTATGCATATACCCATGAGAGAGACAGATTGGCTAAGCACAGTTATGTATCTGCATACAGGCTACTGATGTATGTCCCTAGTCATGGACACCTGCACAAACTATGATGTCAACATTATATTCACTGATATCCATTGATTTGTGGTAATGTGTAGTAAGGCCTATTGTTTTATGCCACAGACAGCTATCTGTGACCTGTCCTATATGTAGCCGCTTGACAGAGACATCAATGTGTCTCACAATGTAATCATATCTGACTAAGAGGTGTGATTTTGTGTTTTTTCTCTGGTGTTTGACTGGTGAGGGAGTGGTGCATGAAGTATTACGTGTACTGTTCTCTACAGAGGCAGGATGTTCAGAGGTGTCTGTTCAGCAACGTGTCTGGTAAGGAGCTGCATATATGCAGGTGTGTGTGATGTGGGTGTAGGTGGTGCAGGTTGTGAGCTGTGCATGTTGGCATAATAATCACTTTCATATGTAGTGACTGCTGTTGGCAACACCATGGCAGCAAGGTTATGAAATGCAGTCACATCTGTCACACGTTGTGATTGTGTGTCATAGAAGTAGAGGGGTGGGGACACTCCTAACACCTCAGCAGCAAGTCCTGAAAAGGTAGGATCATGCTGTCACACCCCTGAGGTTGACAGCCTGATATACAGTGTTTGTAGGCATACCTTGCAATAAAGATGTGGATGCCCGTGCATGCATAGCAAACATGTTCAACTTTGTTGAGATTACTTTGGCCTCACAAGCATACAATGCCTGTCAAGCAACTAGACAGCACACTGGTTGTTGTGTAGTATGATGTGGGAACACAGACGTGTGTCGGGTACATAATTCCACAGTATGACAGGCCTAGGACACATGGCAGGTAAACAAACATTGGCCAAAGGTGGCCAGTCTGCTGCAGTAGGCCTCACTGCCATGTCATGCAGATATGCACCAGTACTGTGTTGAAGGGCAGGATGCATGAAATGCTGTGAAAGTGTTACCTACATGGCTCACTGGTAGTGTGCTTATTGTTACAGCATGATTTGACTTGTGTCAATGGACATTGTACATTATATTGTGGTGTTAAAGCAGTGTTAATAATCCCCCTCATGTCAGGTTCCTAGTGACATACCACCAGCCTTGGAACAGATGGCATAACACATAAAAAAGCCAACTTATTGCAAGGTTGCTAATCAAGACATCTACTTGGAAAAGGCTATGTGAAGCCTACAGAGCCTCCATGATGTGGGACAGCTATGTGGATGAACAAACAAGGTGTGTTCTGTTTTTCATCATGGGCTCCATAATACTGTTTTGCATGTGATGACAGAAAATGTATTGGAGCATGGTATCCTATATGACAGTGGTGTTGGTGAGACTAGCATTAGTTGTTTTCAGGCACCAGCTCTTCTGTGGACTACCCTGCTTTCCACAGTCTTCACAAGGTAATTGTGTTCTTCCAATACACACCACTTGGGTAATGTCCAACTGCAGAATACCTGTGTGAAACTCCCACCTTACGTTCAAAGTGTATATATATATATATATATATATATATATATATATATATATATATATATTACACTTCCCTAATGTGTTTATCTGCACTCTGTACACATACCTTGGATGACTCTCTTCTTGGAACATGCTGGAAGCAACTGTAATACTTAGTTGCACAAATAACGACTAGCATGTAGCACCAAGCCATGTTCCCAGATCTCTGAGTCATGTGACGTGAAATGCCATGAAAAGAGTTAGCATGGATATGAGCAGTAACACTGTCATAAACCTACTGACACTGGACCACACAGTGTTATGATGAAGGCCAAATCATGCCTACTGACTCTAACTGGTTGACCCCAGTGAGTGGTACACTATGCAATGGATGATGGGAGTATTACTCACTCTACCTACAATGGCCTGGCAAGGTGTTTGACAATATTAGGCCAGCAGGCCTTGCTGGAAATTGTGTAGGTTATCTACTGAGTGTTATGTCGGCTGGTGGATAGGAAAGTGTCTAACAGTCATAATCTGGGAAGATAGTATTGGGAGATCTAAGCTGCAATGATGCCAGTCAACAATGGATTTCTCCAGACATCATTGATGGCATACCCTTCTAGCCATTCCCTCTCTGCAGTCACAGCCATTGTCAGTGACCTTTGACTGCCAACATTAGAAGGTGATTGCATATCGGGAGCTGTCACTGAATCACACACAGAACCAGCAGTTAACCATGATGGCCTGTGACACACATTTAGTTGCAGTCTGAGCCACTGACAAATAGAAAATGCAAATGACCACACAGTACTATCCTTTGGGAAGTCATCCACCTATGTGAAATATAGTAGTGGGTGCACACCACACACAGGTGAGCCATTAATCATGGACATATGGACACAGGAAGAACTGTAGCATTTAACTTTCAGTGGTCGGTGAGATGTGGGGATGCATTCAATGTTGTGCATCATAAACCGACAGGTCTGTGATGTAACTGCCAGACTGTCATTGCCATACTGAAGGTGGCACGCATCACAACTATCACTGTGTGCAATGGTACCCTTGCTATGTCACTACACAGGCATATCCTACAACTGTAGCAGCCATACAGGTTCCATGGTCCTGCAATATACACTGCAGATAACATGTCCTACGGAGTCTGTGTCAAGACCATGCATGTGTAGTCTGTCTCATAAATGCTTTGTAGTAGATATGTATGGCTGCAATACAGGGAGGTGTCAGATCTCACTGTCTACCTCCCGCACATTCATCACAGGACTAACATGTCTTACCCGGGTCTATATTACATCAATGAATGTTTAGGTTGCTGAACACCTAAACATCGGCCTCTAAACGTCGAAAGCTACAAACCACGAAAGGGCAATTATGCAAATTTTCTACAGGGTAAAAATTTACTTGGTTGGCAGAAAACAAAACATACTTTCAAGCCCTAATCAAGTGGGGGGGCTTTGCCCCTCACATCACCCCCAACAAAATGTATGAACTCCAAGATTGCTCTACATCGGGGAAAAGAGCAAATTCCCGATGATGGTCAAGCAAATTTTTTCCCTGTAAAAAAATTCACAGAATTGGCCATTCACGTTTTATAAGCTTTTGATGTTTAGGGGTCGATGCTTAGGTGTCTGGCATCCTAAACATTAATTGATATAATATAGACCCATCTTACCCAACTTACACACCTACACTGTCACTGTGGTGTATATACTACATGTTGGAGAGACAGGAATGTCACACAGACTGTACACGCTATATGTAACAGCCCCCCTCATGCATGTGACACACTTTATGTTCAGGTCACACTGTGTGATGCAGAGCATGACAATCATAGCTGTTGTCAGACAAATGTCAGTACTGGACACAGAAAATCTGAAGTTGGGCCACCCCCAGCATCACAGCTTGTAGATGTGATAACTCCCAACACACTGGTGACACTAATCAATGGTATAAGACTTTTTCACAGATTAGGTATGCATGAGGCCATTGTCCTTGATAGCCTGTTATACACATATGGACTTACACAGCCATGTACCTATAGTGCTATTTCTTCTGTGCAGACAGTCTATCCTGTGCTGTGATGTCTATAGCTGTCTTGCTGCTGTGTGTCCATAGGTGTACCCAACAGAATCCTGAAACGAAAACATAAACAACTCTGTGACTTACCTTTCATTGTGTAAGTCTATAGCCATTACATCATACAATATAAGGTACATGAAATTATGGGGCTTACGCATTACAAATATCAACATAAAGTATCTGTCAGTAACCACTACAAGTGGCATGGCTAAACAATGCATTACAAATGTACATGTTACATTATATAGTCACCCTGTGCATCATACACATAGCTTCATTTCCCTGCATCAGTGATGAAAATGACAGGGATGTGGCACAGGTATGATCACTTGCACAGGGTGTTGTGTGGGGGTGCAAGAGGCCTAGGCTGACCCAAAGGGTTGACAGCATGTTTGTGATTCAGGAAGGGAAGCAGGCAAGGTGAACCGTGGAATTGTGCCATGTGTGTCTGTAGGTGACCTGCATTTGACAGTGGTGTGTGACGGTGTACACAGTCAGGCTCAGTGCTAGCCCTACATGTGTGTATGTTGGACAGCTTTGTACTGGGCATGGTAGAGTTGACAGTTCACTGTCTCCAGGCCTGAACATGAGAACTGGCTCTGCCAGGAATTGTGCTGGTGCCTCCATGCCCAAGGTCCGAAGCAGTGCTAGTACCTGATGATGACTGCTGTTTGCTGGGTCTGTGTTCTCCACAGGAATGCCCAGGACCACAAGCCCATGGTCTGCCATGTCTTGGTGTGGACAGCACATTCCCCTCTTTAGTGCAGGATGTACTGCCACTACAGGAGCGGGACTGTGCATGGCCATATGGACTCTCAGGAGATAGAGTTGCTGACCTATATCCAGAAGGCTGATGTTCAAATCCAACCACACATTTCAGCACAGACTCTGTGCATTCCAAGACAGACACTGTCCACCTTCTGTCCACTGCATCAGTGAACTGATCCAGTGTGTCACCAATTTGGTGGAGGCAGTAACGGATGTCAGACTGTGCTGCATCCTTAACCCTGAGCATATGTCTGGAGTTACTTTCAGAATGTGCCTGTGCCTCCATGATGGACCAAAACATCAGGGTTGGAAGGGTGGCCTAATGGTTAAGGTGTTTGCCTTACAAACACAAGGTGCAGGGTTTGAGTCTCACAAAGGATAATTGGCTAGGCTTAAAATGGCTTGCAAGAGCAGTTAGCTTAGTACTAATCTATGAACCTATGAACATATGCAGAGTACACCGTGCAACATGTGGTGGAAAGATAGAAAGCCTCCTAGGTGCACCCCTATCAATCAGCCTGTGTGGAAGCTCACCAGCACTCTGGCTATGGCCAGTGTCTACACTCACTGGAGCCATAGTTGCTACACTTTCCTGTTTAATGTCCCCACCCTCTGACTGTCCAATATCTGTGGCCTCTGGGGACTGGGTATGTGTAGGCATACTGTGTGCAGTGACAATGAGGGCAGAAGATTGATGTTAACCTCTGGGACAAATTCAGCCTCTGAAACCCCCACCTGTGCCTCACTGTGACCACCATCATCAGCAGAGTCTGAAGAGACACTGATATCAGGTTGTGTAGGAGACAGAGACCAACCCCTGGCCACATGGGATAAAAGAGGAAAAGGCATACATTAATACCTACACTATTATGCTGTGCAGTACTATGTTGCAATAAATGTACAGCTCTATACACTGTTCGCACTATTACAGACCTGTTGAAACCCCAACCTCATATAGTACGACAAGAGGACATTAATATCCCCACAAACAGCTGTAGTTACTTGTAAATAAAAGCTCTGTATACAGCACTCTTATCAGCAAAAATGAAGGTCACTTTTGACATTTGTGAAAATTCTGCATAGTTGACACACATGGCAATCTGAAATGTCCTGACAATACTGTTGCATCTATCAGTGTGGTGACACCTACAAGGCACACATATGACTGTAACATGTGTACAGTCATAAAATATCTGTGCAGTTGGCAATCATACCGACAGTACAACATTCCTGGCAGCAGGCCTAGGATGACACGTTAGGGACTGCATTGTTGTAAACCTACATCTATAACAAAACAGTGTTGTATTTACCATGACAGGACCAAGGCCTTGTCCATCACCCAAAAGACCTGTGTAAAGTAGAGGGAGAGGTAATGTCAGTACCACCAAGTGTTGCACCACAACAAGGTAATATGTCCATACATCTCACATTTACAGTAGTTACTATGTTAATTATTATAGCGGTCAACATCTGAGCAGGAAAGTCAAACTGCAGTTACACCACTCCCCCGACAAAGAACACTGACCTGACACCCACATATGAGTATGTACAGCCTGACACACTGACTGCTACTGTATTGCAATGGGGATAACTAAGCTTACCTGCATGCTCCTATGCCATGGTAACTGTGGCACCCACATCCGTGATGTAGAGATGTGTGTGCTACAGGGTGCAACTGCAGATAATATGCATAGGCAGAGAGTGTGAACTTTGGGGGACAACATGCTGCAGGAGTAACTGTGGTAGCTGTGGCAGCCATGTAGTAGAGGCAGAGCCAGAGTGAGGGCACCAATTCCACTCCAATTAAGTCAAGTGTTTAAGGTAAGTATGTTAGGCAATGGTATCATTAACAGAGTACTAGGTAACATGTTTGGTGTGTCCTTGAGCAACATAGGGGATACATATAACATTATGTTCACCATTTGGGCAACTGTCAGGCCCCTTGTTACAGTCTGTTACTCATTTGGAGGATGTATGCTGGCAATCCTTGTCACAAGCAGGGACTTCATATGTGTATGTTAGCTATGCTAATCTGCACTGTGAGTTTGAAAGGATTGTGTACTCCTCTCTGATAGTAGTGGGTCTCATTGCATTACACGAGTTAAAATCCTCATTGAATGCATATTAATACATGACATAACACCTTATGCACTTATGGTTTTGCTATAGGTATATGTGAAGTGTGTTCCCATCTGCAGGCCTGTGACGTTCATCAGTGAGCAGACATTCCATTTGTAATGCGTTGTGTGGCTAAAGAAGGCATGAGTCAGTGGTTAACTGGTGGCTTACAATAATGTTATTTACATGCTACACACCACTGGATTTGAACCCAGGACTGTGTGTGGCAAAATGTACTGCTTGAAAGGAATTTGACAGACTGAGCTACTGAGTCACTGTTACAGCAGGTGTATTTGCAAGATATGAGTACACACATACAGGCTGTGACATACTATTTCTATAGCCATCATTATGTGCATGGCTGTATATGGATGTATTTCTGCACCAAGGTCCCTCTTGGTTCATAGGTTGGTACTAGGCTATCAACAAGCCTACATAACAATTCCCTGGCTATTTCTTCCCATACTATTTATTTCCCTGGACCACTGTCTAGCAGGGCGACTGATGTGATCTCCGAGGTGAATTTCTTTTCTCCCATCCAATCATCACGGTTCCTTTTGAATAGGACCAAAGAGGTGCTCTGCTTGACATATATGGGCAGTCTATTCCAGAGTCTGGAGAGTCTCTGGGTCAGGAACCTATCCCTCCAGCATGTTTTGTTTATTGTGATGACAAGGTTTAGATCCCTGGAGCATGTGGCTCTGAGGGACTGGGATTTTTTTAAGTGTAGCATGTCCAACAGCTCTGGGTTTGACATGGTCTTGTATGTTAAGCAGAGATCGCCTCTGAGTAGAAGATATGCAACAGAGTATAGCTGGAGTTTTTTAAGGCAGTAAGCGTAGGGCATCTGCTTTAGGCCTGTGATTCGTTTAGTGAGGTATTTCTGTGGCCTTTCCAGTTGTTGCAGATGTCTTGAGAGGTACATACCAATTGGGGCATTGTATTCTATAATGGGTATAATGAGGAATGAGTACAGTTGGACAATGACCTCTTTTTTCTGAATGAAAAGCCCTTAGTGATGAGGTATGCCATGTAGAAGGATTTCCTGACTGTTGTGGTGATGGGTTATCGAAGGTGAGACCAATGTCCACCTGTGTCCCTAAGTCTGTAATCACACTTTCAGTGTTTAGTGTACTGCCACCTATGTGGTAATTCATGGCTACATGTTTTTTCCCAAATGGGCATTGAGCTTGAGACCATGGCTCTGGCACCAAGCATCTGTTTCTGTAAGACCCTTTTGTACAGTATCCACATCATTTGAGGATTCAATAACGGCTCCCAGGTTTGCAGTTATCTGTGAACTTTGTTAGCCAGAGTCCCTTAGTGTTGGCCTGTACTTCAGAGAAGTAGATGCCAAACAAGAGAGGTCCCAGGACTGAACCCTGAGGTACTCCGCTTGTCACTTGTCTGGAGCTGGATTTGGAGTCACTACTTTTACAGTGTGGGTTCTGTCACTACACCAGCTGGCAACCCATCAAGTGACGTAGGGATTAATGCCCAGCTTAGTAAGTCTATCTATGATTCCAGAGTGGGGGATGGTGTCAAAGGACTTGGTGAGTTCCAGATAGGCTGTGTGGACCTCCTTACCCTCGTCCATGGCTCCGGAGACTGATTTGAAGAAGTCAGTCAGGTTCAGGAGACAAGATCAGCCCTTCACGAACCCAAACTGGGTGGGGTCCAGTGTTTGAAGGTTGCCAATGTCTGATTATAAGTTCCATGATAATACGTTCCATGGCCTTGCAGATGAGGCTCGTCAGACTGATAGCCTCGTATGTACCTATGAACCTATCTGCCCTAGGGCATTTATAAGCCTAGCCAGAGTGTGTTTGGCTTTCGCCACCCATTTTAAATTAATTTTGCTATGCCCTTTTTCGAGGTTCGTATACTGTGCCTCTGTCTAACAGTGACACAGAAGTGATACCCGGGGTAAACCTACGATCTCCCATCCACTCATCAAGATTCCTCTTGAAGAGAGTCAATGAGGGACTCTGCCTAACCTGGACTAGGATTCTATTCCAGAGTGAAGGGAGCCTCTGGGTTATGAATCTGTCCCTCCAGCATGCCCTATTTATTTCAGTGCTGAGGTTCAAGTCTCTTGAGCGCGTAGCTCAATGGGATTTGGATTTTCTGAGGTGCAGCATGTCCATTAATTCCGGTTTGGACATGGCTTTATACATCAGGCACAGATTGCCTCTGAGCAGGCGGTATGCCACTGAGTAGAGCTGGAGTTTCTTTAACCGGGCAGCATATGGAATCTGTTTGAGCCCTTTGATCCTCTTGGTGAGGTGCTTTTGGGGTCTTTCCAGTTGCTGCAGGTGTCTGGTAAGGTACATCCCAAAAGGGGCATTGTACTCAATTATGGGCCTGATGAGGAATGAGTAAAGAGGCACGATGACCTCCCCTGATCTAGATGTGAATCCCTTCATGATTAGGTGGGCTATATAAAATTTTTTTCTAACCACTTTGGCCACGTGGTTGTCAAATGAGAGATTGCTATCAACCCACACTGTAAAAGTAGCGGACTCCAAATCCAAAAATAAAAATACATAAATAAATAAATAAATAAAACTTGGGTCCCAGGTCCCTAATTACTTCTGTACTTAATGGATTACCACCTATGTGGTAATTTGTGGGCACTTTGTTTTTGCCAAAGGGGATGACTATACACTTTTTGGCGTTTAGCTTGAGGCCATGGCTCTGGCACCAGTTGTCTGTTTCTATGAGGCCCTTTTGGAGGATTCTTGTGTCAGCTGGAGAGTCGATTATGGCACCCAGTTTGCAGTCATCTGTGAACTTGGTCAGCCACAGTCCTTCCGTGTTGGCCTGTACCTCCGAGAAATATATACCGAACAAGAGAGGTACCAGGACTGAGCCTTGTGGGACACCACTTGTAACTGGTTTGGAGTCTGACATAGCTCCAACAGTTCTTACCATGTGGGTTCTGTCCTTGAGCCAGTTTACAACCAATCTAGTGACATAGGGGTTTATATTTAAGCTGGTGAGCTTATCTATAATGCCCGAGTGGGGTATTGTATCGAAGGTTTTTGCGAGGTCCAGGTAGGCTGTGTGGACCACCTTCCTCTCATCAATGGCCTTGGTGACTGTTACAAAGAAATTGACCAGGTTTAAGAGGCAGGATCTGTCCTTAACAAAGCCGAACTGGGTAGGATCCAGTGTCTGTACGTCCCCAATATCTTTATTTATGAGGTCCATGATGATCCTTTCCATAGCTTTGCAGACCAAGCTAGTCAGGCTTATGGGGCAATAGTTTCCAGGATCCGTTGAGGCACCACCTTTGTGGAGAGCGACCACTGTTGCTGTAGTTGGGAGGGTGGACTAATAGTTAAGGTGTTTGCCTTGCAAGCACAAGGTGCAGGGTTTGAGTCTCACAAGGGATGATTGGCTAAGCTTAGAATGGCTCGCAAGGGCAGTTAGCTTAGTACTAACCTATGAACGCCACTCTTTGGGTACATATCCTGTAGTAAGGCGGAGATTGAACAGTAGTTTTATGTTTGGGTTTAGCTCTTCTTGGAGTTCATGTAGGATGCAGCCTGAGACACCATCTGGTCCCATTGATGCTGTTTTTTTTGCTTTGGAGAGGGCGGCTCTTACCTGAGCATCTGAAATGTCAGGGGGGCAGCACTCTGCTGGGATAGATATTTGCCCTTTTGGTGGGGAGTGGGGGAGAAGTTTGCGCTGAACCTGTCAGCTAGGATGTTGGCAATGTCTGTGTGTTAGATGTATTTTTTGTCATTTTGGAGTAATTCTGAGCATATCTGGGAATTCCCACCCAGGTTCCTAACATAACTAAAGAAAGCCTTGTGATTATCCTTAGTGTCCTGTGCAATTTTTCTCTCGAAGCTGGCCTTAGACAATTTTATGAGTGCCCATAGTTTTTTGCTAATACTGATCAGAGATGCCTTCCCTTTTTGGGATTTTGCTCTATCATGTAGTAGCTTCCTCCTTCTATTGTATAGTTTGTTTATGGCTGGGGTCCACCAGACAGGACGTCTGCCTTTGGAGCATTGGGTCTTGGTTTTATTTGGGATTGCATGATCCATGCATTCCTGAAGGTGTTCATAGAATGCGTTTATAAAGGATTCTGCGGTCTGGGCCATATTTTCCACAGGCTCGGGGGCTTTGAAGGATTCCACCTTGGTTTTGAGGAGTGTGAAATTTGCTTTAGAGAAGTTTTTCACTGTGGTTTTCTGGGCAGGGGGAGGGGTCGGGATGTGAATATCCAGTGAGATTAATTTATGGTCTGATCTTACCAGTGAGGGATACACTTCTGGTCTGGAGTATAGAGTCCCCATGTTGGTGATGATCAGGTACAGTATGTTTTCCCCTCTTGTAGGAGTGGTAACAAGTTGTTCCATAGCATTTGAGTTTATAAATTCTAGGAACCTTTGGGCTAGGGTGTTGGAGCTAGAGTAATGCTCCCAGTCTATGTTTGGGTAGTTGAAGTCGCCCAATATAATGGTGTTTGGAGAGACCTTCATATTTTCCAGTGTTCTCAGGAAGGCCGAGTGGGGTTCCTGGGTTTGGGAGGGTGGTCTGTAGCAGGCTATAAACTGGAAGGCTGTTTTACCCACTGTTAGTTGCATATGGATAGTCTCTGATGCTTCGTGCTATGCCACCAACCTGGAGGTGTGGGTATCTTTGATGAATATTGATACTCCCCCTCCATTTGTGGTTTGGTCCAAGTTTTGGGGCTGAAAAGCATGGTATGAGGTATAACCTGGTAATGCTGGGGTGGTCTCGGGAGCCTTGAACCAGGTTTCTGCTACTGCTCAGATATTGATGTTCTCCATGCTAAGGAGAGTTTTGAGTGTGTGCATTTTGAGGTTTAGACTTCTGGCGTTGAGTAGCATTACTCTTAGTTTCTTATCCCTTGTGATACCTATGGAGGTGGGTTTGTCCTTTGAGCCTTGCCTAAAAAAGGCACTATGGGGGAAGCAAGAGCCTTTGCCAATATCCAAAAGCCCAGGGGTGACAGGTGCAAGCCATCCCTAGCGAAGCATCGTGGCTTGTCGAGCATGTCATCCCAGGCTGACAGGCATTGGATCCCCTTTGAATGGGGTGGTAGTTCCCAGGATCCAAGGTGGAACCCCCCCTTGTGGAGTGGGATAACTGTAGCTATGCGCCACTCAGTGGGCACGAAGCCTGAGGTGAGGCTATGATTAAACATGACACTTAGGTGAGGTGCCAGTTCATTTTGTTGTTTATGTAGTACACAGCCCAGGATGTCATCCCATCCCATAGATGCTGTGCTCTTAGATTTAGAAAAGGCATTTTTTTACCTGTGTGGCCGTTATTACCAGAATTTGGCAATCTTCTAGTAGTGTACTCTTGCACCAGACTGCAAGGTGCACTCACAATTGTTACATTGCTCTTTAAGCAAGTTTGCATGACGTGGCACAATGCACTGCTCTACTGAAACACGCTTAATGACTGTAACCTGCAATTGCTATGTTTTGCTAAAAACACCTGTTTTAATTAACAGCTTTGTGGCATGGCAGGTTAATGCAGCACCCTACAAATGTGATGACTGTGGGTTCAAAGTAGGGGATAGTTGTTCATTTTGTACATGTTTATAATTTAAAACACATATATCAGTATAGCTCAATTTAACTGAGCTTAGTGAAGCTGCGCTGTGCAGCTTGTTGTGTAGCATCACGCTAAAAATATAAAGAAAAAAAAAATGGGGAGATAGGAAAGTGGTGAAATGTGGTACAAGCAAGGGGAAAACATAGTGAAAGGCAAGTAGGTATGTGCAGGAAGGGTTTAGGAAAGAACCATAGCTATCCATTTCTTGTACAGCAACAACTGTGCACTTTGACAGAATTTGTACATGACCTTTAACTCTCACCCCCAGGAGACAAGGGTGAGGACAACATAACTGCATTGTCAAGCCAATTGAACCAAATAACATGTGTTCAGTGGACATGTCTGCGAAATGGAGAGCTATACATGGGATGATATTTTTTTTTTTTTGTTTTGGGACAGGTGTCCATTTTATTTTTAAGGTGAGAGTGGAATGTTGGGGAGAGACACAGGTACATGTGGGGAAAGTAAGTTGTGTAGGTGAGAAAGCTTTTGCAGACAGACAAGAAACACAAGACAGCAGATAGGGGTGGTGTATGACACAAGAGGTGGTTAAACACCTTGGATGGGGAGGGTGTTCCGGAATCTCAGTTCCATGTGCCTTCACAACAGCTTGACTCACATCCCCACCCATGGGACTGTCAACACTGCTCCATCACTGTCCTGAGGGTGGTAGTGGTGCAGGCTGGGCTCTGGGGCAAGCCTGCCTCAACAAGGTGGCCAGCATGCTCTCCATCTGATGCAGGCATCATCCAAACCAATGAAAGATGATCCTGCACACCAAACCCAACAGCTTGTCATGGGTGAAAACTCCCCCTCCACCACCACTCCTGGGTGGGGGGGCCCATCCCCGTCCTGTGGGGCAGTACTACCCAATGCCACAGATAGTGCAGGGGCAGCAGAGGGGAAACAACCAGGCTGGGATCCAGACATGCTGGGACCCAGTGCCACAGCCAGAAGAGGCAAGGAAGACAGATTATGAGGAATGGCCTGACCTTGATATGCTGTAGTAAAGTAGTTATAACAATACGTTAAAGTTAGTATTAACTAAACATATTAACAGAATGGAACATAATAATATTTATTAATCCAAATACATATTAAGATATATTATGTGTAACAGAACATCAAATAATGTAATAGTATGTCAACAGCAAACCAGTATAAATTAAACCATAAGGCCAGTAAAACAGTCAGAGTAACAAAATATGTTAATATTAAATCATAATAATAAATAATAATAAATGAAAGAAGATAAGGAGTGGGGAAAGAGAGAAAAACATATCATTAGCTACCACACAGATACTATTACTGCACAGAGTACAACTACCAACTTCTACAGGTGTGCACTGTCAGTTCTGAGTACAGTGACTACAAATCTTCTATAGCTGATGTAGCACATACATACCTCTCAAGCTGTTACAATGGAACAGCATGGGCCAAGCAGTAACAAATACAAGCACAAAACTACACAGAAGAGTTTCACATAATGTGGACTTATATAACTACCAAGGTGTTGTGTAAATAGATTTGAAAATATATAGCATACCAGGTAATCATTTATTTAGTAATCATGGAACAGACAGATTAGGCACATGTAATAACATTACAAAAAATCATGACAGTTGACAGGCATGTTTGTGTACATTAAGTAAAATAGACAGGCGTCATGCCTTAGTTGGTAGGCATGGGTGCAGAACCTAATAGCTGTGACTACAGGGGACATCTGCAAATAATGTAACAACTGACTGCAGCAACTTAGAACAGAAATGCAATGACTACAGCCCTATTGCAAATATTAAAACAAATTTACATAGGAAACCACAATGCTGCTTAACACTTTATTGGTATTGTTGGTAATTATCTGTGAAATATACACACACTATCTGCTCATAAAGTGGGCTACCTCAGCCATATACCTTTTGTTCCTGCAGTGGAAGAAAATGTGAACATTATGTGGCTTACATTGGCCTGAAGACACCACTGAACCATAATATTATTTGAAAAAAAATTACAGGACATTCCTTTTGCAGTGTAGAGCTATTACAGTTTTACACTTGACTGCAGTAACAGTAGAACACACATGCAATGAATACAGCCATATTATTAAGAGATTTATTTAGGAAACCACAATGCTGCTTAACACTTTATTGGAATTGCTGATGATTCTCTGTGAAATCTATACACAATATTTACTCATACAGTGGGCTACCTCAGCCATATACCTCTTGTTCCTAGAGTGAAAGAAAATGAGAGCATTATGTGACTGTAATTGGCCTGGAGACAACCTTGAAACATACTATTAGTTGAGAAAAACATTTTACAGGACATTCCTTTTGCATTGTGGAGCTACTGTGGTTTTATACTTGAATACAGTGACAGTAGAACACACATGCAATGAATACAACCATGCTGCAAATATTAAGACAGGTTTGCTTAGGAAACCACAATGCTTCTTAACACTTTATTCACATAGCTGATAATTCCCCTTGTTTATTGCAATACAGTTGTTATTGTTCATTTATTGCACTACAGTTCTAATTGCCCAGTTATCGCACTGCATTTATAATTGCCCAGTTATTGCACTACAGTTTGTATTGTTTATTCTTTATTGCAGTACACTTATTTATTCTTTATTGCTTATTGCACTACAGGTAGCATAATGTATCCACACTTACCACACTCACAGTGCAACCTGCCCAGGCTCCTGGCAAGGGACTGAATATTGCAAGTCATTTTAGCTGCAGCTGTTGAGAGAGAAGTACACCATCATGCATACCAGTTTTGCACACATTCAACTTGCATTTTGGTAAAACAGTGGTAAAAATACTTACATATTTGTGGGGCATGCCCAGCCCTAGCCTGTTGGACCCAGGTGTCAAACATTCCCCTCTTTCTCCACTTCAGGTCATCACAGTGGTGACAACACTGCTCACCAATGTGGGGATACCAGTAGCACTGGTAAGATCCCCGGCCCACTGATCCCAGACCTCAGCCTTGCACACTGAGCCCTGGTAACCACCCTGCAGCAGCCTAGGTTCATAACAAAAACCCTGAACTCCTGCACACCCCATCTCTGCTCTGAAAAGCATGCACCTTCTCCAACACTACCTGGCATATCAGCAGATAAGCAGACTCCAACAAGTGATGCAGAATTCCTGACAAATGCCTTAATATATGCTGTTTTCCCTCCCTTACTCATCATTCAGCAACATTTTAAAAAGTGCTGCATTGCTTAGCATCATACAAACCAGCTAAGCAAAGCTGAGCAATGTGAAAACTCACAGAGCTACGTTTTTTAGTGAAGGTTAGCAATGCACAAACAGTATTAGTCATTAACTAAGTTTAAGCAGTGCTTAGCACCATGCAGCTCTCCCAAATGTAAAACTATTGATTTTAATTAAAAAGACATTTTACGTTGCATTCAACAAATGATATGATATTAGGTGTTACCATTGATAACTCCCTTAAATTTGACACCCATTTCAATCTTACCATCAAAACCGTCAATAAAAAGCTTGGCTCTCTCTATAAAGTAAAACACTTTCTCACTCCTCACGCTAAAATTACAATTGCCAGCACACACCTACTATCAACTCTTTTCTATGCCTCCCCCCTTTACAAACCTAAACAAGACAACCCTTAACAAACTTGCTTCTTGTTACAATCACATAGCTAGATTTGCTACAAATTCCACCTTTAGAACGCACCACTGCACTAACTTGAAGCAACTAGGGTGGTTAGTGTTTTCCAGCCAACTCCATTTCAACCAACTCAAAACGGCTCACCAGATACTGTATCACCCAGAGAAAACACCAGCTCTGAAAAACATCATTCACCCCTATATTAACCTGCAATCTTTACGCTCCTCCAATAAGATCTTAGCTCAAACTACCAAAGCCAATAATTCTGCTGGGGATTCTCTATTCTCAAACTTTGTAGGTAAAATGTGGAACTCCCTACCGACCATGCTCACCTCAGAACCCTCACTCCTACAATTCAAAAAAAAGCTTAAACCCCATCTCAATACTCTCTGGCAATGTCCCTGTTCCAAACCTGATTAACCACTATCATTTACCCTTCTCTTACCTCACTATCCTTAACCGCTTTTTAACAAGGCGCCTTGCCTTTGTAACTGACCTATGTTTTTTTTTTATATGCTGCTGTTGTTTTTTTTTCCCCAAGATGTGATGTATCTTCATATTGTATTTAGAACTCAACTATCTTCCTTTTTTTGCATTAACAATGTTCATATGTCTGTTATGTACCTGGAGCTTTTCTCCCCGGGCCTCCGCTGAAAATGGACATGTATCCAGTCGGACTCTCCCGGTTAACAAATGTAAAATAAAATAAAATAAATAAATGCGTGCTAGGGACTCAAACCTGGGACCTACATAACTGTAGATCATCAATCTAGCCATTTAGCTACTTGGATTGTATAAAAACTAGTATGCCTTTACATACATTACTACGCAATTGCAGTGCACCTGGCAAATTTGCTTAAACGAGCATAAGCAAAAGCAGAGTTAAATAATTAATTATATCTGGTTTCCTGTTTTTTATGTCTGGCAAGTGTCTACTGTGTAAATGTAAGCTCAGCTTTGCATTGCTGCGCTCCGCAAAAAAAACAAAAATAAAAAATAAAAAAATTAAAAATAAAATCATAATTAATTATCTCCGGTTTTATTTTTATATGTCTGGTAGGTGTGCCAACTGTTTATGTATAAGCACAGCATGTCATTGCTGTATTTCGGGCCCTGCAAACAGACATTAAAAAAAAAAATAAAAAATAAAAACACAATTTATAAATTTAAAACACAAACTGTTAATACACAGCACATTTCCACAGTAGCATGGAACACTGCAGGGAGCCTCACCATGTACATAACATCTGACAATCCTTGACACTTCTTCCTACACAGAGTCAATATTTCTGTTACAGTGCTATCCCTTACACAGTGCCATGATTAATATACATGGCTCACTGCTGAGGGGGAACTGTGGCCATGTACATAGGTACATTCTGTATAGGTTCTACACTGAGCCTACATGGATTTTATTAAATCTTAGGGGTATCTTTCTGTTTTCAATGAGACACAATGCCTGTACTTAGAAACTTTCTGTACTGCCTTTAGGGTGAGTTAATTGCTAATCTTCAAAGCATAAAGAAATGTGATTGTTTTATGACTTCCAGCATCTGCCCAGAGATCTCAGGAGAAGCCCTTGTCTGCATATTTTATAGGTAGAAGCTAAATACTACCACCAGCTTTATCAATGGTTGCTTGGCCTGGGAACTAGCAGATGACAAGAAATTATGAAATTCCACAAGCTATCCCAGAAGTAATATTTAGATATTCATTTGAGAAGTCTCTTAACTCATTCACTCCAACAGAGCTCATGAGATTACTGGTCCAGCAGTTGTGTGTTACACCACCTCCACAGTTTAAAGGTTAATGTCAAGGGATTTTGGCTTACGATTTTCACAGATTATTTCAAATTGGGAGCTACTGTAGATTCTTCCCATGACAGAAACATCTTACAAGAGAGTCAGACACACTCAAATGACTGGTGCCAAAGTCACAGACTAAAACTTACTGCCAAGAAATGCATTACAGTGTTTTTTTAAAAAAAAAGTCACTAGACTGTTTACTCCCACAATAAGACACCCCTAAAAGATGATCCAGCAGCCAGGGATCTGGGAACAAATGTAGCTAGTAATCTGGCCTTTTCTACAACTCCTTGAAAGCATGTGCTGAGGTGTTAAAGTTTATTAAACTCTATATTGAGTTAGTTGGTCTTAGTCATTTGTTTTAAAATCTTATATTTTTAAGTTGTTTCATATAATCTGACCCTTAACCAACATGTGGCCATGCTACTAAGAAAATCATTCCCAACTTATAAGTAAGAAAATAACATCTTTCTTAGCAATGGAACACACTATAGGCAGGTACAGGGTGTTGCCATGAGCACACCCTGTGCCAACTCTCATGCTAATTTAGTGTTAGCCTTCTGGGAAGATAAATATATGTTTAAATGTGAACAATTATGGAAGACTTCAATCATTTTTTATGCCAGATTTGTTGATGTTTTTTTTTTTGTTGTGGGCACAGGGCAGTGATGAACTGTTGAATCTTGTTGATTACTTGGAGAAAACTACAGATTGTCTCAGGTTCTCAGTAGAGCACAGCAATGAGACCATTGCCTTCTTAGATGTCACGTTAAATAAAAATGTAACTGGCAGATTGGACACCACCCTGCATAGGAAACAGTGTTGGAGAAATCATTATTTGAATGCATGTAGTATGCATCCTAGGCATACTTTTCATAATATTATGCAAGGCCAAGGATAAAGAGTTTCTCGGCTGTGCACAGATAATAATGAGCTTCACAAAGAAACTGATGTGTTAAATAAACATCTTAAGGAAAAGGGGTATGCAAAGGAAAACTTAGAAAAAATTAAAAAAATTAAGAACAGCATAATATCCAGTAGGGAAGCAAGGGCAGGACCATGGTTTTCTGATAATAAAGAACAGCAGGGAGATGAGTTGAAGTCATCTGATAGTATATGACAAAAAACCCAAGATAATGCTACATTATAGTAATAATGTGTATGGGATATGTGATATTATTAAACAAAATTGGAAGATACTAAGTAGTGATATTCACCTGAAAGATATTTTAGATGGGAAACCTAGATTTACTTTCAAGTGAAATAGTAACATAAAAGATATGCTATGCATAGAACCTGGGTTAAAAAAAAGAAGGCTAACAATGTTTCCTTTGCACATATGAGAACAAGGACTTTTCCCTGCAGGCATTGTAAAGCATGTTCAGATGTGAATGGTTTAAATTATTTTATACATCCTGTTACGAATAAAAAATATACATTTGAGTTTTATGCAGATTGCCACACAGAGAATGTGGTTTACTTGGCATGCTGTAAGACATTTCAGAGTTTTTATGTTGGAAAAACTAATTGTAAGTTAAAAACAAGAATACTGCACCACTTGTCATCCATTAGACAGAGGGATAAACACAATGCATTATACCAGCATGTTTCTAGCTTTCCAGATTACACTTTTGTTTTTATTGTTCTGCATGTTGCACAGATGAAAAAAAAAGGGGAGGGGCATTGTCAATGATACAGAGTATGCAGAATTAAGATGGATCATACAGTTGGCTGCTGATAACCCACCTGGGTTAAATAATTCTGTACCTTTAAAACCAGCCCAAAGGAAAAGGCGGGCCAAGTATAGAAAGTGACTGGTTGTTTTTAAAATTGTTTCAGTATTTAAAGACTGTCATGGTTATGTGAAGTTTGTCTGACAAAGGGTTTTTTAACCTGAAAGCGCTTACGTTTTATAATAAAAGATCACGGTCAGTTTGGACTCTGTTCCATTTGTTTTTGGATCTGTTCTTACATGAGGTTTGAGAGTAGTCCTTAAGGCAAGTTAAGAAGCTTGTGTTTTGCTACAAATATACTATGTGCATGTAATCGTTCATATTTGCAAAAACTGCTGCTAGTGGCATTCTTTCTGTCACCTTTCTGCTTGCTCAGAAAATCATTCAAAGCAAGTCACATCTATGGGCTGTGCTCCCACATTCCTTGGATTATTCAGTACGGAAGGGCAGAATTTGTTTCATTGCCTGTGTCCATGAATAATTATAGCTAACATGCAGAAGCCCAGTGACAACTTTTAACCTACTAGCTTGCATACCACTGTGGTAATAAGTAAGGAGATATGCTAGCCACTACTACTTATGTCAGAGCTGGATTGGAGGCCATTTTGTTATGGGTCTATTAGTAACTGGATAGCAGAACACTAGGGTCAAGTACTGGAACAAGGATTATGCGCTTGATTTTTGCATGGCTAGAAAAATACACAATGAATGGATTACAGAAAGGGCACAGATAATCCACAAAGGGAAAGTTTCCTTCACAAAGAGATCAGTCACCAGCGGAGTCCCCCAGTGCTGGAATCTATTTGTCATCTACTTTTCTGAAATAAAAGCCAATATGAAAGGGCTCTGGCTACTGAATTTGCGGATGGCTGAGAGCTAGGAGCAGTCATTGGATCTCCAAATGATTTAGTCATCCTGTAGGAAGGTTTGCCTCAAATAGCTGGCACCAAAATCATGGACTGAAACTAATTGCCAAAAATGCATTATGGCAACCTTTGGGAAGTCATCTACTCCAGGAAACTACCACATTGACAATATGTCTCTAAGTGTTGACTCAGCTGTTTGAGATTTGGGAACTTATGTGGAAAATGACCAAACTTTTGACCAACATGTGCCTATTTTTGTAAGAAAGTCCTTCTGTATTGCACAGCTTATAAACAAAGGGATTGTGTCTAGATCTATGGATGTCATTGTCCCCATTTACTCAGCCCTCATTAGGCCAATCATTTAATATAATGACTCCTTTGGCATGCATCTCACCAGACACATGCATCAACTGTAATGACCACAGAGATCCCTCACTAAAAGAATATATGGCCTAAACAACATGTCTTACATGGAATGACTCAGAACCCAGTCACTATAATTGGTATCCTACAGAGTGTTTAGAGGTGACCCGTGTGTGGCATACAAGGCATCCTCTGACCCATTGCTGATGGATTTACTGCACATCAGCAAGTCAAATGGCACCTGAAATACTATGGATCTAAAGTTATTTTATTATATCCACAGAATGGTTTGGAGGGACAAGTATATCTTGCAGAGGATACTGGTGCTGTGGAACAGTTTGTACATGTCCATTTTCAAGTACAACTTAGATCTATAAATGGGAAACAGAAAATTTGCCCCAGTACTGCCTCCTTTACTAGTAAAGGATGAAGAAAACTCCTAAATGCTTTGTCCCATGCATAGGTCCCCAAAAATTATCTATGGTATGATCTCAATTATTATCAGGCTTAAATTGGCCCACAAGGGCAGCTAGGCCTACTATCCTATAATCAGTTTCTGACCCTCAATAGTACATGATGAGCAGAGTAGGTAGTAGTCTGTATAATGATTACTTCTGATGATTTTTTTAAACACACAGGGGATATTTAAAACCATTTGCTGTTCTGTAGGGTAGTACTATGCATCAAGCATTCCACAGCCTGTTGCTGTCCATAGCTGAGGGCAGAAATACTATGTGTACTATTGTCACTTCACCCACTGCTTTGGTGACCTTTTCAAAACAATCCATCAGATTGATTAAGCATGATCTGCTCCTGCCAGATCCAAACTGAGATGGGTCCAGTCCCTGGAGGTTCCTCATATTGTTATTGATTAGTTTTATGATAAACCTTGCCAATGGCTTTGTATACGAGGCTGGTCAGACTTATGAGTCTGTAACTGCCTGGGTCTGTGGCAGGTCCTCCCTTATGCAGGATAATGACTGTAGCTGTTCTACATTTGCTTAGTACAAAACCTGCATGTAGGCAGGGACTGATCAATGCTGTTAGGGGTGTGGCTAAATCTGTTTAAGATCCTTACAGGGATATTATCAGGAACCATCAATGCAGTATTTTTAATAGTGCTCTTAGCAATATTATGTGTGAAGGCAAAAATAAAAAAAAATACTATATATAGTTTATATTGCAAATATAGCATCTATCTTAGGTTGAATAACTGTTCCCAAGCATATTTAGTATTTCATCCTTTGTTGACTGGGTTACTCCAACTAGGCTAATTTTCAGGGAAGATGTGACATGGCATTCATATTACTATGGGAAATTTGGCCATGGCATCTGGGAGCTATCTACTTTTTTTGATAGATGCCATTGGATCTTTTGCATCCATCTGAGCTCTGATCAACTAAGGCAGATAGGGCATTGGTTTAATGTTTAATCCAAAGGATATGCTTCACTGTATTGTCAGTAATCCTGCTATCTGTTGCTCGCTGTGTCTTGTGCACCAAAAGGGAGTGCGCTGCTACTGACACTGCTAATCACGGAGAAGGGAATTCACAGTATTATTGCTCAATTAATGAGTGGTTTAGAAAATTCTGAATATTTAATTGAAGAGAATGAAGATATGTTACTGCCTTGAACTGTTTCAAAAATTTAGACAAAACTCATAGTTTCACCTGTAGTGCATGGTGATTGCTATTCATGGGGTCATTACAAGAGACTGCTGTGAATCAATTGCTCTGTTTAATATTATTAAACATCAAATGTTTGATACACAAAAATAAAGATCCTAAAAAGATTGATAAAAACTTATTAAAAAAAGAAAAAACACAAAAAACATGCTTAACACAGGGGTGCAAGTACCCCTGCATCCTGACATAGAGGGCTGTACTTCCTCACAGGTCCCTATTAAATTGTTGAATGTTTCAAATTTTGAATATCATATGGTCGACACCATATGTTCAAACTTTGAAAAGTTCAAAGGTGAAGTCAACGGCTCCGTACACGCAGAATGGGAAAATGTCCCTTTTCTGCACTGAAGTGCGGTCTTGGAGTTGATATATTTAAGTAGGGGGGGTGCAGGGGCCTTGGCCCCCTGCTCAGAGCGTTAAAGTAAGTTTTGTTATTTTTTTTACTGTTTTATTATATATTCAATGTTTCAAGTTTCGCTCATATGTTGCCGAACATATAAGGTGCGAAATTTTGAAGCTTCGAATATATAATATAGACCCCCTTCCCCTCACTCTCTACTACTTATATTTACCAACTCTGAGATTACACAACAATGAGGAAAGGGCAAATATCTAACCCCACTATACCATGATCTCTCACATGCAAATGCCAGCATTCTTCTTTTACTAGAATTTGTTGGCTATTCTGAACATTCAGACAGATGAACGTTTGATCAAACAAAGTAGACATAAATCAACAGCATTTGACAAATGAATGGAAGGAAAAATTCCTAAGTTTCCATTGGGCATTGTATCAGCTCCTGATATATTTTAGAGACTTTTTGTGAAGGTCATTAAAGGACTTCATTGGGTTGTTACTATAACTGGTGCCATAAATAGTATAGGAGGAGCAGACAAAAGAACAGTATATTTTAAGGCAGAGTTGCTGAAAAAAGTGAAAATAATGCCAAGCAAGATAAAATATAAAATCATTTGCGGAGCTGGTACAGAGCTGAAATCTATGGTTCATGTCTTACCATTAGGAGTCTTAAAAGCAGACACTGAAAAAATAAGAGCAAATGCTTCAACCTTAGGTGAAAAAAGATCTCACGAGGCTTCTTGAATTGTTACTGTATCTTTTAACATTTATTCAGAACTTGTTTGATACAAATTTGCTATTGAGGAAATTTTAAAACTACAATGTTGAATTTTCCTTGCATAAGAAGGAAGAAAACTGTTTTGAAATGTTTAAACAGTTAGTAACCAAAGCACCCACACACAATTATTTTAACATAAATAAGCAAACCAGAGATAAATGTCAGACAGAATGACACTGATACAGAAACTCTACAAAAAGATAGACTAGCTGATTGTGAATTAAGAACTTTTCTGGAATGCAAGAAAAACTTAGAGTATATTAAGCAGTCCGTGTAGAAGGCACAGATAAAGCAAATGTAATTGTTGAGACTATAGAAGAAAGACTTAATGGTAAAGTCTGTAAACTGTGGGAATATCAATGACAAAGCATGGTTAAAACTCTTTAAAGACCTTATAGCTGCACTGATGACAACACTAGGTCCTGACCCTGCTGTCAGCACAAATATTTCACAATCTAAAAGCGAGTATAACCACTGCAGAAATATATATTTGCTTAAAGGCAGTATCCGTTCACACCAAAATACTCATTCTACTGATGCCATTCATCCTTCTTTTCCCAGTATGACTATAATATTAATTGTCATGCCTCTGAATTATATTTGTAATCTTGCCCTTTAATCTGGTAGTCTCCACAATACAAAGGCACACTACTATTATACAAATGTTATCAACTAAAGACCCATATGAATCTCACAAACAATTGCAAATATATTCTATCAATTATTTAGAATAAATTACTTGAGCATGTGGAAACTGTAATGCATCTGCCAATGTGCAGCACTAGATCAGAAAAAGCTAAACTAATCAGTCATATATAGAATTACTATTATAATTTATAGTAAAATGGAAAACAAACTTCTCTCACATCTGCAATGTTTATTGATCTAAGAAGACTTTTTCACCTTAATTTCTTCAAGTCTTTTGGCTTTCTAATATCATGAGAGGAATGGACCATATTCCTAAATCAAAGTATGATTAAAGTGTATGAAATTAGTATTGTTTAAATCTTTGATGTTAGACAAAAGTGTTCTTCACAGCACCTGCAATGTACCCAGAATTGCCTTCTTCTGTAAGTTAAATGGAGTTACATGTACAGGTAATATCTAAATATGACTGTAAATCTTTTTTTTTATAAAATCCATTGCTCATACTACTATTGGTACTGTCTGGGTATCCTTATTCCACATTGCCCTCATTTCTGCCTGCAAATACTTGTATTTTATGACTTTGTGTCTCTCCATACATAAGACACTGTCATCACTGGATGTAGCAATTTCAATGATCAAAGCTACACTTGCCTTCTTTTTGTGGACTACTATAGCTGGTTTTCCTGCATCTATTTTTTGAACTGTAATTGGTGATCTCATGTGTTAATTTTCCATAATACTTTGTGGCTCATGTTTCCAATGCTTATAAGCTATTTCAGTATTGTAATATTTGCATAATCCCCAGTGCAACAGTTTTACCACATTATTTTACTTTTCAGTATACAGGTCTTCTGCCATTAGTGTATCACACCCAATAACAAGATGTGCAACTCTTTAAAGTTCTGTTTTCACAGAACCTGTATTTCTCTGTCTCCCCAACATGTTCAATAGACTTTGTAGACTTTTTTAAATTTCTCTAAGTCTTTTGGGTTTCTAGTACCACACCAGGAAAGGATCCCATTCCTACGTCAATGTATGATTAAAGTTCATGAAATTAGTATTGTTTCAATCTTTGATGTTAGCCAGACGTTCTTTTCACAGCACCTGCAATGTGCCCAGTAATGACTCCTTCTGCAATTCGTACTGGGTTACATGTATTGGAAGCATATCTAAACATGACTGTAGATTCACTTTCAGAATGACTGATCACATGTTGATAGAGACAAGACTTCAAATTTGTGGCCTGTGAAAAGGAACATGCAAGTGTTTTTAAAAGCTATTTAAAATAATGAATTTTCCCCTTAAGATGGGCAGAAAAATCTCTGAGTAAGGAATGCTGAAGACAAGTTTCCCTCAAGGCTCAGTTCTGGATGCAATACTTTCAGTTCAATTAATTAATTAATTAATTAATTATTGCACTGCATTACCCTATAGCAGATGATCTTATACTGTTGAACTTGGCTAAAACTACTTCAACTACTCTAGCAGTACAGGAAATCCATTAAGAATAATGTGACCTACTGTGTTAGTGGCCTACTAAAGTTTATTCTAACTTTGAATATATCTGTAACTATGTTGTTTGGCAATAAATGAATATTGATTCATACAGACCCACTGATCACAAGTGATGCGAATGACAAACCTGTTACCCTGGTATATCGTTTCAAATATTTAGGAGTATGTTTAAACCCGTACCTTAAATTTACATTACAAAAACTGAAACTATTGCAGACCAGCACCTTAATGCGTGCTACATTTAGTTATCACTTACCACCAGAAGCAAGAAAAGCTATTAGATTCAATTGATACTTTGGAAAAACAGAATATGCATCTACTCTAGCAAAGTATTTGATACCGTGCCTTATACTAACATAATTAACAAGTTGAATGTGCTCCATGTTGATCTCTGTGTAGTAAGGTGGGACAGCAAATGGGGTGGAGGATAGAACCCATGCAGCAATGGTGGCAGATGAAGGACAGAACCCATGCAGCAATTGTGTCAGGTGCATGAAGGTACCCTGTAGTGTCTCTCATGGATCCATGCTAGGACCACTGCTATTTCCCATATACTTCTCTGATCTCCAAATCAAAACGGATGACTTCTGCTTAACCAAGTTAGTGATTTCTCTAGAGGGGCCACCCTTGTGGAGTGGGATGATGTGAGCTATTTTCTAGAGGTGGGTCATATATTGTTCAGAGAAGGAACAATTGATTAGAATATAGATAGGGTAGGCAATGGATGGGGCAGCGATTTTTAGGAACTCATTTGGTAGCTGGTCAGCAGCAAGGCAGCAGGTTTTTAGCTTGCTTAGAAGATTTTTTATGTATGATGTTTGAATAGGTTTAAAAGAGAAGGATTCTGTTGTGCCAGATACTGGGGAAGGGATTGTGAGTGGTGTGTGTTGATGGCATTTTTGAAGGGTGGAGACAGTGTTAATAAAATATGAGTTGAACTGTGTGGCTATGGGTTCAGAGGTATTTGATGTAGAAGGAGAGGGATGGTGGATCTACCGGGGTTGAGGAGGTAGTTGATTGTCTGCCAAAACTTTTGTGGGTTTAGAATGTGCTTTTTTTGGGAGGATTGGAAGTAGGCTTTTTTATCATGGTTTATTTTTTTCTTAGTTTGGTTTCTTAGTTGCTGGTAAGTGGCAAGCATGGTTTTGTCTTTGGAGGATAAGTACAGGGCTCTGGCTTTGTCTCTTTGTTTATTTACTAGTTTAGTATCAGGAGACAGCCATGGAAGTTGTTTTGCTTTGGTGCATATTTTATTGATGGGGGCAAGGCGATTTAGGATTTCAAGAAATTTGTCATTAAAGAGTTCTACTGCAAGGTCCAGTTAAAGGTATTTTAAAGGTGACCAGTTGCAATTTTGAAGTAATTAAGTAAATAGGGCAGGGGAGAAATGTTTTTTGCTGCGGATGTATTTAAAAGGATTGTGAGTCTTGGGTTGAAGTTTATTTCTTAGTAGGAATGTAGGGGTATGGTCATTAAGGTTAATAGGTAGATAGACGTATTGGTGATTCAGGTTTGGTTTATTAGTTAATATCCATTCCAGCAGTGATTGTTTTTTATTGTGTTTATCCATGCATGTGGGACACTCTATAACTTGGGAGAAATTAAAGAGGTTGATGAGAAGAGTAGGACTGTCAGAGCAGCAGGAGAGCCAGTCCAGGTTAAAGTCTCCTAAGATTATAGTTTCTTGACTGAAGAAGGAGGAAGACCAGGAGAAGAGAAGTTCTATGCTATGGAGATTGTTTCCGGGGGAGATAGGCAGCAATAATAATTACTGATTTATGGGCATTGGTATGTAGCTGGGTGACGAGGATTTCTGCATTAGGGATATCTGTTGATGTACAGTCTAGTTTTTCTACTTTTAGGGAGTCTTTAAGCATGATTGCTACACCACCACCTCTTTTAGTTAGTCAGTCTTGTCTAATTACATTATAATTGTTGTATGTAATTTCTGAGTCTTTCATGTGTGGTTTTAACCAGGTTTCAGTAATGATTATTATGTCTGGAGAGTAGGTAGCCAGGATAGCATGGAATTCTGTGATTTTATTTACAATGCTCCTTAGATTAAAGTTAGTTATTAGTAGGTCAGAACCTGAAGACTTAGGCAGGGGGGACTGATAACCAAGATCTCTCCAATTCCAGTTAAGAAAGTGTAAGTGGTTAGGTTGAGTAGTGGGTAAAACATATTTTGGGCCTGGGTTGGGATGGATTTCTGCTTGTAATTTTATATGTGTAAGGGAATGGAGTAGAAGGTGTTTTAGTTTGGAGATAGCAAGATGGAATCTGAGGTTGGGAGGGTGAGGTTGTGAGAGCTGTGTATGTTTAAGACAGAACAAGAGGGAGTTCGGGGTATAGAAAAGCTGGGGAGTTATGTCACTATAGTGTAAAAAAGGTTGCTGGTGAGTAGTACGTGTTTGTGAGGGGGGTGCTGGTTATATATTTCATATATGTAGAAGTCTGAGGCAGTAAAGGTAAGGTAGAGAAGGCATGATAGGATGGTGATTAAAGGAAGTGTGATATGAAGATTCATGTTTGGAGTAAGATTGCGGAGTGGGGCTGTCTAAAGATTGTTGGAGTGAGATGGTAGATAGAGTCCTAAGGCAATAAAGAGGTAGGGATGAGGAGTTAGTGATGCAAGAAAGTAGGGGGAAATAACCATGTGCACATAAAAACGAGAACAGTGTGCATAACGTCTTTCCCATTGACAAAACAGAGAAGATTTAAAATTGCCACCATGAGGAAAAAAAATCATAATGTGCACTTTGAGTGCTTTGTCGTTTAGTAGAGATACTGGGAGAGGGGGAGAGAGAAGGGGTACAACAGACAGATAGAGATGTTGTGTGTGTGTGTGTGTGTGTGTGTGTGTGTTTGTGTGAACTTGAAATCTTAGATGGCAGGGTACATTATCTACATAAAAACTAAACACCCTTTTTGTAATTTTATACACTAGAGGCAGTTTTAATTTAAAAGAGAAAATAAGCCAAAGTTAATACACAAAGATTGGGTAAAACTGGGGAATGAAAGCAAACGAGCAGGCAAACAAAAAACAAACAAGCAAACAAAAAGGTAAGCAAACAAACACACAATCATCCCAGCCTAGTTTGGGTAAGTATATCTGTGGTATTTATCAATGCTTATGCTTAGAACTTTAAGTAATATTTACTGGTTCCAGGAGTGGATATAGATAATGGTGGCTGTTCATTCTAGGTCAGGATGCAAAAAAAAAAAAAAAAACAACAGTATGATAAATCAGTGGGACCATTATTTAGCTTACTTGCAGAAGAGAAAGAAAAGCATGCAGAAGTATAACCAATGTCTCTGTATCTCCAGATATGCCTTGCATAATGGACATGGTATGCAGCAGAGAGTTAAAGCAATACTAAGCAAGTCAGGCAGACAGGCTATTGTTTAAATTTAACAGGATGATTCCAGATGTCATCTCTGTGCTTTACACTGTCTGAAAAAGGTCAAGATATTCGAAACACTAGAACAAGTCCACTTCTACTGATGGGCACTCAAAAGAACTGTATACCTTTTTACTGCGACATGCCATTAAGCCCTACAAGATACAGGAACCATGCTGTGAAAGTCCTGACAGGGATACCCTGTGAATGGTTTTCAGGTTTAATGAATGTGTCAGCATTTGCTTTTCTGCAGTATAAAAAACTACATATCCTGCTATATGATGTCACTTTGCAGTTTTTTCTCATTGATGTGCCTTACAGTGTTGCTGTAAACTCAGCAATCATACCATTCAACTGTCCCTAATTTTCAGGAATGTCCCTGATTCTGACTCAAATTTTAGCTCTGTCCCTCTTAATCCCTCAACACTGGTGCCTTTTGGACAATAAGGTGGTGAATTATACTTAATAAATAATGACAATAATTAAGAGATGAATACTTATTTTACTTCAGGAAATCTATATTAATTCACATTCTCAAATTCTATTAATGCCTCAAGTTAAGAGAACTAATATTTTAAATGTGTCCCTGATTTTTTCTGGATGTATCCCTGATTCTGTTGAGATTTGTCCCTGATTGGATTAGAGCTATGATGGGCATTACAATGGCAGCTCTTCACATCTGTTTAGATATGGTCAAGTTGGTATTGATAGCTTCAGTAACAGTTAGGAAAAGGTTATACTTGATTCCTGTCAATATTTGCTGCCAGGAAACAGATGTCTAAATCTAATTAGCATGCCAGCTTTAACATATGCTGTTCACAATCATGTTTCAAAACTGACTGATCAAAATCTTTGTGCAATATGATCAAGAAATTATTTTATTTCTGTCACTAAATTTATGCATTTTCTTCACATCACTACATTAATGGCTTATTCACAAGTATTAGTAACACCAATTAAAATGTTACAGATATCTCTAAACTGAGGTTTTGTACTCACATTGCATTTGCATAACAAAGCTAAAAATAAACAGTATGCAATTTGGAGATACTAACATGCAAATATGTGTAAAACACTAGCAATATAATTGATCAGACTTTGTTTCAGCAGTCTTTTAGTCAACTTTGGAAATTAAAACGCCGATCTTGAGTATTTCTTTAAAATCTATGTAGGTGGGAAATGCATTTAGCGTTCTGACCAGATAATTCCAAAATGCAGTCATTGCTGCTGAAAGGGCCTTGAGGCTGATGAATATTCTAAACCTGTTAGTCAACAGCAGCCCATCGATGCAAAATGGAGGTTCCTGTAAGGGTTTTATTTTCTTGTTCTGTGTTTTAAGAAATGTAGTTTGGTCACAGACTCATTTGTCCAGCTACATGACTGTAGGGGGTGGGAAGATGGCTAATACGTGGACATCAGGTAATGAGAAACAGAGTTAGGTAAGGGTTAAGTTAGAAAGGAGGGAAGGTGTAGGCAATAGTTTATGTTATGGGTAGGGAGTAGTTAGTTGCATTTTATACAGTAACTGGTAGAGGGATCAGATTTTGATGTGGGCTTGCTGATAGTGCAAGTTTACATCCAAGGTGACCAATGGTAGGTACTTGGGTGCAGGTAGGACTTGGGATACGTTGTTGTGGATGTTGAGGGATTTCTGTGCATGTGTGGTGTAGTGGAGGAGCTGTTGTTTTTTTTTTTTTTTCTGCTGTAGTTTATTGTGGTAACCAGGGTTTGGGGAGGATGGCTTTGTCTCCTATGGTGGTCTGTAGTTGCAAATATAGTCAAGTACTCATATGCTAGTCAGTGTTTTTTTTAAGAGGGAATAAATTTTGTTGAGGCAGTTCCAACACAGATACATTTAATTTATCATTTGACCGCAAGCATAATCACCACCTGCAGGTGATGTGTAGATCAATAAATGTATTGTTATATGTGGTTTTGGTTGCTTTTCCTTAAGGAACTTACTGGTGAGTTGGTTGGGTTGGTTTCCTGTAGCTCATTGGACCACTTGGTTTATTTGTGTGGTGTGTGGGGTTTTGGTTGGCAGTGGGAATTTGGTGGTAGTTGGTCATGCCAAGTGGGCTGGGGTCACACATTTGTCTGGTGGTGGTCCTGGCCATGATTTTGTTGGGCCCATTCAGTTGTTGAGGCTAAATGTTTGTAGTGGATTTGGCTTGCTCTGGTTTTGGAGCACTGCATCATCGCTCATCTATGCAGTTTCAATGTCTCGGCCTGACATGGAGACAGGGTTTTACATTCTGCTGGTCTGAGTACTTAAATATAGGCATTAGTGTTATATAGTCAGTACTTTTCTTGAAAATGTAAGTCATATTACATATAAGCTCTTAGCAGAAGGTTTTTAACGATACATTTTGGCCACAAGTAGAATCACTGCCTCCAGGCCATGTGTGGATCCATAGTTGTGCTTGGCACTTACTGTAGTATCATATTGAAGCTCATGTGTGTTGGAGATTTCTGATGAAAGGGTTGTTCTCTGGTCTGTTTTTGTGGAGGTTTTACAATGTGGTGCTTTCTATTAACAGAAAGATAATGACTATAGACCTAGGAGTGGGCAAGACAGTTTTGGTGCTGCAAACAGCTTTGCTGTTTCAGTGAGATATTCTTGTGATCCTTCAGTGCATTTGTTGGTGGAGTGGGTCTGCTTGCATGGCTGTTGAGCTACTGCACATGCACAATTTGTTTTCCTCATGTGAAGGAATGATCTACAGTTGATCTGTGTCTGCTATGGTTTGCCAGCTTCTCAGGAGAATTTGTTATAGCCAGTAGTGTTGGTTCCAGGCTTAGGAGAGGTTAAGCATGCCTGTACCTGAATAGGGTACAAAGCATGCAATGTGTCCACAATGATGGCACTAAATAGCTTTGTAGAGTTATTCCACATACTTTGGATAAGGTAATTTCTTGTTTTTAAGAGAGCAGACAGGATTAATAGGGTCATAGGTGTTTACTAGGCTAATGACCACAAGGGCAGTTTTAAGCCTAGCCATACCTCCCAAATCTCTGACAAGTTCTGATACCCTTGATAAGTGTAAGCATGGGCCTGGGAGATGAACCATTTACAGGTTACCTGTGTCCTTTAGAGACATAGGTGCCAAACCAGGGATGAATTTCCATTTTCCCATCCAATTGTCCAAGTTGCATTTGAATTGGTTTAGGGAGGAACCCTACGTCACATGGATGGGGAGCCTGTTCCATAGACGGGGTAGTCTCTGGGATACATACCTATCTCTCCAGCAAATCCTATTTATATCACAGGTAAGGTTTATGTCTTTAGAATGGGTAATTCTGGTGCTGTTTGTTTTGTGGATATGCAGGAGTTCCATCAGAATGGGGTCTGATAATGCCCTGTAGGCCAGGCCTAGATCTCCCCTCAAAAGCCTATAGGAGACAGAATACAGGGATAAGGCCTTGAGATGGTCTGCACAGGACATTTTACTTACGTCCTGTATTCTCTTAGTGAGGAACCTCTATGGACATTTCAGCTGGTGGATATGGCTGGTTAGGTACGTACCAAAAGGGGCACTGTACTCAATGATAGTTCTGATGAATGCCGAATACAGTGGAATAATGACTTCATTGGACTCAGATGCCATACCTTTTTTTATAAGCTGTGCAACATAGAATGATTTCCTCACAACTGTAGACACTCGATGGTCAAAGGCTAGATTACTATCTATGTGTGGACCTAAGTCCCTAACTACTGGATGAGCTCTAAGGGGTGTGTTGTCAATATTATAGTTACCAGGGATGAATGACTTCTCAAAGGATACTATTATGCATTTCTTGGCATTTAGTTTCAGTCTATGGCTCTGACACCAGTTGTTTGTATGTGTCAGCCCATCCTGGAGAACATTTGTGTCAGTGTAAGATTCAATGAAAGCTCCTATTTTGCAATCATCTGCAAATTTAGTCAGCCAGAGACCACTGACATTGGTCTTGACTTCTGAGAAGCAAATGCCAAAAAGGAGCGGTCCAAGGACTGATCCCTGAGGAACTACACTTGTGATTGGCCTCTTTGTAGAGGTGGACTCCCAAATTTTAACCTCCTGGGTCCTGCCTGTGAGCCAGTTGGCTATCCACAGGGTGGCATATGGGTTTGTACCTAACCTCCTGAGTTTGTCAACAATGTCTGAGTGGGTATTGCGCCAAATGCTTTGGCCAGGTCAAGGTAGGCAGTGTGAATGATTCTGCCCTCATCCTGCTTGGGTCTGATAGGTCATGTTTAATGCTGTTTAGAAGGCATCCTGGGATATTGTCTGAGCCCATTGATGCAGTGTTCTTGGTCTTAGAGCATTAAGGTCCTGTTCCCTAGTGACAGCAGGGGGAGTTATATTAGATGATATTTCCTGAGGGAAGGTTGTGGGGGAGAGGGGGGTAAAGTTGGAGCTGAATTTATCAACCAGGAGGTTTACTATATCTTCTTTCTCAGTACAGGGGGCACCATTTAAACTGAGCTCATGATTCAAAACATCAAAAACAAACTTAGAACAACAAAAAAACAGAAAAATACATGTGCACTGTTTAAATATGTACAGCAAAACCCTACCCACTGTTTTAACTTCATCATACTTGAATAAATTGCAGTCAATGAAAGATGGGGTCCTTACACTTTAACCCTTGAAACGCATGAACTTTATTCGCAACTTTGTTTGAATGCTGATCTCCAGCTAGGTTTGAATGAAAATGTACCAATAGCTTCTTTATTAAAACTCAGCAGAGATAATAAATGTTTTAATTGGTTTTACTGAGGAGCAACATTCAATGTTCAGTCTGAATTTATAATTGTGAAAATTAGTTTTTGTGGGTTAGTGCTGGGGTGGGTGCCATGGTTGGGAATCTAGAAGCCCAGCTGCCTGCCCCAGATGGGAATTGAACCTTGCACCTTTTGCTTGTGGAGTGGATGCCTTGACTACTGAGCTAATCTCACATAAGTATGTTTTAATATATATATAATATAGATATATATTATATACATATAACATATATATATATATATATATATATATATATATATATATATATATATATATATATATATATATATATATATACATATGGGTCTACTTCTAAATTTTGAAGTTTCTTATGGTAAAGACCATCAAACAGTTTAAATGGAGATCGCCATACAGTGCGGAAAACTATATTTATTGTTTGCCTCATTATAGTACAATCTCTGAGTTGGTACATTTATATTACCAGGGGGTGTGAAGTGTGCAAGGGGGCTTGCCCCCCTGCAAAAGCGTAAAAAAAATATTTCTTTTTTTTTCCTTTTTTTATTTATATTTCGAAATTTCAAAACGTTGATCTTATGTTCTCAACCATCAGAAATTCAAAGTTTTGAAATTTTGAAGTAGACCCATATAAGATTGCTGTTGTCCTGACTGCTTTGCAGGCTCTGAGTAGCTAGCACAAGCATGCTCTCTTTATAAAATGGCCCTTAAAGAGGCATTCCTCTATATCTTTTTTTTGTTTTACCTTGCTCATGTTTTTTTCTCTGTTTACAGAAAGCTAAGACACACAGCTTAAAGGAGACATGGGCAGCTATTGTGGGTAAGGTGGAAGAGTTATTCTGGGAAGTGCCAGCAGGGAATCCACCAGCTTCTGAAGTTTACAGTGTGGTCAGAAGTAAGACATGATTACAGCCAGCAAGGCAGAAATCTAACCCCAGAAGGAAGCATGAAAAGAAGGCAGTGGTCAACTCTGTCACTGAGGGTATTGCTGTGGAAGGAAAAAATCTGGGCACAGCTGCAGGTAATGATAATATGTGAGGATAGGTAGGGGTAATTATAGGTCAGTTGCTCCTGGGCATGAGGTGGCTGTTTTTGAAGGATTAGGTGAGGTGCTGCAGGGTTTAGTTGATCGGGATTGTGTAGGTGGACAGGATTCAATCTGATGGGTTGTGCAGGTAAATGGCATTATGTCTGTTTTGGAGGCGTCAGGGGATGAGAGGGTTGGCTTTCGAGTGGTTGGATCTGTTGCAAAGTGAGGTGTGATCTGATTTTCATATTCATACCGGGGACTGGTTGGCTTCTCAGACATTGTTATCAATGGGTGAAAGAGGAGTTTTTCTTACCTCACATTTTCCTATTTCAGTAAAGGAGAAGATATGGAAAGGAGAACATGTTGGCATATTTCAGCTGATCGACATTGATGGGGTGGGGATAGAAGGTTTAGATCTAGGACTTGGGGAAACTGGGTTTTGTTTATTATATGGTTGTCTATTTGGAGAAGGATAGCTCCCAAGCACTACCATTGTTGGTTTACTTTTTGACAATCTATGAGGCACAGAGGTCACATGCTGGAAATGCACATGGCTATGGTATGATCAGAGATTCTGCAAAATGAAGGCTGTTAATCATTGAAATATGAGGTGAGGCATCTGGATATTTGGCTGACTACTATGTTGGATAGCATGAGTGGCTGCCCTAGTATAAGTAGGGTAGGGGAGAGATGGTTGGTGCATGTTGGGCATTTAATTTGGTTAGGCGTGCTTGACCAGCATGTAGATTTTTATACGTATTCAATTTGTACTGGGGTGCATTCGGCTTCTCAATGTTGATGTTGAGAGGGGGGATCGGGCAAGCATTGTTTCACCCATGAATGACAGTGCGCTCCCTTGTTGCAGGGTCAGCAAGGGGTTTGCAGGTATGGTAGGTTTTGTGGACAGAGAGCTGGTATCTTCTTTTGAAGACAGAGAGGCAAGCCAGCCATCTAATCCACCCATTAAAGTACAAGTATTGTGGTGGATTTTGGAAAGTTTTCCGATGTGGAGGGATTAGTTGATTTCAGCATTTTTAACTGGCTTTTTCATCAAATCAAGGGTATGATGAGATGGTGTTGTTTGCAAAAATGTCTGTTCTGTTCAAGGGAAAGAAGAGATTTTGCAGGCTCTGACTGAAAATGATTTGTGGGCTGGTAGATTATTAGGTCCTTTTGCTTCCCCTCCTTTTCTTAGTTTTAAGGTATTTCCTTTGAAGTTGGTCCCTAAAAAGTCACCCAGGGAGTTTTGAATGATTCACAATTTAATTTTCCAACAAGGGATGAGTGTGTCAATGATTTTATTTTTAAAGAGGACTTGATTGACAGGTATGCATCTTTAGACAATGCAGTGGAGATTATTAAGGGGTTCGAGGACCCCTGGTTAGTGAAGGTCGACATCAAGTCAGCATTTCATTTGTTGACAGTGCTAGACAATAAAGGGCCATTATTGCGTATGGTGGTTATTTTACTAAGGCCATGCCCATGGGTTGCATGGTTGGTTATGTCACTTTTGAGAAATGTATTTCTGCTCTTCATAGGATATGGCAGCAAAAGATGGTTAGTCAGAGGGCCGTTCACTATCTAGAGGAATTCCTTTCTGTAGGTGAATGTTATAAAGGAGCTAAAGAAGGAATGCAAGCGTTCATCTATATGTGCAATGAGTTGGGTATTCCTCTTGCAGAGAAGAAGCTGGAAGGAATGGCCAAGGCTTTATGTTTTTTAGGGTTGATAGACGGTGAGGACGAGATTTGTTTTGTCTCCCTGAAGAGAAAATAGAGCATTTGAAAGGTAAGATTGGGTGGTTTAGGACTAAAGATAACGTACAGTTTGGGGACGTCATAGGTCTTTTGAATTTTTCTTGTTGAGCAATTAGTCCAGGGAGAATGTTCTGCAGGTCAGTAGCCTTTCTGCTGTAGGGGAAAAAAGCAAGTACTGTTGGGTGCGATTTACTAAGTACAAAAGGATTTGAATTTTTGGGTGTCATTTCTTGACCATTTCAATGGCATTACTTTCTCGTATAGAAAGTGGGTTAATCAGGAGGTTCTGAAATTTTTCACAGATGCTGTGGGTGGACAGGAAATGGGGGACGTATTTCAATGAAGAATGGTTTGCAGCTCAAAGATCAGATGACTGGGAAGAAGAGTGGAAGATGGACGTAGCTTTCCTGGAGTTGATTCCTATTTGAGTGGCCTCAGCCTGAATGGTTTGCTAGGAACACTTACGGGACAAAAAAGTGTTTTTTAATTCAGACAATCTGGCAGTGGTGCAGGTTTTAAGGTCAAAAACACTTAAAACTAAAATGTTCCTGTTAGTTTTAAGGAAACTCGTTTTGCAAAGTTTACTGATTAAGTCTTCTTTTCAGGTCTGTATTTATCAGGCACAAAGAATTCCATAGCTGACAGCCTTTCTCATCTTCAGTTTCACAGGTTTGGCCATTTGGCTCTGGAGTCACAAGTGAAGTCAGTGTTGCTGCTGGAGGAGGTGTGACATCTTGGTCCAAAATAGCGGGATGGCTTATTGAGCAATCATGGGCAGTATTGACTCATAAGGCTTATTGCAGGGCTTTGGCTGCATTTGGTGAATAGGTGTCAGAACTACTGGAGGAAGAGAGGGTGCAGTCTTTGAAGATGATGTTGCATTATTTGTCTAGTGAATAGTTGAATGGACAGGTTGTTAAATCAGTTATAGTACATTTAGCAGTCTTAGAACATTTGCTAGTGTAGTGGGATTGGAGGACTTAACAAAATCATGAATAATAGGCTGGATGTTGAAAGGGTGGGATCGGGTTCATGGTATGAGGACTGATGTGTAGCTGCCTATGACAAAACAGGCCCTTAGGATGTTGTTGTAAGGACTGCAGTTATTGGTAGGGAATTCAGTGGCTCACCAGCTTTGGGCTACTTTGGCAGTGTGGATGTAGAGAGGATTATTTAGGCTGAATGAGCTGTTGGGTTCATTGTTGTGGGGGGACGATTTTATTTTTTCTTTCACAATGTTGGTTTGATAACAGTGAGCTAAAATGGATCAGGTGGGCAGGGGGAAACAGACTGTGTTGCAAGCATGTGTACAGGAGTTCTTTTTTCTGGTGTCATGGGATAAGAAACTGCAGCTTTCACATGGAGGTAGACCCCAGGATTTGGATTTAAGTACCCGAAGTGGGAAGGTGGTAGATGTCATCCAACTGATATGTATGATACATAAGATCTTTCAATGTTTAGGGTTGTAAGTCAAAATATTTTCTACTCATTCTTTTTGGAATGGGGTTCTGTCTGACTTGGCAAGAGAAGGGAGGTCAGTAGAGGTTATAAAGAGGGTTGGGTAGTGGTCATTATGGGCATTTTTATCTTATATTGGGTAAGTGGAGTGTTTCGATTGATGACTGCTATTAATTGTTTTATTTTTGTTTGTTTTCTCTTAGGAGGGGTTGTTGTCATATTGGGCCATTCTTTTGTATATTGGGTGGAGAAGTGAAATGCAATTCCATCAGATGGAGCAGAGTTAGGGTTTTGACAATATGGGTAGAAGATATTTTGGCGAGGTTTTAGAGGTTTAATGTGGCATCAACTCATGGACAAGTCGGAAGATATTCAGAGCAGGATTGGGATACCATGTATTTTGGTCCTCCATGTTCTGGGGAGTGTTTCAAAGTGGCAGTCACTGGCTATGATGGTGGGGGATTTGGCAATTCTGAGGCACAGGTTTCCTTCTATGATTATAGTTTGTTCAAAGATAGTGCCACACTAGGTTTGCAGGTATGCTGACAAGTTTATGGCTGTCAAACAAGCTCACAAATTCATCAGTCATTGGCTCTTGAGAGTTTTGGGGCAGCTGGGTGTTTATGTTCTTAGGGATATCGATGACAGGTATCCAATTTCATTTCAGGAGGATGGGGTACATTTATGTGATCTGGCTCTGGACCTCCTTAATGTGCACCTTTCATTGTTCTTGAAGAATATGATTATGTCATTGTAGACTTTGAGGAAGTGGAAACAGTCTGTATCAGGCTGGTGGGAAAGAAGAGGGGTTGTCTTGAGCCCCTCTTATGTTCCCCCTCTAGTTATTTATGTTTCACTTGATATAATGTGTGTGTTGTTTACAGAAATGAGTGGTATCATGCTGGTTCTAATGGGAGGTTGCGTTTAAGTGAGCAGATTGATTTAACTCTGCTTTACATTCATAGTAGGGTGAAAGTGAGTGGGTAACGTTGCTTACTGTCATTTGTTATGTTGGAATTTATGGCAATGAGTGTACTGAATTAGTCATATATTTTGTTGTTAATAAATGGCCATCTTATCCTAAATGGTGAGGCTATTTCTGTACAAGAAGGGACTGGACAAACATAGTTTGGGCACAGACTAATGTATCCAGAGACACCGCTGTATGGGTTGGGAATATGGCTGATACATGGAAATGAGGTAATGATAAAGAGAGTTCGGTATGGGTAATGGGAGGGTAAGGGTTAAGTTAGAACAGAGGGATGGTGTAGGCAGGAAATGATGTTATGGGTAGGGAGGAGTTACTTGGATTTTATACAGTAACTGGCAGGGTAGAGGGATCAGATTATGGCATGGGTTTCTTGATCCCACCCTCTCTGCCATTTGTGCAGGTAATGTGGATTTTAGAAGTTTTGGGTTAGGATATATATGGTGGGTGCTTGCAGTCAGAGAAGAGGGGCTATGTTGAAATCCTTTTCTGATCCCCCTCCTAGTTATTTCTGCTTAGCTTGATATAATGTGTTTGTTGGTTATACAAGTGAGCAGTATCACACTGCTTCTAATGGGAGGTTGAGTTTAATTGCACGGGTTGATTTAACGCTGCTTTATGTCAACAGTAGGGCGAAGGTGAGCAGGTAATGCTGCTTACTGTCATTTGCTATGTTTGAATTTATGACATTTATGAGTGTATTGAATTTATCATATGTTTAGTTGTTAATAAATGGTCATCTTATCCTAAATGGTGAGGTTATTTCTTTGTAAAGAAGGGGAGTCTCTGGAGAAGCTCTTGTTTATGTGACACTGTATATAAACAACATAACCTTGTATATGTCTCTGTACTAAAATGGCTGCAAATCCTATGAGCATAGTACAGGACTTTCATAGTTTAAGTCTTTTGGCTTTTCCTGGTTAAGAGTCGCCACAGTGGAACTCTGGTCCACTAATGATTGGCAGAGGATTTTTACAGTGCTGAGTTTCCAGCCCATCACCCAACCTTCAAAGAAGGCACACCCATTCACGCACGCACCTACCTGCATGTCTTTAACGTCACTCGACCACGGGGAGGACATGAATACTCCACACAAAAGGAGCTCCAGCCGAGAATTGAATGGGAGAACCTCTTGCTGTGCGGCGATAATGCTAAACACTGCACCACCACAGCCTTCAGTACAGAGCTTTCATAGTATGTGTATAAAATGAAGTGCTTACATAGCCGACATAATGAAGATGACTGAATGAAGAAGTGTTAGGCATAATTCAAATTATGACTGATATGGTATAATTATTTAAATTGTAGTTGTTTTTTGCATTATTTTTAAATACTGTACAATTATTGTTCTTAGAATGTTTTGTAATACTTTGGAGCTTTTCTTCCTGGGCCTTCACTGAAAATGGGCTTCTATTCAGGGCTTCTACCCAGTCATACTTTCCTGGTAATCAAATGACAATAAATAAACAGTGTATGTTCAATAATAGCCTTTAATGACCTGATCTCTGAGAAATCATATGGCAAAGAACCACTTACTTTTATCTCCATCTTAAAGACACCACTACAGTGTCATCTCTACAAACCACACACACACACACACACACACACACACACACACACACACACACACACACACACACACACACTTGTGTATGTGGATTTGTGTGTACATACAATACATGTGTGTGTGTGTGTGTGTGTGTGTTATACATACTTATGTACACATATGTTAGACGTAGATGTTTAAGAATGCAAGCAGCCACAGTCTGCAGAAGCTGTTGTGAGCATGTGCCATCATTGTACAATAACTAGCCAGGTATCAGATACTTTACCATGGCTACATTCTCAAGCCAAATAATCAAAGCCACAGCAACAGTTAGTACTAGGTCCACTGATGTCAGTAGTTGTCGGTTACCATCATCTCAGAATAAAATGCAAGAGTTATTTTAATAGCCCTCCACAAAGTACTATGTGTATGTATATATATATATATATATATATATATATATATATTTATTTCTCGGGGGGGGTTGTCAGTATGGAATTTGAATGACCGTCTATGTAGATAAAAGAATCTACTATATCTGTCTGAATATCCGTCTTCATGTAAGCATATTTATATTCATCACTAAACATAACTTCTGTTTTAACTCAGATTTTGGAAGTTATTTGACTTATGTCAGATTTATATGGTAGTGTATTCTGACACAAGATAGTTTTGGTCAGTAGGGTACCATGTAACAATCTTCTATTCATTTAGTAAAATCAATGACTTCTTAAGAACAGGCTATTGTTTCCCACTAGGGGTTTACTTGAATTACACTGAATCCCCGTGTACGACTCTGAGGCAACATTCTTATTTTCAACTGAGCTATATTTAAGATTGGCAACTTGCCACTGCATTGCTTTGGGATTGTGTTCTGAATTGATTTTTCAGACAGAAACCAGTGTTTTAACTGAAGGATGACTTCTAAGTATATGCTGAAGTGTTTGCACCTTCTTTTCTTTAAATATCATGTTTTAGTAACCAAATAATGTGCATTTTGCTTCACAGCTCATTTGCTGCTTTGTTTCATTGTAACTAGCTACTGCAATACCATTCTGTCATGTCTTACATTTTACCATTTGTGTTGCAATTAATGAAGTCTTATGGTTAATTGCACTAAGAAAGGATATGCTCAGTTTTATGTGGAGATATTAACTATTTTCATTTATATAGCTATAAGAATTCATTCCAATTTAGCATTGCACAGTAGTGATCAGAGTTCTCAGATGTTATTTAAAAAGCTGTACTTTAAATGCATTAGCAGTTAAAGTTTGAAAGTAGAAAGTTACGTTCTGATTTCTTTTTTTTTTTTGATAAATAATAAGCCAGAAACCATGGGCATATTTCTGTATGCTATTCATTTATCTACCTACCTATCTGTCTGTCTACCTGATTTATTCTGGGAGGTGGCCAGGTGTCTAAATACTCCTTTTAGCTATGAGACTGGCCACAGGCAAGGTTTCAAAAATAAATTAATACAAAATAAATAAATAAAGCAATAAATAAAGTTACATAAATGAACCGAGTATATAACTTAATCAATATAAACCAGACTGACACAAAAAGCAATGGAATTTAAATCAATCAGATGCAAAATCAGTCATGTAAAGGGCTCATAAGTGCACTGAGATCAAACATGTACAGAAACCAATAAAGCTTGGTGGTCAGCAGATACAGATATCAAACAGCAACAGAGATGAAAGCTGCATGCATATCACGCAGCTTGTAGGAAAAGAAACAATGTGGCAATTCGTGGCATTTATTACATGTAGTACATGTGTCCACGCTCCTACATGACACTTTTATTTTAGAAACTAGTGGCATATGGTGGAAGAGACTGTGTGTTCCACATAGCCATACTGAGGAGATGTTTGTCGAGTTCGACTTAATATAACAAACTTAAGGACATAATCCATTTGTGAGGTATCTAGAACATCAGTACAGAACATGGAGGTCCTGTATGCATGGGGAGTAACAATTAATCCACATGTAGAGATTTTATATATACAGTAGTTGTGTCTTGTTAAATAATTACCATGTCCATAAATTATTATGACAAGCTGACTTGTAAAATTAATCAGCTATATTTGCTCCTATTTTACATAATAACTGATATCTTTTTAATTGTGTACAAATCCTGGTCAAGCCAGCACACAGAAATATTATCAATACACAAGTGAGGCAAGGGACTGAGAATAGGCAGTACAACCTTTACTGACTGCAGATGTCACAGACAGCCTGGAAGCTGACATTGTACATTTATTTCTTTCATTTCAAAGTTTAACATAGTCATCTACACCACTAAGGTGAAGACTACCATTGAAAGCAGTCCCTTTGTGTGCCAGAAATGATTGCAGTGGTACATATTTGACACTTTCTTTAAATTAATTATGTGGCTGTAATGAAACTAAGGGATTGGTATTAAACCCTTTACTACTGGTTATTTTCCAAATATGTATATGGCCATATTACAAAACATTTTGGTTTCATTTCTCTTTCCTTTATTTATGTCATTATATGTCTCAGAGTTTGACATCTTATAATATTTTAATATTAGTATACTGAGATACTTGTCTATAAAATGTCTTCATAGTGGACGCTTTCTTCCATAAGAAAGAAAATGGCTGCATCTTAAATATTTAAAAGATAAACTTTGCAGCTTAGTCAGTTGTTTTCAGGTACAATATTTAAACCAGAGAAAACTTCACTTTTACACAGAAATATGTAACATTTTTTAAACACCGTTATTGAATTATCACTTGTGATATAGGCACATTTAAATTTATATAAAAGTGATCAAACTGTATTAACAAGTTAACATTAACAAATATTATGCGTCACATATATTGCTGTATATTATAAAGCAACATTATATCAGTTATTCAGTTCCTGCCCCTTTTTAACATCTTTATTAAACCATCACTTACAACATAAGCAATGATACATTTATATAAATAAAAACATAGCAATTTGGTATGTTTGAATAATTACTTTGTTTGTTTATTTACTTGCTTTGAAACCCAGGCATAAAGTTGATGATCAAATTGATGAAGTTAAGAAACTTACAGATGAATGGATGTCAAGCACTAGAAACCAAACAAGTCAGTAAATAATGCAGTAGAGTAAAATAGTTGCCAGTATTTGTGTAATAAACAACATACCTGTGCATCGAAAGTGAGAACATACAAGTAGGTAGAGATTCACAGAATTCTGTATTGCTACATGGAAATAAGGAAACCTGGCAAGGGAAAAGAGTTATGTATACAATAAGATGGAAATAAAGGAGTGAAGTCTAATGAGTGGGTAATGAGCTACACATAAGGAGCAGTGATAGTAGGTTATGATTCATAGTCGTCAGGTGATAAAACAACCAATGAGTTGTACTCAAGTATAAAGGCACAATGCATGCTGCAACTTTAAGAGATACTCAGGAGATAATTGTGGGAGTAACTACATCATTAGTTCATCAGCAATTTTTATACTGAAGGGTCCTTTCCAGCCACCTGTGAGCACACTGCAGCAGGAGCAGATGGCATAACCAAAAGGTATACACACCTAAAATTACATTACATGAGATGGCACACCAGCAGCTCCAGAACCTTCTCATGATACTGGCATTGGTTTACCTGTATGGCTCACAGACTGGATATGGATGAATGTCTGGCATTCCATAGCTGTGGAAACCAAGGACACACACAGGGTATTGCCAAGCACCTGACTGTAGAATACTGAATAGATTCTTGAAGTGGTGAAGTAGATGTCTGCTTCTCATCAGGACAGACAGAGATCAAGACAGATACTACCATGTATGTTTTTGTGACATTACTGCCTCTCTAAAATGTTGGGGTCAATATGTTTGACAATTGTAGGAATAAAGGCCCACCTTGGTGGGCTGCCATTCTATCCACTATGAGGTCATTTGAAATGGACAGGAGTTTATAAATAATGTTCTGCACAGCACCATGGCAGTATCTGTTTCTTACACCTGCCAAAAAAGTCATCTACATCAGCACTTCCTGATCAGGAACATTCTAAAAGTCCATCTAGTAGGACAATGGAGGTACTTTACCAATCAGAGCATGTATACTTAGCTTACATCTTCACAGTATGTCCCTACCGTGTTGATGGTAAAGCAGGATACCCTATGAAGCCCTGGGTGATGCCACCCATAAAGAACCCACCAGTGCCCAAGTCAGGAATATGTCTGTGTGAGTATTTGGCCTACATAAATCCTGATTAACCTTCCTGGATATGACTGGGTGCACTGCAGATACAGACTACAAGATCTTTGTCAAATTGTTATGCTAGATATTAAGGTAATGAGAAAGAAAGCAGACCCAGAGCAGCAGACTCTGCCACAACTTACAACTCAGCATGCCCCAGCAATGATAACCAGCAGCTCTAACATTATCCACTAACAACACTGATTAGCATATAGAATAGTGCAGGCGAAGTAGCAGCATCTAATGATCTGACAACTACACAGTGGCACTACAGTGTTACACAAAACAAAGAGATGTGTGCAGTGTTATTTTAAGACTATGCTTAGTCAAGTCAAAGTGTGTTCTGATATTTCCCAGTATACATCAGACAGAAAGGAGGATGATGCAAGTGACCACTGTCATCATTCAAACTGATGCCTTGAGACATGACTGTCTACATGACCTGGATTTTGGGCTTACTGTCTCGTACAATTCCATGTGTGGACTGGCTGGTGGAGGTGTTACATCCAAGTGCAGTATAGCCACTGTCTGTAATAATGACACATTTACTACTTCAAAGCTGTAATACATTCATTAGAAGTGCATTACATAACCACAAACAATTCCTTCCATATGTAAGTGCGGTTTATCAATAAATATCAAATTTCACAATGTTCAACTAAATTAGCAGTGCAATGAATTAGAAATATATGACTCCATAGTCAGGTGCAGGTTTTTCAAGGATAGTGTCACAGTCAGCTGTGTATCTCTCTCTCCCTCTCTCCCCCACCTCTCTCTCTCTCCCTCTCCCCCTCTCTCTCCCCCTCTCTCACTCTCCCTCTCTTTCTCTCTCTCTCTCCCTCTCCCTCTCTTTCTCTCCCTCTCTCTCTCCCTCTGTCTGTCTGTCTCTCTCTCTCCCCCTCCCTCTCTCTCTCTCTCTCTCTCTCTCTCTCTAGCCCCAGGATTCATGATGCGATCATACCCTTACACTCCTTACAAGTGAATTATGAATAGGTGCTCATTGTTATTCATGTCAGAGTGTGTCACATTAGACTGTCTATCCTGAAAGACAAAGAGACAGTTTGTTTTTTTAGATCTCTGTGTACTTTTTCACCGTGGGTGAGGCACTTATTATGAGCAGCACATGTCATAAGTTCAATCAAAAATAATAGCATTTAACATTTAGCTTGTTAGCTGGTGTCATTCACTGGGGAACCAGTGTGTGCCAGTATGGAAGGCAGTGACTGATAGGCTGGCCTGATTTGTCTGGGATGGCCTTCACTTAGCTCCTCAAAGTTTCCACATATTGACTAAATCTGTTTCTGCTACCGCATCGTCTTTTTAGTCAAAGTTCATCTATTAGGCATTCTAATCTAGCACATTTTAAGCCAGCCTATGTTAAGGAACTTTGCTCAGTGCAAGATATCTGAACAACCTGTGAAAAAAAACACATTTGTGATGTGGAGTTACAGAAGCATGGTTGTACTGCCCTAATAACACTCCATAAATATCATGGTGCTGCATCTATCACTCCTTCAGACTGCCCGAGGGTAGCATAGGAATATCTCTTTTACCTCATCTCTTGTTAAATCACACACAATGCTACAGGACAGAGACTGATAATGTTTAATAAATCCAGTATAAAGGGGTGTTTTCTCCTTGTTAAAAATGTAGTCTGAAACTCACCAGCTTAGACGTTGTGAGCTAGACAAATAGTGTGCTTTGTTTTTTCCTTAGGTCACGTCAAGTCTTTCTGAGAAGACAGGTTACAATTAAATAAAGTCTTCCTATCATATTTCTATTGAGAGAATTCATTATATTTTAAATGTACTACTTATTCAGAAAGACAAGGTGGTATTTTATCATGTGTCCCATAACAGGCCCTGTGAATTGGTTACAACACAAGAACAACAGTAATACCAACTCCAGAACTTCTTCAACCAACACACAGACCACAGCTACAACTCAAGTGAAACGATTTATTGAAGGTTTAGTGCCTTCTTCTCCTGACAGGGACTTCCTCAGAACAACTTACAATGAATTACCCAGCCCTTAAATACACATAAACCCAATAATTAATTAATTAATTAATCAATGGAATAGTCACATAATTACAATAATCAACTAACAACCATCATTACAAAACATTTAAAACACCATTAAATATGCACCCAAATAAATACAAGTACATGAGTTTTAATATCATAAAATATCTTAATAAAATCTTAAAAATCTTAAAAAAAAACATTTAGGCAGGTCTTAGCCCATTAAATGTTTTAACTTTAAAATGCATGGTATATTAGTAGCTTCATTAATTCCTGGATACTGGGTTGCATCTAACCTCAGTTGCCATTTCAGTTCACAAATATCCAGGTGCAAATCCACAATTTTCCCCTGACGGTCCTTTAACAAATGTTCAACTACCAAAAACTTAAAGCAATGGTCATCATGTTCCTTAATATGTCTATATAGGGCATTGGTTATTTTCCCTTTCCTTCTATTTTTATTATTTATTTATTTTATTTATTTATTTATTTAAATTTGTTGACCGGGAATGTCCGACTGGACGTGGGTCCATTTTCAGCGGAGGCCTGGGGAGAAAAGCTCCACAGTAAAATAAATAGACAGTAGTTACATTGGATTACATAGCAATTAACAATTTAACATAGAAATTACTTACAACATATTTACAGATGAAGAACATAGTACATCAGTAGACAACTAGAATCTTTATCTGTGAAGTACATAACAGGCATTAACAAATGTAACAATGAGAAGTTCCTGCTGTATAATAAGTACTAGGCTTATGAGCATCTGAGCTTGCTATCATCAAGGTAGTTAGTGGAGGTGAAAGAAAGGTAGTAGTTGGATGGGGTGGATGATATTAGAGTGGGAGTTGCAAGGGCATAGCCAGCATGTTTTAGGTGCGCTTTTAATAAAGTTTTGAAGTTGGTGCATGATGGTACGGAGGTAATTGTGGGTGGGAGTGAGTTCCATAATCTGGCTATGGCGCAAGAGAATAATGCTTCACCAGCAGAGTTATTGGCTTTAGTGATCTGCAAGTGATTTTTGTTGCTGGATCTTAGTGGTCTGGTGGTGCAATAGGGTTGGAGTAGATTCTGGAGGGATGGGACATTTAGTGGATGGTTTACTAGTTTGTGGGCGAGTGAGAGTTGATACCACTGAAGGAGGTGAGGGAGTTCAAGCCAGCCCAGTTCAGCAAGTGAGAGAGAGTGGTGACTACGGTAGGATTCCCCTGTGGCGAATTTGGCGATTTTGTTGTAGCAGGTCTCTAGCTTGTTTAGATCACATTGCCTTAGGTTGGTATATACTGGAGAGGCATAAAGTAGGGTGGAGATAAGGTGGGAATTTGCTATTGAAATCTTTGCTGCTTTGGTGAGAAATTGTTTATTTCTATATAATGCTCCTAGTTTTTTGTGGACTTTTTTTATGGTCATGGATATGTGAATGTCAAATTTTAGTTTATTGTCTATTTTCACTCCTAGCAATTTGGTGTGTTCAGTTGGGTATATAGTGGTGTTGTCTTTTGCTGTGATGTTAAAGTGAGAGTTGTTTTGAGTATGTTTGGTGGGTTGGAAGATGAGTAGTTTAGTTTTGTTTGGGTTGAGTATTAATTGGGCATCGGATAACCATGTTTCAACAGAGGAAAAGGCTTCCTGTGTGACTTTTTGCAGTTTGGGTAGGGACTGGGCTGAGCAGATGATGATTGAGTCAACTGCGTATTCGATGAGTGTGCCATGTTTGGTGGCAGAGGCTAGATTATTGGTGTAAACAGAGAAAAGTAGGAGTCCAAGGATGGATCCTTGGGGAACCCCTATGGAGACAGGTAGTTGGGGAGATATGTCATTCTGCCATACAACGGATTGTTGGCGGTCAGACAGGTAACTCTGAAACCAGTTGGTGACTGATTGTGAGAAGGATAGGTTATTGAGGACAGAGATAAGTTGTTTGTGTGGGACCATGTCAAATGCTTTAGATAGGTCTAGGAAAGTAGCAGAGGAGAGATAGCCATTGTTTTATGCTGAAGGATAGTGTTAGTAAAGGAGAGTAAGGCAGTGGTGGTGCTATGGTTTGGTCGGAAACCATGCTGAGTACTGGAAAGGAGTTTGTTAGTAAGGAGGTAGTGTGAGACCTGAGAGTGTATGCATCTCTCTAGTATTTTGGAGAGTGGAGAGAGAATAGCTATGGGTGGTAATTGGTTAGTTCTGCAGAGGGTCCGCCTTTGTGGAGGGGAATTATATGTGAGACTTTCCACAATGTGGGAACGTAACTTTCTGACAGAGATCGGTTAGTCAAGATGGATACTGGGTAGGCCAGAGCATCAGCTGTGATTTGTAGGTATTCACTTGGGAGGTTGTCTGCTGCTAATTTGGTGGGTTTAAGTTTAGTTAAGAGTTTTTTATGTTGGAGGTAGGTACAGGAGAAAAAGAGAAGGCAGTGGGGAGATTACTAGTTGAAGGTGTGGGTTGGAGGGGAGGGTGGTTGTGTTGTTTAGCTAGTGATAGTATGGTTTGGGTGAAGTGTGTGTTGAATGAGGTAGCAATATTTTCTGAGGAGAGAGGGATGTTAGGAGGAGGGGTACTGACTTTACCTGGGTGGAGGATGGAGTTTATGGAGTACCAGAATTGTTTGGGGCTGTGTTGTGAGGAGTCTAGGGCAGACTGGTAGTATTGGAATTTGTCCCGTTTTATTAGCTTTTCGACTCTATTGCGTAGTTCTAGGAATTTCTGTTTAGCTGCAGGGTTTTGGTTTTGCACCAGTGCTCCCAGGCTTTATCCCAGTTTTTCATTTCTGACTCAGTGGTTTTCTGTAGCCATGGGGAGGGTTGTGCTTTGGTTCTGGAAAATCTTATGGGGGCATGGTAATTAAGGATGTTCAGGAATGCAGTATTAAAAAATTCAACTGCGTCATCTAGACTGAGGTACTTTAGAGCATGCCAGTTACATTCTTTGAGGGATGAGATGAATGTGAGTGGGTTAAAGTTTATTTTTTTACATATTTGACGATAGATGACAGGTTTAGCTTGGTACAGGTATTTTTTGAGTAGGAATGTTGGGGAGTGATCACTGAGGCTATCTGATAAGCAGCTTGTTATATATGACTGGGGGTTCTTACTGACTAGTATCCAAACCAAGGTAGTGTGCTTGCTGGAGTTTTTATTTATCCTTGTTGGTGACTGGACTAGTTGGGTGAAGCCATGAAGGTGTACATGATGGGTTGGATTGCTGCCAGAACAGGATTGCCAGTCAATATTGAAATCACCTAAGATGATAGTTTCTTGAGGGTGATGGTGGGTAGACCAGCTGAGGAGGTTTTCTAGTGGAGGGATGTTTTGGCCAGGTGGGAAGTAGCATCCAATTATGTTGATGGTTTTGTTTTGATTAATTTTGGGGTTGGTATATATTATTTCTTCATTGCCTATTTGAGGAGCTGATCATTTTAAGATCTGGATGTTTAGATGCTGTTTAAATATTATAGCTACACCACCTCCTTTTTTGTTTAGCCGGTCTACTCTTAGTATGCCGTAACCTGTGGGGACTATTTGCTCACTGGTAATGTGAGGTTTTAGCCAGGTTTCTGTCAGGATGACTATATCTGGGGAGTATAAGTCTATGGTGGCATGGAGTTCATGGACCATTAATGTGTTCATATATCATTAATGTGTTCACTAATGCATTTTTTTAATAACCTACTGGTCTTCCCTACATAAAAAATGGGACACATTTGGCACTTGGCCATGTAGACAACATTAGACTACCACAATTAAAGTGCCCCTTAATGATAATATCCTTACCATTAAATTTAAACTTATCATTGGTTTTCAAAATGTGGGTACAAAAATTGCACCTCCCACACTTAAAATTCCCTTTTGGTCTATTAGTATTTCCACTAAAAGTGCCCTTATTCAGCTCAAAAAAATTTTTAAATGACCTATCCTTTCTGAACACTATCTTTGGGGGAGCCCTACCCACTTTTTGCTCAACACTTGGGTCATAACTCAAGATGTCCCAATTTTTAATAATAGCCTCAGATGCCTTGTTTGCATCTAAGTTAAAGGTGGTAATAAAACTTAAACCATAATTTTTGCAGACCTGCCTTCTACTGGTATCTTGTCCCATACCAGGTACCATGCCACTGCCCAAAATTGACCTATAAATAACTTTCAAATGTTTACCCACTACTTCCTTACTTGTTTTATCCAAAAATTCATTAGGGTATCCCCTTTTGACAAACATGTTGGTTATAAAACTAACCTTATCCAAAAAGTCACAGTCAAGGCTCACCATTGTTGCCGCTCTTACCAACTGTTCTTTGACTATTTACTTTTTCTGGTGCATGGGAGCCAACTACTGAATTCCAAATAACAATTTGGAAATTTTAAACAAATCCATTCAAGTGGATTTGGAGTATGAACGGCACCGGGTTAGTTATGTGGGCATTGTTCAAAATGTGGACAATGTATGCAGCACTATTTTTTTGCGTAAGCAAAATAAACTGAAAAAGGACATCAATGAATATAGTACAAATAGAGTATATCCCTTTTCCTTGGGCAATCACAAGGGAGACGGCCGAGAAGCAGCCAATGGGGAGCCGAAAGTGGTGGAGCAAGTGACGTCAGCACCAAGGTTTCACAGAGGACAGCGTTTGAATTCTCAGTCTTCTGGTATACCAGAAGATGGTGTGAGGCATTCTGAAAGGCTCCATGGTAAGAACCAACAACCCCATTTTCCAGAAGGCAACTACAGGGATTATGTGAAACAAGGAGCCAGGCCAAAAAAGACAAGAAATAGGTTCTAACAGCCACCCAACTTACAGACATTGCTGTGGCCGGCATCTTTGATGTAAGTAGCTCTACCAAATCACCTTGTGAGTCGATAATTACTGAGTTAGACAGTGACATTGCGGCTCATTTAAGTACGCCAAATGGGGTGGACTCAGACATTGTAAATGATTTGAATATTGAAAATCTAGTAGAAGTTTGTGAAAAACGCTATGTAAAGGTCACCGATGTTGGGAGGGTTGATGGAGAATGTATAATGTGCAAGAAATGTCAATTAACTGCAGATGAGTTCATGGCTTTCACTATAACTTATTTTTTTTAATGTAGAAGGGTATTTTTATGCAAGAGACACGTGTGGTTTGGAAGGTATTGATTCAAATATTGGTGCAGGGGCACTTATTTGTCCCCCAAGTGGGGCAACTGTTGATGTATTAAATGAATCCAATAATTTGAATGGAGTAAACAATTTCAGTTATTTTAATATTTTTGATTCACGGAATGATGATGTATCTACTACAGAAAGTATTGCATGTTATTTTAATTTAGAAGGCTTTGATGACAGCTTATCCACCTTCATAGTGGGTAATGGTATTGAAATGAATTGAATTTTGTAAACAACAACACAGAGCCAGCCATACATTCCACAGCTGGTGGCAGCAATGTTTTTGGAACAATGTCAAATGATATTGGTGAAATAGGAACAGATAGCCTTGAGCTTAACTTTGATGGTGATAATTCTGAATACATGTTAGTTCAGTATGTTGAAAATGTGAATATTAGTAATGAAAGTAATGATACATGTATTGTTATTAATAATAGTGAAAAAGATTTTAGGATTTGCAACTATTCTACTAAAGTTGTGGGAGTTGATCATGCAAACTTTCTGGCAAAAGGTTTTACTTTTGTACCCTCTAGAAGGGGGAATATCGTAGACACTGTAATTGACTTAAAATGCTTTACACATAAGTTAAACTTAAAAATTTGGTTTAATGGACAAAAGTCATTGGTGAAGTGGGTAAGAGTAGGCTAACAAAATTGAGTGCTTTTAATCCCCCCTTAAATAATGTCATATGCCTGTATGAAAAATTTGGGAGAAGGAAATTAGGCAATTTTTTAAACATCCCCAATTGGAATATGGCAGTAATTTGACTGTGAAGGAAGAAGAGTTATTAAGAGAATTTATTAGTGATAAAACCGTGTGCATCATGAAACCTGATAAGGGAAGTGGGGTGGTGCTGATGAATAAAAGTGAATATTTGGATAAAATTAATTTATTGTTAATGGATAGAATTTACGAAGAGAGTTCCTTAAATGAGATTCATATAGCATATCAGAAGAATGACTTGGCCCTGGATGATATGTTATACCAGGGCCAGATCAGTTTGGATGAATTTGAATATATGAAAAATGAACACCCCATGATACCTAATATTTTTGGAATACCAAAATTTCATAAAGGTTTATCTAGGTTAAAATGTTGCCCTATAGTGCATGGTCATAGATCAAAGACATGCTTTATTAGTAATTTTTTAGTTTATAGCATGCAAAAGGGTTTATTAAAATTCACGTATATCACTAAGGATTCTTGGCACATTTTGGAGAAATTGGAAAGAATTAAGCTATCCCCTGGGGTGATAATGGTGACCACTGATGTGGTAAACCTTTTTTCTGTTATACCTCACAATGAGGGTATTCAATGGTTGGAAAAACAGATGCTTAAAACTCACATATATGACCAAGATTCAATAAATAAAATTACTGCTCTTATGGACATTGTTTTGGGTAATACTTATATCCACTTTGAAGGCCAGTATTTTAAGCAGTTAACTGGAGTTGCAATGGGGGTAGCATGTGCCCTTATTTTTGCTAATCTCATTATGCCCTTTTGGGAACAGGAGTATCTAATGAATAGTGTGCATTGGTTGAATGTCCTGCATTATACCAGGTTTTTGTATGATCTGTTCTTGTTGTGGAAAGGGACTGAAGGACAGCTTAATGAATTCTTGATTTACATTAACAACACCGTGGAATTTTTATGATTTAAAAATCATTATAGCAAGGAAAAAATATCATATTTAGATGTAGACCTGATTTGGGAAAGTAACAAAGTAATAATAACTTCTAAAATTTATAGAAAACCCCCGTTTTCAAACTCTTATTTGGAATTCAATAGTTGGCACCCCATGTACCAGAAAATCAATAGTCAAGGGGCAGTTGGTAAGAGCGGCAACAATGGTGAGCCTTGACTGTGACTTTTTGGATGAGGTTAGCTTTATAACCAACATGTTTTTCAAAAAAGGATACCCTAATGAATTTTTGGATAAAATAACTAAGGAAGTAGTGCAAAATATATGAAAGGTATTTATAGGCCAATTTTGGGTGGTGGCATGGTGGCTAGTATGGGACAAGATACAATAGAAGGCAGGTCTGCAAAAATTATGGTTTAAGTTTTATTACCACCTTTAACTTAGATGCAAACAAGGCATCCAAGGTTATTATTAAAAATTGGGACATCTTGAATTATGACCAGAGTGTTGAGCAAAAAGTGGGTAGGGCTCACCCAAAGATAGTGTTCAGAAAGGATAGGTCATTTAATTTTTTTTTAAGTGAATAAGGGCACTTTTAGTGGAAATACTAATAGACCAAAAGGGAACTTTAAGTGTGGGAGATGCAATTTTTGTACCCACATTTTGGAAACCAATGATAAGTTTAAATTTAACGGTAAGAATATTATCATTAAGGGGCACTTTAATTGTGGTAGTTCTAATGTTGTCTACATGGCCAAGTGCCAAATGTGTCCCATTTTTTATGTAGGGAAGACCAGTAGGTTATTAAAAAAATGTATTAGTGAACACATTAATGATATAAGGAAAGGGAAATAACCAATGCCCTATATAGACATATTAAAGAACATGATGACCATTGCTTTAAGTTTTTGGTAGTTGAACATTTGCTAAAGGACCCCCCAGGGGAAAATTGTGGATTTGCACCTGAATATTTGTGAACTGAAATAGCAACTAAGGTTAGACGCAACCCAGTATCCAGGAATTAATGAAGCTAATTAATATAGCATGCATTTTAAAGTTAAAACATTTAATAGGTTAGAACCTGCCTAAATGTTTTTTAAGATTTTTAAGATTTTATTAAGATATTTTATGATATTAAAACTCATGTACTTGTATTTATTTGTGTGCATATTTAATGGTGTTTTAAATGTTTTGTAATGATGTTTTTTTAGTTGATTAGTGTAATTATGTGATTATTCCATTAATTAATTAATTAATTAATTAATTAATTAATTAATTATTAATTAATGGGTTTATGTGCATTTAAGTGATGGGTAATTCATTGTAAGTTGTTTTGAGGAAGTCCCTATCAGGGGAAGAAAGTGCTAAACCTTCAATAAATCGTTTCACTTGAGTTGTAGCTTTGGTCTGTGTGTTGGTTGAAGAACTTGTGAATTGGTTAGTTCACTCATCTCTGGTGACTTTATTGTTGTCCCCACAGGTGACAGTTTTGTATCCTTTTGATAGCAATGCTATCACCTGTTTTTCATTGGATATTTTGTCAGCTTTGTACAAGGGTAAACAACATAGTGGTAAAACACAACTCATTAAACTGTACTTGTCAAAGCCAGAGCTGTGAATACATGCCTTTCAGGCAGAGACTTGGCATTGCTATTAGATATTTATATACCTATCCATCTATGCATCTCTTTCTCTATCTGTCTATCTATTTATCTATCCATCTGTCTGTCTCTCTCTAACTATCTAGATAGATAGATTGATAGATATAAAAATATGAGACAGATGTTCAGCACTTTGAGCATTTGTACAGTTACAGTTATGTAACGCAGATCCATGTATATGAGAATGTGTGTGTGTGTGTGTGTGTGTGTATATATATATATATATATATATATATATATATATATATATATAGAGAGAGAGAGAGAGAGAGAGTTATGTATGTTTATAAAAAGGTTCATTGGTAAATACTAGTCTAAATGCCCTGAGGGCCCACTTTAAGGCTAGTCAATGACCCAAAGTCAAAATCAAATTCTGTTCCTGGAATTTATGAAGTGAAGATCTAAACCATTATGTCAAACCTGTCCTCCAAAGATAGGCAACAATGAGATTTGAAACAGCAATAATTTTGCAGTGTTGCTTAACCATTTGAGCTAAGGGACATCACTCATATTTATTTTTAGAGCTAAAAAATAATTGAACCCAGTAGGACTCGATCCCACACTCCCTTGTTCTGGAGGCTGATGCAACTAAGCAAGTAACTGGGCCATTCTTTAAACTGTCGGAACTCATTATGCATTATAATGTTTGCTGAGTTGAAGGGAGGTGGATTTAAATGCATACACATGTAGAGAAATTATCTGTTTAGTTAGCTAGTTAATTTATTTACTAAGAAAATGTACTTATACTTATGGCCTTTTTCAGACCTGACCCAGGTTCTGTAACAATAAAATATTATTGATTTAACATCATAAAAAGTTCAGGTTAGTAACCTGACTATTAATAATCATGCTTTCAAAAACAAGTACAAATCAAAGGTATAAAACAGTTTTATCAGTAGCTTCATACAACTAAGATACTGCATTGAATGCACTCTATTCGCATTATAAGCCATATATAGTTGAAAGCTGGGAACATAAGTAAAGAGTAGATGGTTAAGAGAAAGAGAGAAATGACACTGAAGGAAAGGTTGTTTCACATTAGAGGGTTGTAAGATGAATAGGAGTCGTGGTAAACATAAGGTGACAATGAAAAAAGAAATAGAATTCATTTCTGCAGGTCTTCAGAGGACAGTAAATTAATGTTAAGCTTTCATGTTACATGCTTTTTGACAGTAATTTGCAGATGGCGGATTATTTAAGATATAGTTTTAGTGCTGATTTGACTTTTTAGTAATTAGAGATTAGTAGACCCTTCCTCACCTAACCAAAATTTATTACCATCCCAGGTAGCACCCTAATAACATGAATGGCAGAATTTCACAACAGACACAGGTTTACCCTAGAGTCCCTATTCCCTTCTGTACTGTGCAGTTTTCTGCAGCTTGCCAACTCATTACAATGTTTTTGGGTTGCTCCTAGAATAGTACATGTACTAGGTGGTTTCCATCTTTTAATAAAGGAACAAAAGAAGTGCAGTCACTGACCAGCAAAGCTCTTCTTACAACTTCTAACAGGGTTTGCAGTGTGCACTTATCAGCATATGGTATCTGTACCTTCTTATTTCTTTTATATTTTCAGCTATAATTTTACCAAGTGAGCATATATACCTAGCAATCACAAGAATGTCATAATTGTCATACTATACTATTTGAGCATAATGTACATGCTTAAATGTAATCAAAACTTTAGTGACAGAATATACATGCTGCAAATTATCTAACTGGTAGGGTTATGCAAATAATAGTAATAATTATAATAATAATTCCTGCTGCAGTTGATTTTTAGAATATCTCAACATACACCATTCCTTTTCACAAACCTGATACCCGATAAATGGTGTCATCAGTTTAGTACTCTCCAACTTGGATGCTTTTATCATTCAACTGTCTAAAGGAAAAACTTACCATCATATCTCTCAGCTGTTTAGAAGATCTCAAAACATCCCTGATTTTGCATCATATTTTTTGTCCTGTTCCTCATAAAATATTTGCTATCTAGTAAAGCCACTAAAGTTTACCGTAAGTCAACAATGCAAGACAGTAATGATTCATACTTCTTTTTGTTCAGAAAATGTATGTTGATGAAAATCCAATTAAATTAGAGTAACATTTTAAAATTGTCCCTAATTTTGATCTGTTGTCCTCTCATTATTTGGGCTTTGTCCACAATTCTTGAGCAAAGAAGGTATGCTTATAATGAATACAATTAATCACAATAAATTAATGAATAGGATATATGGTTAACATTTGTAGAATGTAATAACATTTTACAGTAGTATACTGTAACTTTTTAAAAATATTCAAAACTGATGTTTTGATTGTCCCTTTCCCTCAGTGGTATAAAAATAGCTGAATCCAGTCATTTCTTTTTTCTTCATGAAAGTGTTGCAGGCGGATGGGTAGTATTTGATAATTATATTCCTCACCACAGATGGTATATTCATGAAAGTCTTGTGAAACATTTTCCAAAATGCAGATTTGTAGATTTGTTGTTGTGAACATACCTGCATAATTTTATTTGTTCTTAAAATCTAAAACACAGACATATTGCTGCAGAAATCCTGTGTAATATTTGTAAAACTTGAATTCATACACCAGGAACATAGCCATTTTTTCACATTTCATGTTTAATGTTTGCAAAACATTCTTATTTAGTTATCAAACTGAAGTATGTATACACTAGTCTCTTCCCTGCAATTTCTACAGAAAGACTGCTTTGAAAGATGATCTTAATACAATATTTTTGACAAAAAGGGCTTTTCAGTGTCACATCAACTTCAAATTAAGGGTTTATATTTTTTTTCAGATAACCACTGGCACACAACTTAAAGTGTATATAGGTTGCAATGCATCTATAAATATATGGAATTTGCAACATTCTTAAAAAGGTATCTTCAGGAATATCTGACAAAAAAGGCTAACTGCTGAAAATATTAGTAAACAAGTCGGGTAGCAGCAAAACCAATGCAGACCAGTAAAAGCCACAATGTGATTACTTTTGTTGTCTGAAGAAGTTTGCTGACAGAGCAAACGAAAAGCACTTAATCTTATTAAATCTTTTTGGCTTTTACTGGTCTGCATTGGTTTTGCTGCTACCCGACTTGTTTACTAGTTTAGTTTTGTGTTTAACTGCTGAAAATATGTTATAATGAACTTATTTGTAGATGTTTCGATGATCATTCAACGGGTGAAAATGTTCTAGTCCCAAATAGCTTTTCTGCCGACTTGATTAACACAATTTTTTTCCAAACAGATTGCTTTTATAAAACCCACCAACAGATATGTGAAAGCATATGCTGAAATGAGTGAGAAAGGAGTAAGAGAAATATAAAACATGGATTACATTTTCAAGAACATTTGAAACAGATTGGAATAAATATTGCAAAAGGATGACATATATGTTTCAGATAAATCAAGTTGCCCTTTAATCAAATATTTGCATACATCAAGCCAATACATGAACAATTTTATTAAATAATATGTAACTCTTCATATAGCGCTGCACTGTAGATTCAGTAATATTGCTTTGAATCAGTGCTTTGACACTTTATAATTCTGTAGTGAGAATTCAAAACTCTGTGCAATTCACCACTGCCCCATCAGGGCTGGTTGAAAATAGAAGTGTTCATTGTTTTAGTATTGTTCATGGACAAAAAGCCAGCTGACAGAAAATTAATAGTTTAATAAATGGCCATGTGGAAAAGCAATGATTAGTACTGAAAACTGTTGATGTGCAGTGGCAAAGCATGGCAAATTTATTTATTTGATATTTGTTGACTGGGTTAGTCCAACTGAGCCAAAGCCATTTTTCAGCGGTGGCCCGGGGATAAAAGCTCCACAAATTACAAAAAAATTCAAGTAGAAAAACAAACACACAGAATACAATAAAAAGTAAAGATTAAGAAGCAAGAGTTATAAATTAAAATTTTAAGGGAATATACAAAAATGTAAAGTACATGATTAACAAATTCAAGGGGTATGCACATATTTACATCATTCAAGTCAAGCTGAGCAGACCTTTCAGAGAATAAGTCTAGAGTACTTCATTAAGCTGAGCAGGATATATGTTGTAGATAAAGACGAAACGTTATTAGAAAGAATAGGGAGTTAGTTGTGATGAAGGAGATGCTTATGGTATGAAATATTCAAGGTGGGTAATTACATTGACAGATACATATCCTGTTAAGATAGTTTTTAGTAGCAGTTTTGAATTTATTTGGGTGACTGATATTTCTAATATCTAAGGGAAGTTTATTCCAGGATTGGACTGGGAAGTAACTATACAGGTTTTGCCCTATTTTTATTTTAGGCTTGTAGATTTGAAGCAGGTTTTGTTCAGAGCTTTGCAGGGACCTTGATGGGGAGTAGAGGGAGATGACTGAGGCAATGTTGGTACAAAAAGAGGGCAGATACGATATAGAGTGGATTGTCTGAAGTTGAGATAGAAGCAGCTGGTGGGGAAATTCTAGCCAGTTTAACTTTTTTAGAGCAAGGCAGTGATGTGATTAGTAGGAATGATTGGCTGCAAATCTTGCCAGTTTATTGCAGGTTGATTCAAGTTTTCCTTGAAGAGTGGTTTGTAGGTTAGTGAGGATTTATGAGCCACAGAATAGTGTTAGACGAAGGTAGGCATAGGTTAGTGAGAGACTAGCTTCATTTGACAGGCATTTCTTGTTCCTGTATACGAGTCCAGGTTTTTGATCAGTTTTCTTAATGTCATTGAGTATGTGGAAATCAGATTTGAGTTGATGACCCCTAACAATTTGATGTGTGATTCAACAGAGACAGGAGTGTTATTAAGGGATGGGATAGAGAAAGAGGATTTTATTTAGTCCATATTTTTAGGAATAAAAAGAAGAAGCTTAGTATTTTTGGCATTGAGAATAAGCTGGTTGTTAGTGAGCCAATTCTCTATGGGTAAGAAGGATTACTGTGTTAAGATCAGAGAGGGAATCAGCTATGGTGATAATGGTGAAATCCTCTGCATATTGTATCAGTAATGAAATCGAGCAAGAGGTATACAATTGACGGGTAAAGATATTAAACAGTAAGGGGCCAAGGATAGATCCTTGGAGTACATCCATCTTGATAGGTAGAGCAGGAGAAGTTGCAGAGCCATTTAACAGACTGGAGTCAGTCCTTAAAATAACTAGTGAACCAAGAGATAGTGGAAGGAGAGAAGTTAAGTTCTGAGAGTTTTTGTAGGAGGAAGGGGTGAGAGACAGTGTCAAATGCCTTTGAGAGATCAAGAAATAGACAAGAGACAAGTTCACTATGGTCTATGGCTTGGGATATGGTGTTAACAAAGGAAATGAGGGCAGTGGAGGTGCTATGCTTAGGTCGAAAGCCATGTTGAGTGGGAGTGAGAAGATTCTCTTGTAAGAGTAAGTGAAGAATTTGCTTGTGTACACATTTTGAGAATTTTTTTGAGATGGGGATAGGATTGCAATGGGCCTGAAGTTGCCATGTTCAGAGGTGTTACCTCCCTTGTGGACTGGTAAGGTGTAGAAATGTTTCCAGATAGTAGGAACTTTGGATTCAGTAATGGATTGGTTAATGAGACTTGAGATGGGGAGGGCAATAATTTTGGTGACTTTCTGGTGAAAGAGAGGAGGTAGACTGTCATCAGAGGGGGAGCAAGGTTTAAGCTTTATTATCAAGGGTCTAATGTAGTTAGTGGATACTGTTTTTAGTGAGAAGGCTGGGGAGCAGCCAGAGCAGTTTGGAGGGGTGGGGGGGGCAAAAGTGATTGGGCTGGAGTTGGATTGAAGTGTCAATTTGCTGATAGTATCTATAAAATATGAGTTGAAGCTAGTGGCTGTTTCAAGTGGAGTGTTGTTGAGACATGATTGTGGGGAAGAGGGGTTTCCACGATGAAGAATTTGATTAATGGAGTGCCAGAATTTCTTTGGATTGGTAGAGTTTAGGGTTGAGGGGTTATTATAGAAGTTCTTCTTGTCATTTTAGATGGATTTCTTAGTTTGGTTGCAAAGTCTTTATAGTGTTGGAAGTGTCAAGGGTATTTAGTTTTAGACAAGATCTTCACGGCTTTGTCTCTTTTTTGCATTAAGGAATGAGTGGAGAGCGTAAGCCAAGGATATACTATAGTTGAACTAGAGATAGTCTTGGCTAGGCTGTACTGAGATCTGGTATAGTCCTCCTGCAGTAGCCTATGGCTGTAGCACTTCATGAGGAGTGCAACAAAGATCATTGACTCCTCCACACTCCACATCTGTGCCCTGAAATTGGTTGCCATCCATCCTAACTCCTGCCATGTCTTCAAAGGTCCTCCAACAACAATAGCAGTGGTTTACCAACAAATTATGATCTCATGCTTTACAACCACCATGCTGACCGCATTTGCATGATAGTAAGCAAAGATAAATGTTTCCAAACAAAGAGGAAGGGAATTTATGAAACAGCAATGATGATGTGACAACTGGCATTGATTTATGGCATGTGCACTGCTCTACTTGGTAACACTTTTTCCAGTGGTCACCAGTGAAATGCTAAAAGACTTTAGGCCATGACTTTGGAGGGATCAGTAAGATCATTTGACCCATATTTTGTGGGGACCTACACATTGTTAAAAGTAATTTGTACAATGTGGGATTAAAACATATGTAAAAGGGAATGCATACACTTCCACATAGGTGATTATTCCTCATTGTCACATAAGTAGTGCTTGTCAACCACAGTCATTACAGATATAAAGCTTAAAGAGTGACTGGTGCTATACTTCAATTAATCCTGCATGTATGTGACATTAAAAGGTCCTGGTCTATGTATTGTCAGGTGCAATGCAGGACTAATGTTTGACAATATACTGGAAATGAATAAACTTGCATGATTTTAGTAATAGAGTTTGGAGTGTGATGTCCCCACTCTTGGCCAGTAATCAAGGTGCCTGAATCCTCACCATTGGCACTAGAGAAGGATGTTCACTTCAAACAAAAATGGATATACCCAGTATTTCTAGATGCAGCTCTCTGCATCAAGCACAATTGTCCTCAAGAACACAAAGGAAATGAACACAGCCCGGGGTCTAGGTTTCTCTCTCTCCGTCTCTCCCCAGGTCCCCAAGTAAGGCTCCTCACTGGCACAGCTGTTGAGTTAAATCCTCAGGCTAGTGTCCAAACCAAGTCCTCTAGCACCCTCTCTGTGAAATCAGTGCTTTATGTCCCTGCTTCAGGTAGCTGATGCACATACTCCTGAGATTTGATTTTCACACAAACACACTGTCTCTTTCTGTCCAGATTATAAGGTAGGCACAGTGACACCAAACACCCTAAAGTCAGCTATTATAAGGTTCTTGCAAGGGTACCCAATTATACCAAGTGAAATTAATATTAATGAAACTGTTAATTTTGACCAAACAGCCAGGCTTTCAAGGGTGACCACAGTGTCACCAATTCACTACATAATTTTGAAATTTTGAAATATCGAATTTCAAAATTTCAAGACCATATAGCTGAAACCCCTAAATACCAAAAGACCAGAAGTGCAAATTTCAAAATCCCAAAGTTCAGAGATACTGAAGTAGTGCTTCTGGTGTTGCCATTTGTGAATGGATAGGTTGAAGGTCAGGTAAGTATCTATGTTTAACTGTGTTGGGTAGGGGCTTTAGTGTATGTGTAAGTGTGTGTTGTGGCTGTGAAGTGTGTGCGTGCGAGAGGAATGTAGGTGTATGGTGGTGTTTACATGTGTTTGTCTGTGCAGTGCAACCTTGGAGTTAGAATATTTAAGTAGGGGGTTGTGGGGGGCTTGCCCCCCTGCTTGTAGGTAGTGTAGGTTTGTGTGTTTGTGTTTTGAGTGACGGTGTGTGTATGTGTGTGGTGTATGTTTAGTGTAGTGTTCGGGATTTTGAAATTTGTGCTTCTGGTCTTTCAGTATTTAGCGGTTTCAGCTATATGGTCTCCAGATTTTGAAATTCGATATTTCAAAATTTTGAGATCATGTAGTGAACCCCACCAATAGATATAAGCACTCTCAAAGGCTAAATATTCTCTAAAGAACCAGCCACAATGAAAAGCTTAAATATAATTAATAGTAAATAATAAAGTAACATGAAAATATGAAATATCTATTTATAATAAATACCAGAGTTTCAATCACCGGAAATATTAAAAATAACATAGGTGAACAGGTTCACACAGGTACAGAAAAACAATACTTAACTAAGTTCACTATATTTTCCTGATCTAAAGAATTATTATTCCCTGGTTACTTACTAGAGCCAGGCAAGATGGAGTTGGTGAGAGATTTTTCTTTGTCAGGTTATAAAAACAAAGTGCAATGAGACTCCAGTCTCACCTAGTATTAAAATATAATGTTTAGTGATGGATTACAGAATGACATCACATACATCTGGTCATCTTACTTCTGGATCCCATGCAACCCCCTCCCCTTGGCTAGAACCTGTCATGGTTTAGCACACACACACACACACACACACACACACACACACACACACACACACACACACACAGCCTAAGATCTGCTGAAGCTCCTGGAAGTCATAAAACAATTTCAAACCTCCATCCTTCTAGAATAACAATTAGTTCACTTCAGTGACAATGCAGGAAGCTTCCTAGTACAGACAATTTGTCTCTGGCTGCATTGAGAACTATAAGATCCAATCTATATGGCCTAAATTAAGTAATTTAATTTCTTACTATTGTTGAAAGTCAGGTAGATTGAGATCAACCTCTTCTCTTCTCTTCCAGTATCCTCTGATAAAACATATATATTTAAACAGTTACAATAATACATATCTATTTCTTTTCCTGTCCAGCAGGGGGAATTGTTGGTACATTTTTAACACAAGCAGCTTTACAAATGCATTTTTCAACACAAGGAATTGTACTAATCAGTTTGATATATAGATGACATATAATACAAAATTCCAGGTAGCTGTGCTGCCATATGTTACACATCCCCTGCCCTTCTTCTCCTGGCATAGCTGACAATACCTCACATCGTCACATGGAGTTATGATAGATATCTCACAATAAATTCTGTTTTACTGTTATACTTGGGTTATGGGAGGGGTGTAAATGATTGTCAGTAAACTACTGTGTCCATCAGAGATATGCAACTGCATTTTTTTATTATATAATCATCATCATGCTAAACCCGTTACACACATAATACAAAAGTATGCATTTACAAGCAGTAAGAACACATTTGTGTCAATCAGTCCAGAGTGCTGACTGTTGCACATCATTGCTGATCCTGTTTGTGCAAAGGAAGGCAAACCAAATTAAATTTTATTCTTTTTTCCTGAAGAAGTGAACCATGTTTGCAATAGGTAGGCAACATGTAAATGTAAAAGGTAATAACGAACATATATTACTTGTGTAAATACTCATCATGACCCTTCCTCAGTAAAAAAAATACTACTGCAGGACTCCTACCCCACATTAATGATGTTATCTCTTTTTTAGCTCAATGTACTCACAAATCGTGCAATAGAAACAGTTGGGTAACAGGTGGGATTTTTGCAGGCATTACCATCCATATTGCTCACTGCCACACAGCACCACTAAGCATATTTGCACCTTTTAGGGGGACTGAAATTATTTTTTTTATTTTTTTCCTTAAGGTGTGAAAAATATTAGGTTAGGTTAAACAATTAGAAAGCTCTGGATTTGAACCATCAGACTACTGCACATATACAACAGAGTTGCAGTGGGTTATCTCTTTTTTCACAAACATAGTTTTGTAATACCAATCAAACTGCACATGCAAGCAATTCACATTTCATATCTACTAATAAGTTCACTCAGTTGGACATTCTCAGTTGACTGTAAATGTGTGAAAAGCATATTTAGTGGAATTAGTGGTCACACAATATTTATGAATATGTTTGCAAAACTGCATCTCTGCCTTCTCTTTGTATTCTGGACATCCTTCCTTTATCTCTGCTTTACTATCACATGTGCAGTCTCTAGGGCATTTCATTTTTCTGTTAATGTGTATTCCAAATACATGTCAGTGAACAACAGTTTCCAGCAATGGCAGGAAACTGTTCTATTATGCCATAAGGAAATATATATGTAAGGTGTTTAGCTTTGTTTGAAAGCTCAGTTAGGTTCACACTTTGTAAGTGTATCTTCACTGGCACACTAATGTCAGTGAGGTTGTCTGTGTATTACTGTGCTTTGTTTCTGTTATCATAATCATTCACAGTTACAAGCCATTAGCAGCTAACAATGATGTAGAGGCTACGCTATGTTTATATCTCCTATACAAAGACAGAAGTTTGGTATTCAGCAGTTATAATGAGTTCACACCTGATTTTCATCTTCAGAGTGTTAAGAGGGCTGAATCTACACAGAAAGTTAATCGCATAGGTAGGGTACTTGAAGGGGAGGAGACTGTTTTCAGCCATGCTTATTGCTCCACTTCTGAGAGTTGAGGGATAAGTACACTTTGTCTGCTTTTTCTATAGTGGGTATTTCAGTTGCATGAGCCAGGTTACTTGGTAAAGTACATAAGTATTTATTACAGATGCCAGTCATGTCAGATATTGATGGCATTGCTGGACAACTCTCAGACCTTCTGTTTATCTAAATTTACAAGTATCAGTTATGCAGGTATATGCCATTTATTCATATTCTTACACATTTATTTTTCTATTACAGGTTTCAGACTTACATTAACTGTCCTTCAGTTACAATTGTCATCATTCAGGGCTGACTGTAGTGCTGCGGTAGCATTGTCACCTCACAGTAAGACGCAGTCCGGTTCAATTCTCAGCTAGAGCGCCTTCTGCGTGGAGACATGCGTGAATGGGCGTACCTTCATTGAAGGTTGTGCATCAGGGCTGGTAACTCGGCATGTAAAAATCAACTTACCAATCATTAGTGGACCAGAGTTCCGCTGTGTCGACCCCTAACCAGGAAAAAGCCGAAACACACAACAACATGGGGAAGTAAAGGTTGTAAGCATTGCCTGGTATCAGTTGTATTTTATTTATGTACATAGGATGAAAGGTAAACCCCTCAGGTGGTCAGCATGTGTGCTATCCATAGCCGCTTGGCCAGGATAAGGGTATATTTTGCATGCCTACATCTACCTATACCCACAGCAGTTGGGGGTTACCCCTCCTCACCTGCAAGTTAATGGTGGCCCTGCCAGTGGTAGTGGAATGTGTGCTCCTACACCTTGGTGTTCCTGCTGTTGCTGTTTCTGCAGGATGATATTGTCTAGGATTACTCAGATGGAAATAATTGTGGCACAAGCACTGAGAATTTTACTGCAGAATCCCCCTCCGTGTATCTTGGCACCAAAACCATGACTTTAACAACCCAGACACATGTTCCATGATGTTTTTTGTTCAAGAGTGTGCTTCATTATAGCATTCTTCTGTGGGCGGGTGGGTGTGTGAACATTTCTGTTGCATGTAATCAGCCATGGTTCCAATGCATACCTTGCATCCTCCAGTAAATGGCCTTGTGGGACATCACTCCTGGAAAACCTCTGGTAGAGCTATGAGGTGTGCCAGATAATGGAGTGATGGTAACTGCTGGTGTTGCCAGTGCACACATTCAGGATGATTCCCCTAGCATTATACATGACCTGGCAGTTAAGGGAGTGAAACCCCTTTCAGTTGATATAGACTCTTCCCTGTTCCCCAGGTGATGATTTGATCTCAATGTGGGTGAAGTCTATGGCATCCAAGCTCTTAGGGTGGCCTAATGGTTAAGGTGCTTGCCTTACAAACACAAGGTACAGGGTTTGAATTTCACAAGGGATAACTGGCTAGGCTTAAAATGGCTCATAAGGGCATATAGCCTAGTACTAACCTATGAACCTATGAAGACTTCAGAGAAGTGTGCTGTGGAGTAGATATTTTGCATAGTTCTAGCGCTGTCCTCTGGGGTAGAGAGGACATGTATATAGTTACTGGCATGTTGTAGAATAGCATTCAGGAATTGGTGTACAGTCCTAGATGTGGATGCATGTATCACCCTCATAATGTCCCCTGTGGGTCTCTGACAGGTTCTTGTAGATAAAATTCTTAGAGCTACTAATACCTTGATCTCTACTAGTATTGGTTCCTCTTGGTTTGCTCTAGGTCTCAAGTGAGGATGACAGAGGCTGCAGAGTTTCTGAAGTGTGCCTCTGTCCACCTTGTAGCACTCTACAATTTCCACTTCATGCAGACCAGTTACTCCACTCCTCCTTGCCTGAGGTCTATTATCAGCAGCAGCTTAGAGCTTAGGCTGCTGCACATACACATGGAAAAGAGCAGCAGCTGCCCCTAATAGTCTTTCTTCTCTGTGTCATTTCTATGGCTGTATTCCAAAAGGTTTTGGAATGCAGGGCAGATGGCTACATGGATTGTACATGATTCCTTTATAGCTTGGTGAACAGCTCTGCCATCTTGGATTGGTTGATTAGCATGCAATTCAACTGCTTATACACTCATTAGAATGTGATGATATTTGTCATTTCTCAAAATATAAATCAGCATGATGTCATGTGCGTGTCACACCACAACACGAACAGTGTGTGAAGAATCATGTAGGGTTTACCGAATGCAGTCCTTTTTGATTTTTTCACCATTCCACAAGGAATTATGTTTCTTCTTTTCAGCATGTTCTTACTTTAACTGTTACATTTGTAATTTCTGCACAATGGTATTACTTGTTTGTTAATGGGACATTACTTGTTAAAATTATGTAGTCACTTTAGCAATGATCTATGCCAAAGACAAGACAAAATACAAAGTTATTACATACCTAAAAGGTCTATTAAATGTAATGAAGAATTATGAGCAAGTTTTAGAATATATATTAGAATGACAGTGCACAACTGTTGTTGCACTTGTTTCTGCAGTATGATTGTTTGTTGCAGGGCAATCTATGAAGAATTTTCACTGCTTGCATAAAATATGCATATGCCTTATTTACTTTCTGTGTAGTAAAACTAAAATGTGACTAAATACATACATTGTAAAATAATGCTGACTGTTCTCCAGATGTGAGTGAACATACAAGCTGTGTATGTTTATATTTTGCATGCACTACCCACCTGCTAACATATGTACACGTCCATAATATTTTATGTATTTTTACAGTTAACACATGTGGCTTCATTTGGAAGTGTATGTGCTGTGGAGCTTTTCTCCACTGAAAAGGGTTTTTGCCCAGTCAAACATTATTAGTAATCCAAGGCTAATAATAATAATAATAATAATAATAATAATGTGATATGTACTGCTGTGTTCATTTTCACAAGATGCCCTTGCTTCCTCTCATATATCAGACATTCCAATTCATGAGTCAGCAATCATTCACAGCTGCATGTAGGTGTGTGTGTATGTGTGTGTGTGTGTGTCTGTGCATGTTTGTGTGTGTCTGTGTGTGTGCACTGTTCATGGACTGGCATCCTGCCCACGATTGATTCTTTGCCTTATATCCACTGGTTACCAGGTAAAACTTTAACTGCAACACAACTGTGAGTAGTGTTGAATACATGTTCAGGAGTGAATGAACAAATTAAATTGATGTGTTTTCTTAACATATATCATCTGCTAGATTTTTGCTTGTAAAACTCAAGAACTTTGTGATAACAAGTAAGAAAATAAAATCTTTTCAATTATGACATGATGCAACTTTATGGCAACAATAAACATGATTTCCTAGACAGGGGGAATTGCAATAATTCTCAAAGATTCTTTATGTTTTATATATATATATATATATATATATATATATATATATATATATATATATATATGTATATACCTGTCATCTACCTTGCCAATGTCATGCCCTAGCTGGATAATTGCTTTTCTAATAAGTGGATTAGACCATGAAAGAAGATGTTCTGTGGTTGTAAGAAAGTTATTGCTTCATGACAACTACTTTGGCTATCACAATTTTCCCTGGATCAAAAAGAAAACCAGGTTTTGTTCTGAACATAAGCTACACTACCCCATTACTTGACTGAAACTTCATTAAAAACCTGAAATAAATATTTGTTAATACCATGTATCAGCACATCAGACATAGTTAATCTGACCTCAAAGGTAAACACTAAGCTATCAGTCTGCAGAATATTACAAGCCTAGCCGGTAACATGTCTGATCAGAATCAAACCCTGTTTTTCTATCTGTGAGGTAAAGACCTTCCATATTATAGTAATCCTTTCATACAGCCACGAGATATACCATTGTGCTATACAAAATACACTGCTGGATGTAGTCTATTTAGAGAAAGAAACCGAGGAGCTTGTTATACCACATACACTACTATATTGTTTCTGCAAAGTATTGTTAGTTATTTAATGTGCATAATATAAAACAACCAGATCTCAGATGACACTTAAAGGTCTGTCAGCATATGAGTTTTTAAAATTCTGTAACCAAACAAAAAAAAATTTAGTATATACTATCCAACATGATAATTATGGCATTTACAACCTCAGTCGATTCGATTCAGGAAATTAAGATAATATGGTCTAACACATTTCTATGCTACAGTAACAATAGCAGATATGGGTATAAGAGTGCTTATGCTGTGTGTGCCAGTAGAACTGTGACAGACTTCAGGGTACCGTTAAGGCAATTGAGATTACTGTGTTGGTTCTGATGTACATTAGCGCAGTGGTAAACAGAAACCATAGATGTTTTAAATGAAACTTGGTAACAGTTTACTTATTACTCATTTGGAGCTTAGTAAAACTGTATCTTTTAGCTGAAATAAGATTGCATTCTTTATATATCTACTAATGACAGTGTTAAATGCTATAGATAATATAGGTGCCCATGCAAGAGGTGTGGGCAGGTTTGGAATTTATGCAAAGCAATACATTAACAGACAGTAGAATCACAAAACTATGACTAATAGTGGGAACAGATTCTTACAGTCTGCTGTTTGTAACATGATTTACATGTGAGACATAAAGGAGGATAAACTCACAAAGCACAGTGAAACTTCTTATGAGGCACCATGGCATTGTGGAGTGATGTAAGCCATGGCCATTTGTGTGTTGCCTTCCCTTCAAAACAGAGGAGCTGCATAAGGACGTGGGTTTAGGTTTGCCAACTTTTCATGTCAAAAATTCTGGGCATGTACGTGAAAGCAAAATGCATGTAATTTTGGTACCCGACATGCAAAATTTTAACATAGAGAATCAAGCTATTATTATGACAAAGCAACTTTTACAATATCTATGCTACTATACTGTACAGTATTTTGCCAAATATAAGGTTTGAACTAATTTTCTCATGCATAATAATTTAAAAAAATGTTACCTTGTTAGCATAATAACTGCTGTAATAGCTGTATATTCAAATCAATATGCGACTGTACAGACAATGCATTAACATTACCGTTCTGCGTGCAGACTGACTGCATCAAATGAGTACTTCAAATATTTGTGATACTGCAGTATGTGCCCCAGTAGCTGAAGGCACTCTGCTGACTCTCTTGCCTTAAACCTTACTACAGGCTTTTGGTTGCAAAAGCTTTTATCACACATTCTCTCTTTGCTTTTTAGCAACAACAAGTCTACAAGGCTTATACATAGTGTATTCTGGTAAAGCATTCCAAATAGTTAACGCTGTAATGCCATGAAAGTTTCCATGAGGTTATGGTGTGTATACAACTTTATAATGTTTTGCACTGATAAAAAAAAAATGTTTAAGAACATTTGATTCATGTTTTATAACTTAAACTCCAGTCAGCCATCCCAAATTTCTGTTTTACGGTTCTTTATGCTATGTTCGTTGTCATAGGACCTTGTGGAGTGCAATGGGGGGTACAATAGCTTGCCATGTTGCCATAAAGCTACCTTAATTCTACTCATCCCCCTGGTCCTCTTATTTTCTTTTCAGTCATGCATTTTCTTCAGTGTATGTGGCATCACTGATCATTTTATATCCTTTCTTGTAAGACCATTCTGTATAGAAACTACCAAAACTGTTGTGAACAAGCTTAATAAATTTTAATGTTTAAAATGTGTGTGCTTTGTGTGGTGAATTTTAGTTCTAATACAGTGGTAAAAGGCAAAAAGCAGTGCATCTGGCCCACTGGACTGTTGAGCAGCATAACATTGAAAATGTAGACGTCTGACAATTTCTGATATATATGTCTGTGGACTGAAGTACCTAGTACAGATGCCTAACAATATAGATGGGACAAAAATGTTACGTACATGTAGACAAAGCAGTAAGTAAGCTCAGTGCAACAGAAATACTCCATTTAGAGTGAAAGGAGGACATTAGTGTACAATATTAGCTGGCTTTCTTCACATTCAGTCACAGCTTTTGGTAAGAAGATCACAGAGCTAAAATTTCATTTGGAAAATCTTTCTACTGCACAATGTGGAGTATTGGTAGCCAAACATTTCGGAGTTGGGAGAAAGTACAGATACTCAATAAAACAGATTGAATATGTCCCCAGTTTTTAGCATGGTCATCGATCCATGCACACTACCATTATGGGTACTTAAAGCTATAGTGCACTTAAATTATCCACACATGGAACATTCTGTTTGGCTTATTTAAGTTGCTGACATTTTTTACTCTTGGAGAGATTTTTTTTGTCTCACATATTGTGTCATTGCCACCTTTCTGTAGATAAAATCATCCACATTTTAATTTAGCAATTGTGAATCATCAGATAAAGGAAAACACCCTTGATGTATAAGCACACAAAGTATATTGCGTTATGTGTTGGCATATCACACTTCTATTGAATGAATTTTCCCATGCTTCAAAATCCCCAGCAGATTTGTACGAAAATGTATTTCATGTTAATATTGTTGGATGTGGAGTATGTATGAATGTATGTTCGCTGCAGTCATGCTACAACTTAAGCTACCATAATACTTCGAATTAAAAATGTAGCGCAAAGCAAATACCATAATTTGATAAGCATGAATAAGTCTAACAAATCATAAAGACAGCAAACTGTTACAGTCTCAGTATGTCAGACTCTTCCAAAATCTGCCAACGCTAATAATGAGAATTAAAAAAAAAGAAAGAAAGAATCTAGCTTGCCTACAAATCAGAAACAACATCCTCCATATTTAAGCAACACTACCAGTTAGTTACAGGGAGGCAGCATGTTTACTCAGCAGCTCTTAGTTGTCCAGCTTTATTCCAAATGGCTATTTCAACGTTTAGCTCTGAGTATTGAATGCTTAATAATATTAGTTGAAACAGTTACACCTAAACAGGGCTCTCCTATAGATAACTGATTTTATTTTTTCTGGACAATACACTGTCCAGAAATGGCAGACTCCATTTTTTGGACAGTGTCCCTTAATTCTGGACAGTCCATAAGAATTCTGGATAGTTGGCAATCCTAAGTGAACTACTTACTTCCGTCACATGCTTACATTAGAAAGTATGCCAGTATTCTCAGATTACAATATGTGAGATAAGGAAAAACAGTTTGAACTCATCAGGTAGACTGAAGACTAGTTTACCTACCAGGTAGAGCATGGGAGTCTGGAAATTTACTTCATTTGCATGGTGGCAATTCTAGTTTTGTGCCTAAAACATTTTATCTCTAAGTGTGCTTCAGTTCTGAGATAACATTTTAGCAGTTAAATGTTTGCCATATTTATTTTAAACTATAGAAATATATTTATTCTTATGAATTCATTATGTGTACCAATATGGCCCAGATTTCCTTTCTCATTATTTTATATATTTATATATATTACATATATTTTTAGATAATGCAATGTAGATATCATCAATGGTCCCAGATCAGAAGTTTGAGAAAAATAATTATGAATCCAACAACCCTGGAAAATAAATGTGGTTGTAAAAGAAAGTGACTAAATAGTTAAACTCAGTGCATTACAATTTAAATTTTTTCTGAGGATTTCCCTGCACCTTTGACATGGGAACTTCATAACCACTCTCCTGTTATTTGTATAAAATAAATCTTAAGATCACTGTGCCTCACAGAAGGACGAATATTTTTATTTATTTATTTATTTGGTTCAGCTCCTGGATGGATCTCCTTTTGTGTAGAATTAGCAAGTCATCCCTGTGACTTCGTAGGTGATCTGCTTTCCTCACAGATTCCCCATTCCAAATGAATGTTCATATGTGAACTGGGCAATCTTTGTGTATGGGGGGGGGTCACTTCTTTGTCTATTGTTTATTGGAAAAGCTGGTAAGGCTATGACTCTCTCTGACCTTTAACAGGATGGAGTACATACTGGAAAATGAATGATTCAGTAAATTCGGCATTATTTTCTGAAATCATGCCTATAACTTAAGTGATGAGAACCTACTAGGGGATGGATGATACTAGACATTGTTTGTGTTCCCAAAGAAATTACTGTAACTTCAAGTCAAGTATTACCACCACTGATGTGCAGTGATCCTGGGGTTATAAAGGTTAATTTGTTGCTAGATAATTCTACCAAAATGAAATCTAAGCCAATGCACAGGAGGTTAATTACAGATTATATGGAAGCAAAACAGTCACTATGTAAAACTAACTAGAATGGGGTGTTCAGTGGAAGAACGGCATATGGAATGTGAAAAGTTTTGAAAGAGAAATTGAGTACAAAAAAATAAAAAACATGTTTAACATCAGGATCTAGGCATACAACATCAGGCAGATATATTTCCATAAGAACAAGATATCTGATTAAGGTGAGAGACAAAAAATATAAGAAATGGAAGACAGGTTCAACTACAACTTTGAAAACTGAAATAAACAAGCTGGACAAACAGATTAAGCATAGTGTGAAACAAGCTCAAGAAAAATTTGAAGAAAATTTATATAAAGATATGAGTATAATAGGAAACCTTTTTACAGATACACAAGATGTGGTAGGATTAAAGACACACAAATTGATTAACTGTGTGCAGATTCTAAAATGTATTCTCAGACACAACAGATTATAGATTTATCTACAAAAACGTATGCAAAACAGTTTGGCTCCACAACAGGGGTGGTATGTTGTCATAATGACATCCAGGTAACCCCAGATACTGGAATCAAATTAGACTATATTGAAAAACAACTGTGCAAACTGGATCCAAACAAAGCACAGGGAGGAGACAGCATTAGTAACACTTACCTGAGAACACTTCAACAAGAACTTACAGTACCATTATATTTATTATTTACTAGGTCATATAAGTATGGGGAGATTCCTCAAGATTGGAGACATGCACTTATTAAACCTGTTTTTAAGGGAAATGGGAGTAGGACAAACCCAGAGTCATACAGACCCTTAAGTCTACTTTTATGTTGTGGAAAAATAATGGAGAAGGTAATATTTAATAACTTATTGTCAGAACTGGATATGATGGGACTTGAAACCATATATCAGCATGCATACATTGAAAACAGATCTATTACCACCTGTAACATGGTGTTCTATAACAATATAATAACAGCTATGAATGAAAAATTGTGCTGTGATATAATTTATACAGATTTAACTTCAGCATTTGACAGGGTCATACACAACACTGATCAATTAATTAATACAACTAGGTGTTGATGTACTCAATAAGATGGATAGCTGCATGGCTTACAAATAGGACATGGCAAGTATCATGGACAGGCAAAATCCTTGGTTACAGTCAGGGTGTCCCACAAGGCTCTGTCCTAGGCCCTTAGTTGTTTAGATTGTATCTTTCAGAGCTAATATTTTCATCTGAAGTGTTCTACAGTCTATATGCAGATGACCTGAAATTGGGTAAACTGATTACATGTGCTACAGATAACGCATGTCTGCAAAATAACTTGACTAAATTGATCATTTGGGCACATGAGAATAATATGCTAATAAATACATCAAAACTAAGCATATGAGATTTGGTAGGCATAAATTGAAAGGTGAACATTTAATACAGCACACAGTGATCGAAACTGTAGACTCATTTAAGGACCTGGATACATGGGTAGATTCAGCTATGGGTTTTCTAATCATATCAACCAATTGGTTAATGATAGTTATAGAACTATAGGTTGTACAAAAAGATTTATAAATTCTAGGAAATCAAACATAATGAAGTCATTGTTTGTTAATTACATTAGACACAAAATTGAGTATAGAATAATAATATAGAAACCCTATAAGAAAACAAGCATGAGTAAACTGGAAAGAGTACAACGGAAATATACCAAGGGCATCCAAGGATGTGAAAATTTAAGTTATTATGAAAGACTAAAATATCTGAAATTGTACAGTGTCTTTTACAGATATCTAAGAGGAGATCTGATTCAGGTATATAGAGCATTTAGTGACAACTACTTCTGGGAATGTTTGGGGTTAACAAAAAGTACTAGAGAATCATCAGACAATCTATGTAAGGAGATCCTACAGGAATGAGAAGTGTACTAATTGGTTCACTGACAGAGCAACTGATACATGGAACAGACTACCATAGGTTCATAGGTAGGTACTAGGCTATCGGCTCTGGGGCCTATACAAGCCCAGCCAAATAAGTACCCTGGCTTTTGCCACCCAAGAAAATTATTTTAATGTGCCACTGTCGAGCAGAGCCACAGAGATGATCCCCAGGGTGAATTTCCTATTTCCCATCCAATCATCAAGATTTTTCTTGAAGAGTGCTAATGAGGAGCTTTGTTTTATATAGATAGGTAGTTTATTCCAGATAATGGGAAGTCTCTGGGACAGGAATCTATCCCTCCGGCATGTTCTGTTTAATGTGGTGACAAGGTCTAGGTCCCTAGAGCATGTAGCTTGGAGGGATTGGGATTTCTTTAAGTACTAGTTTAGATATTTTTAAGAACAGCCTGGATACTTATTATGGGAACAAGTGTTTTTGTATATTTTAAATTATGGAACTCTCTACCCCACACCCTCCAAAACATACCTGAATCTACCAGTTTTAAACAACTACTATTTGAACATCTATCAAAGAACTGGCATTGCTCCTGTGCCAAGTCTGACTGACAAGATATCTATAACTCTCTTAACACACTGTCCACTCCTTGCCTCATTTTCTCCCTCTCCTCAGTGTTTATTACTACTCAGAAATAAATATATATAAAAGAAATCTCATTTGGTCATAACTATTATTTAATATGTACACACTAATAACTTTATTTCTTCTCACAGTGATCTTCACTAAAATGCTTGTGTTTTTCTTTTTGAACCTGTATCTGCTAGAAAACAATATTGAATACTGCTTTGTATAGACTAACTAGATGATGTGTATTCAGCATCTTACTGTATGTATACTACTGTACTATCTAATTATTGTACATTGCTTATATTTCTGTGGAGCTTTTCTCCCCGGGCCTCCACTGAAAATGGGCTTCTGGCCCAGTCAGACTTTCCGGTAAATAAATAAATAAATAAATATTGGCACGCTAGAAGAGCATTAATGCCCATGCTTGAGATATTTGTATGTATGTATGTAGTTCAAGAAAATGGAGCATTGTGTTTCATTACTCCAACAAACTGATGCAGGTGATTACATAATGGTGCAACAATTAATGCGATTTTTCACAACACTCTTACCCTAAAAGTGATATGAATAAAATGCACTAATAAAATACACCTAAAGACCTAATGTAACTTTGCACACTCATGTAGTTGCTATTATTTTTACTGGTGTCTCCTGTTTATCAAATGCATATACCCAAATTTGAAAAAGGCCCAATATTATATGGGCCACTGTCTTTTGATCCCCAAAGAAACCTCTTTATTTATTCATGTGCATTCTTTCTTTTCAGTAGATTTTTATGTACTTTTTCTAACATATTACAGTTTTTCCAAATTTTAGATATGCAACTATGAGATAAAAATCTGGCATCCGTATCCAGAACGATAGACATAACTTTTTATGTTGGATCCTAATATAGTAATGATGGCATATTATTTACATAACATTTAACACTCAATCAAGTTCATAGTAGACAATCTGTTAGCAATCAGAGTCTGAGGAAAGGCTGATACATTTCCTAAAACCACAAATCTGTCTGTATTTCTATTTGGGTAGTTTATCAAAAGTTAGTTTAACATAATAAATTATGTTATTAGTAAAATTTATTAGCCCCACATGACACATTCATTCTTTCTGTCATAGCCTGGCACATTTGGGCTCAGTTTTTTTTTTTTTTTTTTTTTACTGAAAACACTCAGACCTTAATAAAATACATTTCATTAGGTCTTGAGAGAGGAGGACTTGGTTCTAGAGCAAAAGTCTTTGAAAAAAGATTTATTAAAAATGTTATAAATATAATTTGGTTGGGGGTTGGCATAATGATGAAGGTGTTTACCTTACAGATAAAAGGTGCAGGATTTGATTCTCAAATGGGAAAACGGGCTAGGATTAAAATGGTCCAAAAGGGGTTCAAATTACATTATCGAAAGATAATGTAATCGAACGCTCAGAACTTTGAAATGGGCACATTTCAAAGATCGCATTGTGGGATCACAGTACAGTGAAGATTGGGATATTTGCCCTTTCCTCACTGTAGTACAATCTCGGAGTTGGAATATATATTTAGCAGGGGGTGTGGGGGCACAGCCCCCCACAATAAAAGTTTTGATATCTGGCCATTTCGAAGTTCTGACCGATTACGTTATCTTTCAATAACGTAATATGAACCCGCCCAAAAGGACAGTTAGTGTAGTACTAAGCTATGAACCTGTTTGAGTCCAATCAATTTACAGAGGTTTGTATAGTCAACATAAACCCTCTTATTTTCCAAGACCATTACTTAAATCTGTCATTCTTTAACACAAGCAATAGAGTGACATGGCATTTCCATATTTTGCAGGTTCATATTTGTCCCACTTCACTGCTTGAGCTATGCTACATTTATAGAACACTCACATGTAATTCTGTCCAACAGTCAGTGCAGACACATTTAATAATTAGTCAATGGCACAATTAATAATGCAGTAAATGAAACTCTTCAATTTCTTCTAGAAAACAGTTCAACATACATCCACAAAATAGGGAAGATACACTAAAACAATAGTCATGGACTGAAAACAGCATCAAGAAGTTCTTGATATAACGGTTTATATTAAACTAAAATGGGTTGAACTCAAAAGTGTATTTTTTTTTTTTTTGCATTATGACTCTTAAGAGTTGGGTGTGTTTCTATACTTAGTCAAATGCATTTTTTTCAGTATTATCAGTTCAATGAAATAACAATGAAATTCAGTTAGGATAACAACAAAATATTTAAATCTGGTTAACAAAACTATGCTATGTCTTATAATTTATTTTTCTTTGCATTCCAGTATGTTTGAAGAATTTTTATTCAGCAAACATACTGCATTAAAATAAATGCCAGACTTACTTAAACAAACTGATGCTTATTTATTCAGATTGTGAAGTCCAAAAATGGTGTATCAGTACTTTACACAACACATCTTGCTGAAAAACTAACTCAAGTGCTAATTATTATCAAAATGTTGACTTTCTGTTGAATTGTTTAAAAATATATATCTGTAGTAACAGGAACCTTAAATCTCATAGAGAATTAAGGATTTTGCACTCCCTTTAAAATGGTGATTTGTCTGATGTCCATCATATATATATATGCTCTACTTGGTAAAAATTGAATAAAAAAATATTTGCTTAAACTGTGTTCATATTGTATATAGTGAGCAAAGGATCTGCTGTGAAATTTCTAGTTAAAGTGTATGCAATTCTAAAATATTATACAAGGCTATGCATGTTCAGCTAAGATGTTTATATTTCTTAATTATTTATTTCTTCAAATTTGGAGCAACCTCTATCACTGGTTATTTAACGTTACATGAAAAGTAACCCCCCAGAGGACTAGCTTGTTCTACACATTAAGCAAAGTGTTGGTCTTAAGGAGGGTTAAGGTGTTTGCTGTAGTCAGATAAGTGAGTGCTCAGTAGCTTCACTTGCAGGTTGTTACATCCGAGTCTTAGCATTTCATGTAATTTATAGTTTTTAAACTCTCCAGTGTTCTCATAGTTTGCATGAAAAAGTGAATAAATAAATTTGTCATAATGCCTCTGGAACATCAGGTGCAAAATGGAGCAGACTGAGAAAAAATAAATAACTCTCTTTGAAACACTTAAAATGTTTGATTCACTTTATATAACCGAATGATGAAGAAACACAATTGAGCAATGATTTTCATTACCTTGATTGAGTGGATGTGTTTACACTGTGATTACTAATTGGAAGTATCCCAGTGAGCACAAAATAAAAAGAACTATAAGTTGTATTATTCACTTTAATTAATTCACCACATTTCTGACTATGATTTCTTTAAAACGTTACCCATAAACAGTTTTTCTCTCTTTAGAATATAGTCTTGCCTCATATCTCAGTCTGAATGAAACTCTAATTGGAAGAGTCTTTACAACAATGGAATGTTGAAGGTTAATTCAATGAAACAATTATGAAGTTCTTCTATTATTTATTTTTTTTCTCACTGCTGCTCTGGCTATAGTACGTTGGCTTCCTAGAACATCAGTTCAAAATTAATTGCTGACAGTGACATGCTTTCAACGGTGTTAAGCATTTCTGCCTTGCAGCATACTGTACCATAATATGCACCCATTTATCTTTGAACTCCCATTAATTTGCTTTTAATTTGCACAGTCATGTTCTGGAAAGGCTACATGCTGTAAAGAGGCAGGACCCATGGTAAAGACTGATGTCAGATTAGGAGACACATAAACAGAGAGACCCACGATACAAAGATACACAGACAGACAGATGTACATGTGCACATGCACAAGCGCACACACACACACACACACACACACACACACACACATATGTTGCAGCAACTTAGATGCAGTAAATATTTTTTTCAATATTTTGACTTAAATTTTATTGCAATAAATTAAAAAAAATATTGTGACTAGCAGCAAATCAAACTTAAATCTTTAAAGATGACCTGTTAAACGACAAAGATATTTCACTATACCAAATGGCAGTTTAAAATTCAAAGTAAAATTCTAATCTTTATTTCTAGCCTGTTCAAGTTTGCTACTTTAACCTATTCAACAGTTACTTAACTCATTAACACATATTTGGTGCAGGTCTATGACATACAGTCAAATGGCTATTCAACGAATATCCATTCATCGAAAACCTATTTTTTTAAACCGTTCTTCAGAGAATGGCAAATTTTAACTAGGGCAAATCAGCAGATGACCACCATCTGGAATTTGCCTTTTCCCCGGTGTAGTGTGATATCTCGGGCATTGGTATATTTAGTTGGGGGGGGGGGTTGTAGCCCCTCCCCCACCATGGCAGGTTTTATTTATTTATTTTTTTGCAGTAGCTTGATTGGCTAACTGCTTGTGTGCCCTAGTTAAAATCCACCATTCACTGAAGAGTGGTTTTGATAAATAGGTATTCGAAGAATGTGAATTCGCTGAACAGCCATTCAACGAAATGTCATATTTCCAGGGTATGGAATGTTTTACCTCTAGCAGCCTACACATGTTCCTGCATTCCAGAGCATTTTCTGAAAAAATTGCATTTATTATCTATTGCCATGTGTTTATTGGGAGAGTCTGAATGGGAATACAATGCCATTTTCAGTGGAAGCGTGGTGAGAAAAGCTCCTTGAACAAAAAATTACAGTAGTACATTTGCAGAGATACAGTAAATAAACACTTACATATTGCAAAACATTTACAGATTTAGATTAATATACTCATGAGAAAGTTTACATACATTATTTACAGTAGTGACAGTCAAAGTAAACACTGTTGGACATATATATCTGTCAAATAAGAGTATCATAAAAGAAACAGGAAAGGAGAAACAGATAGCAGAGACAACTAGACAGTGTAGTGAGAACTGAAGAAGGAAATGGAAGTAGCGATGCGTGAAGTGTCCTGTTAAATGAGGAGGAAGTAAGAGGGAGTAAGGTAAGAGAAAGAAACTAAGGACAAGATAAGATAGAAAAGTGTGTCCTGTTAAGTGAGGAGGAAGTAAGAGGAAGTAAGGTAAGAGAAAGAAACTAAGGACAAGATAAGATAGAAAAGTGTGTCCTGTTAAGTGAGGAGGAAGTAAGAGGAAGTAAGGTAAGAGAAAGAAACTAAGGACAAGATAAGATAGAAAAGTGTGTCCTGTTAAGTGAGGAGGAAGTAAGAGGAAGTAAGGTAAGACAGAAAGAAACTAAGGACAAGATAAGATAGAAAAGTTATCTTGGGAGGGAGCATGACTATTCCAGGAGGATGTTGGGTATTGTTTTCCATTGTTCTTGTAGTTTTGTATCTTGTTGTCTTGTTTTCAATCATTTTTCAATCATTTTAAAAAGCATAAGATAAGCAAATGTAATTAATTTGTGAACAATAAAAGCTAATGCAATGTTATAAATACGAATTATTTACAGTTATAATAGTCAGTGCATTTATAGTCTTCTCATAAATACAATATAATATAATGTACACAAACCCAGAATTATATTTTTGCTAAACTTTTGCAAACTGTCATATCTAGAAACAATACATCCTAGACATGTATTGTTAAAACACTTTTGTCAACCAGACATAAGCTTTCACATAACAGTAAGACATTCCTCTGAGTGCATGTTTATTGAGATATTTATAGAGATACGAAAATATATACTTAATCGTATTATTACCTATATAAATAATGTTAAACATGTCTCAAGATGTGCAATGTGCACTGCCAATATCAATGAATGTTTTATTCAGCAATATCTAAGGTTTCCCATGATGCCATGCAATAGTTTGTGAGTTTCTTATTTTTTTGAAGCATTAAGTTCATATGGAAATATTGCTTATTTTCATAATTACTAACAAACAGCTAGCAATATCTGCAGTCTAGTCTGGTAAAAGTGGACATTGATAACACATTTCCCTGTCCCCACCATGGAATTTCACACCATGCCCATCAGCAGAATCTAGGTTTCTCAGTTATGAAAATATGAACATAAATATAAAAATATGAACACAAATATGAAAATATGAATAAGTGGCAAACAGTAATTAATTTATCTACTGCAGGACATCCAATATTAACAATCTTACTGTCATTTTGTTAATGACTCTCTTGCCCTTTCTAATGCTGCATATTATTAACTGATAAGTCAATTAGTTGAAGAAGTTAGCCACAAAAAACATCTACTCACCATAAGGCAATATGGGTGTTTACTGGAAGGATGTGCTATAGGCTTAAATGAGTTAACAGTTTGGCAGTGTGGACGCACCACTGCCGATAGTCCTCTTGTCAGTTCTAGTTGGGTGATAGTCCCCTCTCTTTTTCGGCATCCGCACAAATAGGTAATAGCTCATCACAATGACACAAAGACTTTGCTCTCTCTGCTACAGAGGCTTTGGCACTTTAATGTGTTCCTTCCTTTTTTCATGTCTTACACAAACAAAGGGCAGCAGTTTAACAAACAGGTGAGAGCTTAGTCACTTCGCATCAGCTCTCCCTGACAGGTTGCAAAATTCAAATGGACAGCACAGATAGAAACAGTTTCATTTATAAAGTCTTTGCATTAATGAATGTGAAACTTCAAGCAAAGTAAAAATTCCTGGACTGAACCTCCAGTGCAACAGAGGCATTTAATTTGTGCCTCACACAGTCGTCTCTGAAAATCAATGTGCACCCAGTATATCAAGTACAGATAAAGAATCTTAAAACCCAGAACTGAGAAGAATAAAACAAAGTCTCTTACTGATCGTTCAAAGCCAGAACACAGACTTTCATTAAAACAGGAAAATGAACAAAAAGTCTCTTGCTTCTGATGAACAAACTCAAAAATATTTTTACCAGATCAGTGCAAGCATTTAACTGATAGTCATATAGAATGCTTTGGTACCAAAATCTCACTACCAGACATTAAAAGCTCTTTATTTTTTTTAATGATTATTCCTGAAAGGTATGTGGTTTAATTTGTTTCACTCTCCTGTGGTGCATATATCCTGACAATGATTGCATACTTCTCTCCTTCCAAGTTCATTAGACTCTTGCAGAGCACACTTTGTAAATCTCACTGACTCTACAATTTGTCATATTGTCTTTGATCACTAATTATACAGGAACCTAGTAGACTCTCTGTACCTATCACTGCCTAATAGGTGAAGGCTTAAACTTCCCATTAACTACCATATCCGCATTAAATCTTAAGGCCCTGAGATGATTTTGAAGTCCCTTATGCCTAGCAGTCCTAAACATTCCTTCTGGTATTACCTGCTATGCATCTTCTGGTAAAACCATTTTGCTGTGTTACAGATACCCTACCCCCTAGTTTAAACCCAACAGCTTCAAGCCAGTAGGAAGGTATTTAAGATCTGCACAGACTATCTGTATTTTGATGATGCATACCAGGTCACTGCTGAATCTTGAACTGATATGGTTGCAAGTCAGGGCCCTTCGACAGAGTTTGATAATGGTATCCTTCTGCTAGTGAAGTCATAGGAGGTGAGGGTTTGTCTGTAATAAAAGTAAAATCTTGACCCAGAAAATATATTAAGGAGTCCTTAGCTACTTAGTTGCTAGGCATTCTTACTCATTTGTGGAACAATAACATTTTGTTTTATTTAACTTCTTGTTCACTTAGCCAGCCTGGTGGTCTTCATTACCTGACTGTTGGGTAAGGACTGCCCCCCATCTGACCTCAGAGGCATCAGTATAGCCTGTAAAGGATTTGGAGAATTCATACAACAAGAATGGATCCTGCACTGAGACTTCGTTTACATCTTTTACAGGCCATGTCAGCTTCTGATGTCCATTTAATTCAGCCAGGCCTCCTTCCCTTGGTGACACTGGTTATGGGGCAGGCCACTGTTGCAAAATATGGGTTATATTTTCTATAGTAATCAGCACACCTTACAAAAGCCTAGATTGTTTCTTTGTTTGGGTGGGGGGTGTCTGGGTGTACTGGTCATCTCTTTGTGACATCTAATTTTAGTTTTTGAAGCTTGGCCATTCACTGGCTTATAATATAGGTACCATGCATCAATCAAACATATTCTTGACATAGTGATATTCACTGTGAGACACTCACTCCATATTTACGGACTCCATATTTAGTTTAACACACACTGTACTTTTGGGAAGTGGAGTCCCAACTGTTGGAATGAATTGCAGGATTATCAAGAGCTGTAGCTTATGTTCTGTTGAGGATATAATTATCTTATTTATCAATGTTTGAAAAGTAGCCAGGGTACCTTGGAGACCAAAGAGTAATACTGTGTACTTGAAAATCCCTTCTGTCATAGTAAAAAATATATGTTCAGCATCTCTTGGTTTAGTCTAGGGTAGTGAATAGATCACGTGAGCTGCACTGTTTGATGGTATTTTAGTTCCATGGCTCTAATCTTGGTGAGTTCAAAAAGCAGATGTTTGGAAGGCTTAGTTCACAAATTGATTTAATAGGTTTTGTGTCCTTTTTAATGTCCACAGGAGTGCATGATTAAGAGTGATTAATGCACTATGGAAGACAAGGTTGATCATACTTTCCAAAATGTGGAAAACATGGCAAAAGCAACGGTGGCCCCGTATATGAATGTAAGGTTAGTTAGAGAAAGCGTTTACAAATGTTGGAAGATCAACTGCTGCATAAAAGAGTGGGATGTCAAAGGCCAATATGTTAGCAGAAGACAGACTGCAAAACTATTGAATTTCTGTGTAATAATGGAAATCAATGAGGTCTAAGAAGAAAGGAGGCTGCAAGATATGTAGAGGTGTGAGTTTGGCACTTAACAGAAGGCATTATGGGACTTGATAAACAGACAGATGGAGCCCTCATAGTGGTAAGGGTACCAGTGTCTGAGGACAAACTGAAGTGTATTGTAGTTAAGTGCAACAGCCTTCATTTAAAGGAGTGTCTGATCAGAATAACTGAACATCAAGGAGGTCTGAGGATGAGGTCTGCAGAGATAAAGTAGTAAAAGACTTTGACCCAGAAATGTATTTAAGAAGGAAACACTTAATTTCAGCTAGTTGGCAGGTAAGGCAGAAATGTACAGTTGTGTTTATGGTGCTCTCTGCCATGTGGAAAACAAACTGGAAGGGGTATGTGTTGTGAGCAAAGACAGAAAATGAAGCTGTGCATATTTCCCAAGGTTTTCTGCAAGGTGAAGGAAAATGGTGGGCTGAAAATAACAATAATACCCATGTTGATGGACAGGGGTCCTGTTAGTGAACTCCCCATGGAAATACATGGAAGTTCTCTGAGAAGGGTCTGAGGGGTATATGACATAGAGAGGGCATTTAATGACTGGCATGACAAGGAAAAGGGCAACATCAGATCAGGTCAGAGATTGCTAGGAAAAATAAAGATACCAGCATGTTGGGAAAAGTAATAGAGAATAAACCAAGGGAGAAAACTAAGAACACCATGGTGACTTTAGAAGCAGAGGACATAAGTGTCATGAGAGAAAAATCCTCATTAAAATACAGACGAATGAAAAAGGAGGATTTTTGATATTTGGGGGAGACCACTTACTTGTGTTATGTTGATGAAAATCTGAGACAGGGCCCCAAATGCAGATTGTCCGAAAGCTTCAAAGACAGAGTAGTAAAAACAGATAAGGAGATAGACCAGACCAGGAGAAAGGCCACTCAACAACTGACAGAAGTTTACCTTAACATAAGACATTTAAAGAAAAAAATGACATGCAAGTATACAGAGGTGAGGATACTTTAGTTATGCAGAGAGGTGGAGGAGGGTATATGTCACATGATGTTACACTTCTTATTTTTTTTTCTTGTGTTTTGTTTTCTTCCTTTTATGCAGCTTCTTCACAATATCTTCATAATATCAAGAGGGTTTGATTGCTGTCCTGACGTGGGGAGACAGCATGACTGAAGTACTTTCAAGTCTGAAGACCGTAGAAGCTTATGCCAGGCAGATGTGCTAGATGGCTGGGAACAATATAGAGATACAGAATGAATACTGCTGAGCAGTTCTGACAATGGATATTAAGAATACTGGTAAACAAGAAGTGGTTAAAATAAGTTGGGAAAATAAAGCAGGAGCTGAGATTTCATTTGAAATAACTTCATATTGGTGTGCGATCATACGAAGGACATGCTGCTTGGATGATGGAATTTAACACAGCTATTCAGAGACATTTGGCAGGTGGGTACAGAAGGTAAGGTTAGTGGACATTTGGAAGAAGATGTGGCCAAAGTGCAGGGGCCTTTCCTTCTCAAGAAGAAGAGGCAATCTAGCAGGCAGATATGCTGTTAGTTGACAGTGAAACTGTGGAAGAAGTGGTTGGCTTAAGTAATGGAAAGAAAAAAAGTATCTCATATTATGCTACAGTAAAATGGATTGAAAGACAAAATTAAATCTTGTTAAAGAATGCAGGTGGAATCCAGGGCATTATAGAAGAGCAGAAGACATTCTGTTAAAGCAGGAAATAGTGTCAGAGATAATTCACTTAAATCAATGTGATGAGGACAATGCAGGATTAAAGGAGACCGAGAGGGGAAAAGCAGCCTGGCAAGGAAGGATTCTAAGAAATAAAGGGGGAAGATTTGGAAAGAGAGGTAGCAAAGAGTTGGGAAGTTAAAAAGTCAGTCTAAGATATGCTGACAGAGTTTAGTAGATGGAAGGAGTGTGGTATTCATATTGAAGCTGATATCTGGAATTCTGTAACTAATTCCTGGATGACATTTTCCGAAGTTCAGGAAAGCTACTGGAGACTGTTATACAGGGGCGTCTAGTATCTATTGGGAAGGAGGGAAAGTAAACAGAGGCAAACATTTCACTGTAGGTATTTAAACAGATGCAGGACTGGTAAAGGAAGTGGAGATAGCTGAAAAGAGGGAAGACTGAGTCTGCCTGAGTATACATGCATACATACATACATACACACACACACACACACACACACACACACACACATATATATATATATATATATATATATATATATATATTTATATAGATGCTGATGTATGTTTTGTGGGAAAATGCATTTATTGTGTGCCAATTTCAGTCAGGATGCCAGCTGTATTATAATTCACTATTTTTGCCTTCTTCAAAGTTGTGCTACCCTATATTAGAAATAACGTACAGGCTTGTTTACATTTGTGATCAGTTTGTTTAGATGATTTTTTAGTTATATTTATTATAGATGAGATTATTCATTCTGTTGTGTTTTGCTCAATCTCAGCAAGCAATAATGTCCTCTAGGGTGTGTGTTAATGTGATGTCTACATCCCTGGAAGGGCATTAATTACACATTAACACACACCCTGGAGGGCATTGTTGCGCTTACAGAATGGGCTCGCTGTAAACCTTTTGTGTTTTACTTGCGCTTTTTTTTTTTTTTTTTTAAGTACTATATTTTTTTACATATTTTTGATGAACAATAGTTCCTCCGCCTAATGTTTTAAACTTGCTGTAGTATATGCTAATTGTGTTGGAGGAAACATTTTACATCAAAAATACATAAAATAAATAATACAGTGCTTAAAAAATAAATAAGAAAAACACAACAATTTTACATAGAGCCCATTGTCTCTCTCTCTCTCTCATACACACATAAACAGTCTCGTCTGCTTTCACACACATACATATACCCTCACACAGTCTCCTCTGCATTTATGCACACATTTACTCACAGAAGTCTATTCTCACTCTTTCTCAATCTCTCACACAGTCTCCGCTGCTTTTATACATGCACTCACACACAAGATCGCTTTTACTCTCTCTCAATCTCTCACACATACACAGTCTCCCCTGCATTCATAAATGCATTCAGTGACACACAATCACTTTCACTTTCTCTCTAACTCTCTTAATCTCACACACACACACACATGTGCATGCGCACACAGTCACTCTCTCTCTCTCTCTCTGTTTTTTTTTTTTTTTTACGTTTTACGCTAACTAAACAGCAGAACTGCTGCTTAATGCTTATCAAGCATAAAATAATGGCGGCCGTTATTTTTTTTTTCCCAAAAAAGTCACAAACACAAACTGAAGCAGATAAACACAAACACCAGAAGAAGTAGCTGGATTGAACCCACTCTAATGCAAGCTGTAAATCACCACACAGTTGTAAAATGCAGAATCCACTTTATTAATTTCAGACCAAAAAAAAAAATCCAAGGATGAGCACTTTCATCCAGAAAGATCTAGACTTCATCAGACAATTTATCCCACATAGTTACTTCCTTCTTATACAGTTCAAACAGAAAGTTCCACCCAGTTATAAACTAATCAGTTATGTCATTAAAAGCACAATATTTACAGTCACTGAATTTAAAAAGCAGACAAAATATACAAACTGAAAAAGTTCATGGAACACACCACCCTAAAAACACACTATATATAAGCACTGCTTCATAAAATGACAATGTACAATGTTGTTGTTGTGTCTTTCGGCTTTTCCCGGTTAGGGGTCGCCACAGCGGAACTCCGGTCTGCTAATGATTGGCAGTAGATTTTTACATGCTGAGTTGCCGGCCCTGATGCACAACCTTCAACGAAGGTACACCATTCACACATGTCTCCACACAGAAGACGCTCTAGCTGAGAATCAAACAGGGCAATGTCTTACTGTGAGGCGACAACGCTACCGCAGTACCACCATAATGTACAATAAATATATAAATATGATGAATGTGTTAAAACAATAAATATGTGTAATTAAATACTAAAAACTAGATATAGTAGAAAATGTTAAGAGAAATAAATACACTTATAATAAATACTGAACATGTGAATTATTTAAAATGCATAATGGAGAAATAAATAAATAAATAAATAAATATATATATATATATATATATATATATATATATCTTTCCAGTACCTTTAGTTTTAAAATTGGGCTAATGGAAGCATGCTCATTCAGGCCTGGCCAGTTCCCAGCATTCAAACGTAATTGCCAGTATAATTCTCTTTTCTCAAGTAATAGTGACCATGCACCACCCCTCATGTTGGTACTGATATTGTCTATAATAAAAAAAATTGAACTTATGGTCATTATACTCCGTTTGCTAAGAGAATTTGTTTCTTTTTTTATTCCTTATGTCATGTAGGTGCTCATATATGCAATTTTTTAACTTTCTATCAGTCTTGCCTATGTAAAAGCAAGAACAGATGTCACACATGGCACAGTAAATCACTTTCTCTGACTTACAGTTGCATTTCTGATTGATTCTAATTTCGATATTATTGATGTCAAAAATATTGCCTTCTTTAATGTAACTGCAATAGTTACATCTGCCACATTTGTTCATAGAACCTGACTTGTGGTTTGGGTAAGAGTTACTGCACTCAAATATGTTTTTCATATTCTTGCCTTTCCTATATACCATAATAGGTTGCGGTCCTATTAGTGGTCTGATGTTCTTGCCATGTCTCAAAATAGACCAGTATTTTGTTAAGATGTTTCTTCCTATGTAACTATCTTAAGTGAATACAGTGATGAAAGAAGTCTTATAATCATTCTTACTTGCAACATTGTCAGTTTCTTGATTACTGGTGGAAGGAGCACTGTAAGTCATATTACATGAAAGTAAAGGTACATAAAACCCACACTCTCACTTGTTAACCACCTCAATCATTATATCACTAACGAATTTACAAGAATAGCCCCTTTTTTGAAATATATTTTTCAAGTTGTCACATTCATCTAAAAATTCATCAGTACCAGATACCATAAGGCTGCACCCACGAACTGTCCCTTAACTACTGCTTTCTTTTGTTTGACTGGGTGTATGCTAGAAAAATGCAGTAGTAAGTTCGAATACATGCTTTTCCTAAAGATTTTTGAAACAAACCTCTTATTTTCATAATCCTTTTCCAGAAATATGTCTAAAAAGGAAATTTTGTCAAGGTCTCTGGTATAGGTGAACTTTAGAAAGTCTGTGGTGGTTCCAATACAGTTTATAAAATCATCAATAGCATCAACAGGTCCATCCCACAGAACAAACATATCATCCAAAAACCTGGCGTAAAATTTGATGTGCCCAAAATAACATGAAGAAAAAAGAAATGTCTTCTCCCATTGCCTAACTACAATATTTGCATATAAACCACCACATGCAGACCCCATAACCACCCCTTCTTGTTGTAAGTAAATTTCTTTGTTAAACAAAATGAAGTTGTTTTTAAGGACAACCTGTGAGAGATGCACTTACATAGCCAAAATGGAAGCAAAGCTCTCTCCACCCAAGATTGTGCTAAACAGTCAAGAGGAGAAGGTTAACACCCACACTACATCTCAAGCAACACATAGCCCTTCTAAACCCGCACCACCAACACCCACATATAGCAACACTAAATCCACATATGCAGAGGCCCTTAACTGTAACCTGCCCAAGCAACAAAGACCTCTGAAGCTGAAGCTAAACAAACACCAATCACAACCAATGTGTCACATAGTTCACAACACCAGTGTGCCAACCAGCAACAGCCCCTAAGGCAAGACAATGTACCTAACACTTTAGTCATAGGTGACTCTATAGTCTGGCACACTGATGTCCCTCTCACCAGGTTGAATAAGGAGAAAATTACAGTCAGCTGCCTGTCGGTGCCAGGATCCGCCACATAGCATGCACTCAAGTCACTCCACAACAAGTACAAATATGACTCTGTCATTGTCCATGTTGGAGTGAATGACCCTCCCTGGACTACATGAAAAGAGACATGGAAGAGCTCTCAGATCATGTGGCCCAGGCAGGTATGACCCTAGCCCTGAGTAGCATCCTGCCTGCCCAGAATGATACCACAATATAAGGATAAAATGATTGACTTCAACAATTGGCTAAGCTTATGGTGTCATTCAAAGGGGATCCAGTATCTGTCTGCCTGGGATGACATGATTGACAGACCACGATGCTTTGCCAGAGATGGTCTGCACATTCAGGTTACTGGCTAAGGCTCTTATAGTGCCTTTTTAGGCAAACTTCAAAGGACAAAACCACCACCATAACAGGTACAAGCATGGAAAATCTGAAGGTAATGCTACTCAATGCTAGAAGTCTAAACCTCAAAATGCACTCTCTCGAGGCACTCCTAAAAATGGAGAACATCGATATCTGTGCAGTAACTGAGACCTGGTTCAAGGCTCCAGAGAGCACCCTGCAATACCAGGCTACAACTCTTACCACACTTTTCGCCACCAAGCCAGGACGAAACACTAAAGGTGGAGGAGTGTCAATATTCACCAAGGATATTCACACCACCAGGCTAAACACAATGTGTCTGAAATTCTCCAAGTACAACTAACACTAGGTAAGACTGCAATCCAAATTGTAGCTTGCTACAGATCCCCCACCATACCCCAAGATTCTCACTACACCTTTCTAAACATACTGGAAAATATTAAGATAGAACCAAACACCCTAATACTGGGTGATTTTAACTACCCTGCCATTAACTGGGAAAACTACTCATGTCCCAACACCTTTGCGGTTCTTGGAATTCATAAATTCCAATGCCCTGGATCAACTAATCCATAGTCAATATCCTAGACCTGGTCATTACCAACATGGGAAATCAATGCTCCATACCTATGGTCACCCTCGTTAGTCAGGTCTGTCCATAGGCTATTCACCCTTAACATCCACATCCCACCCCACCCCTAGTAAAGAAAACACCAAAAAAAACTTTCCCAAAGCCAACTTCATGCCTCTCCAGTCAGGAGGGACAAACTTCATAACACCCATGCAGATGGGAACTGAAAGTTCAACTGCTGAATCCTACACTAAGGCACTGTACAAGCACATCCACTCATGCATGAATCATGCCATCCCAAATAGAACCAAAATGCTCTCATCCAAAAAAAGGAAGCCAATCTGGTGGTCCCCTGCCATAAACAAACTTTACAACAAAAGGAAGAAACTTTAAAATCCCAGGATGCAAAATTACTAGCCTCAGTAAGAAACTGAGATGCCTCATAAAATCCTCCAAAGAAAATAAAATTGCCAAAGATTCCAAAGACAACCACAAAGCATTCTATAACTATGTCAAGAATCTAAATGGCAATGCTCAGATCTGCTCTGAGCTAAAACAGAATGGCATTAAATATACTGATCCAAAGGATATTGCCAATATCCTGGCAGATCGATTCAGTGCCAACTTCACCCCCTCTCACCCCTAAATGGCCCATCTCAATACCGGAAGATTGCCAAATTCCAGTAAACTCTCTAAAGCCAAGAATACAGCATCCATGGGACCAGATGACATCCGGGCTGTGTACTACATGAACTACAATATGAACTGGCACCTCACCTAAGTGTCATGTTTAATCATAGCCTCACCTCAGGTTTCGTGCCCACTGAGTGGCAGAGCTACAGTTATCCCAATCCACAAGGGGATCCACCTTGGATCCCAGAAACTACCGTCCCATCAGTCTGACAAGCCTTATCTGCAAGGCAATGGTATTATCATGGAACTTATAAACAAAGACATTGGCAACCTTCCAATACTGGACCCCACCCAGTTTGGGTTTGTGAAGGAGCGATCTTGTCTGCTGAAGCTGATTGACTTCTTTGAAACAGTCACCAGAGCCATGGACAAGGGTAAGGTGGTCGACACAGCCTATCTAGACCTTGCCAAGGCCTTTGACACCATCCCCACTCTGGAATCATAGATAAACTTACTAAGTTGGGCATTAATCCCTATGTCACCCAATGGGTTGCTAAATGGCTTACTGATAGAACCCACACTGTAAAAAATCCAGCTCCAGACAAGTGACAAGTGGAGTACCTCAGGGTTCAGTCCTGGGGCGCTCTTGTTTGGCATCTACTTCTCTGAAGTACAGGTCAACACTAAGGGACTCTGGCTAACAAAGTTTGCAGATGACTGCAAACTGGGAGCCATTATTGAATCCCAAATGATGTGGATACTCTACAAAAGGGCCTTACAGAAACAGATGCTTGGTGCCAGAGCCATGGGCTCAAGCTCAATGTCAAGAAATGTATTGTTATCCCTTTGGGAAAAACATGTATCCATGAATTACCATATAGGTGGCAGTACACTAAACACAGAAAGTGTGATAAGAGACTTAGGGACACAGGTGGACAGTGGTCTCACCACAACAGTCAGGAAATCCTTCTATGTGGCACACCTAATCACGAAGGGCTTTTCATCCAGAAAAAAGGAGGTCATTGTCCCACTGTACTCATCCCTCATTAGACCCATTATAGAATACAACACCCCATTTGGTATGTACCTCTCAAGACATCTGCAATAACTGGAAAGGCCTCAGAAATACCTCACTAAAAGAATCACAGGCCTAAAGCAGATGCCCTACGCTGACCACCTTAAAAACTCCAGCTATAGATCTCTGCTTAACATACAAGGCCATGTCAAACCCAGAGCTGTTGGACATGCTACACTTAAAGAAATCCCAATCCCTCAGAGCTACAGGGATCTAAACCTTGTCATCACAATAAACAAAACATGCTGGAGGGATAGGTTCCTGACCCAGAGACTCCCCAGACTCTGGAATAGATTGCCCATACATGTCAAGCGGAGTGCCTCTTTGGACCTCTTCAAGAGGAACCTTGACGATTGGATGGGAGAAAGGAAATTCACCCCAGGGATCACGTCAGTCGCCCTGCTAGACAGGGGTCCAGGAAAGTAAATAATGTGGGAAGAAATAGCCAGGGAATTGTTATGGCTAGGCTTGTATAGGCCCTAGGGCTGATAGCCTAGTACCAACCTATGAACCTATGACAATGTCCATCAGTTGTGAAAAGACCAAGATCTGGAAGTGTGAGATATCTTTTTCATATAAGAAGTCTGTAAACCACTCAAAAACCAATTGTGTGAGGTATGACTGAATAAAGGTCCTTAATATCGATAGTAATAAAAACAAAAGTGTCCTTGAAAGGTATCTCATCTATAGCTTGTAAGGAGCTCCATGAATCCTTGCAGATATGTGTCTCACTCAATATGTGTTCTTTTTACTTATTGTCCAGATATCTTGCAGGGGGGTGGGTAATGGACCCCTTGGAGTCTACTATTGGTGGGTGGTTGGCTAAGACCTTTATGCAATTTTGGCAGCCCAAACATGACTGATATTTTAGAGCAGGGAACAGAGAGAAAATTAAGCACATCAATAGAAATTGAACCCTCTATAAATACATCTTGGAGTTCATTCCTTATATGCTGGTAAGAAGTGTTCAGTTTATTAATGGATGATCTTAAATATGCTTTTCCTTCTAGAACACAAAGCATTTTCTTGTTATAGTCGTCATAGACCATCAAGACACCTACACCTTTATCAGGTTTCATAATTCTAATATTTTGTGAAAAGATTTTTATTTCATCCATTACCTTTTTCTCATTCATGTCAGAGTTCCTCCTAGAAAGCTTAGAGTTATGTATATCTAACTCACACATGTTCTCAAAAAGTTAGACAATGGGATGAAGTGGGGGTTGTATGTACTAGAGATGGCTAAAGGGTTGACAAAGGAACCAGGTGCAGAGTTTTTAAAAAGAATATTTAAGTTCAGCTTTCATGTATACATTCTTAAATCCATAAGAGTATTAGAAACATCTAGGGGTTGTGGGGGTACAAAGGTGAATCCTTTGGCAAACAAATCACAGTGTTCAGAATTAACAGCAATGCTGGAAACATTTTACACATTAAAGTCACCTAAAGTGTTGGTAACTATGTGGCAGGGTGGGAGTAAATGGTCCATATCATCACCTAAATTGTTTGGTGGTGAATACAAGTTAGTTAAAGTCACATTTACATCCTGTTGTTCCAGGACTGGTACCTCTTCCCCCCTCTGTTCACCATCCCGCCCCTGTTCCAATGGTTGTTCCTGTTTATCAGGGCCATATCCCAATTGTTGTTCCCCTGGGGAACCTTTGTTCCTCATACGCTCTGAGCGTCTCAGTGGGGGGAAACTCTTCCGTGTCTAAAAAAACCTGACCAGCGTTACTAGTTGAAGGATTATCAGTACCAATAACATTGCTGTTACTGTTTCCAGAATTCCTATTAGAATTAGTATATTTTTTGCCCCATTCCTGGGAAGGGGGAGGTCTGGGATATGCCAGGCCATTACTATAGTCATTTCTGTCCTTATTCAGTTTCTTAGTTTTACGACGTTTAATAGAACTTTCTAGATGCTCCATACTCTTAAAAAATTCTCACATGCTTAAATTTGTGTTGTTCATAATGCAAATGTTCACAAATCCTTTTATCAATATCAGAAACAAAAGCAGATAATTCATTAATTAAAACATCATTATATTCTACTATCAAATGCATATATTCTATGCCATGTCTATCAAATAAAGCAACTAGCTCTTTAAATAGTTCAGAATTGTACTGTAACCCATTAGGGTAGTACCACATTCTTAAACCTTTTGGCACTATATTGTTCTTAATACATTCTCTAAAATAAGCATTATCAAGCTGAAGTCGCTTAATTTTAGAAAGTTTGTAGTCAAACTGATCAAAAAGAGATGGTAAATCATTGTTACCAGTGTCTATTGTGATTCTCTCAGCTTCACCAAAGGAAAAATTTTCTGCAAGGCAGTCTTTTAATGCTGGAACTGTGCCTGCCGACGAATTAATGTTCACAGATTGATTAATGCATTGTCCTCAAGGTATAGATGCATTAATACTGTCCTCTCCATTAGAAACATTCAAAAACTGTCCATTAGAAGGTTGTTGAGAGTTATTTGAAAGAGAAACATGACTTAAAAAATGCTGCAGGTTTGTGGAAGCCATTACAGCTCCACCAGCTGCCTGCTGCTGATGCATGATGATGTCATAAGGGGTGTGTTCAACAAGAAATCCACTTTGAGTGACAGGCAGCGACTGTACTACTGAACTCAAGGCAAGTACAGTTTGTTGTAGAGTCTCCAAATAAGTGTTATGAGTAGAAAGTGGGCTCGATGAATCCCTGTTACCTTCACTGGCCATCTCAAATGCAAAAAAGTCACAAAGCACAAACTGAAGCAGATAAACACAAAAGCCAGAAGAAGCAGCTGGATTGAACCCGCTCTAATGTAGGCTGCAAATCATCACACAGTTGTAGAATGCAAAATCCACTTTATTAACTTCAGACCAAAAAAAAAATCCAAGGATAAGTGCTTTCGTCCAGAAAGATCTAGACTTCATCAGACAATTTGCCCCACATAGTTACTTCCTTCTTATACAGTTCAAACAGGACATTCCACCTAGTTATAAACTAATCAATTATGTAATTAAAATCTTTTCATAAAATATTAGAATTATGAAACCTGATAAAGGTGGAAGTGTTGTCTTGATGGACTATGAGGACTATAACAAGAAAATGCTTTGTATTCTAGAAGGAAAAGCATATTTAAGATCATCCATTAATGACTTGAACACTTCTTACCAGCATATAAGGAATGAACTCTAAGATTTATTTATAGAGGGTTCAATTTCTATTGATGTGCTTAATTTTCTCTCTGTTCCCTGCCCTGAAATATCAGTCATGCTTGGGCTGCCAAAATTGCATAAAAATCTTAGCCAACTACCCATGCAACCCATACTAGACTCCAAGGGGTTTGTTACCCATCCCCTTGCAAGATATCTGGACAATAAGTAAAAAGAACACATATTGAGTGAGACACATATCTGCAAGGATTCATGGAGCTCCTTACAAGCTATAGATGAGATACCTTTCAAGGACACTTTTGTTTTTATTACTATCGATATTAAGGACCTTTATTCAGTCATACCTCACACAATTGGTTTGGAGTGGTTTACAGATTTCTTATATGAAAAAGTTAATCTCACACTTCCAGGTCTTGGTCTTTTCACAACTGATGGAAATTGTTCTTAAAAACAACTTCATTTTGTTTAACAAAGAAATTTACTTACAACAAGAAGGGGTGGCTATGGGGTCTGCATGTGGTGGTTTATATGCAAATATTGTAGTTAGGCAATGGGAGAAGACATTTCTTTTTTCTTCATGTTATTTTGAGCACATCAAATTTTACACCAGGTTTTTGGATGATATGTTTGTTCTGTGGGATGGACCTGTTGATGCTATTGATGATTTTATAAACTATATTGGAACCACCACAGAATTTCTAAAGTTCACCTATACCAGAGACCTTCACAAAATTTCTTTTTTAGACATCTTTCTGGAAAAGGATTATGAAAATAAGAGGTTTATTTTTCAAAAATCTTTAGTAAAAGCGTGTATTCGAACTCCCTACTGCATTTTTCTAGCATACACCCAGTCAAACAAAAGAAAGCAGTAGTTAAGGGACAGTTCGTGGGTGCAGCCGTATGGTATCTGGTACTGATGAATTTTTAGATGAATGTGACAACTTGAAAAATATATTTCAAAAAAGGGGCTATTCTTGTAAGTTCATTAGTGATATAATGATTGAGGTGGTTAACAAGAGACAGCGTGGGTTTTAAGTACATTTACTTTCTTGTAATATGACTGACAGTGGTCCTTCCACCAGTAATCAAGAAACTGACAATGTTGCAAGTAAGAATGATTATAAGACTTCTTTCATCACTGTATTCACTCAAGATAGTTACATAGGAAGAAACATCTTAACAAAAAACTGGTCTATTTTGAGACATTACAAGAACATCAGACCACTAATAGGACTGCAACCTATTATGGTATATAGGAAAGGAAAGAATATGAAAAACATATTTGAGAGCAGTAACTCTTACCAAAACTACAGGTCAGGTTCTATGAACAAATGTGACAGATGTAACTATTGCAATTACATTAAAGAAGGCATTTTTTTGACATCAATAATATCGAAATTAGAATCAATCAGAAATACAACTGTAACTCAGAGAAAGTGATTTACTGTGCCATGTGTACCACCTGTTCTTGCTTTTACTTAGGCAAGACTGATGGAAAGTGAAAAAATTGCATATACGAATACCTACATGACATAAGGAATAAAAAAGAAACAAATTCTGTTAGCAAACATGTTTTGGAGTACAATGACAATAACTTCCAATTTTTTATTATAGATAATATCAGTACCAACATGAGGGGTGGTGCATGGTCACTATTACTTGAGAAAAGAGAATTATACTGGCATATACTTTTGAATGCTGGGAACTGACCAGGCCTGAATGAACATATTTCCATTAGCCCAATTTTAAAACTAAAAGCACTGGAAAGATTTTATATATATATATATATATATATATATATATATATATATATATATATATATATATATATTTCTCCATTATGCATTTTAACATTTTAAATAATTCATATGTTCAGTATTTATTATAAGTGTATTTATTTCTCTTAACATTTTCTACTATATCTTATTTTTAGTATTTAATTACACATATTTATTGTTTTAACACATTCAACATATTTAAATATTTATTATACATTGTCATTTTATGAAGCAGTGCTTATATATAGTGTGTTTTTAGGGTGGTGTGTTCCATGAACTTTTTCAGTTTGTATACTTTGTCTGCTTTTTAAATTCAGTGACTGTAAATATTGTGCTTTAATGACATAACTGATTAGTTTATAACTGGGTGGAACTTCCGTTTTGAACTGTATAAGAATGAAGTAACTATGTGGGGTAAATTGTTTGATGAAGTCTAGATCTTTCTGGACAAAAGCGCTCATCCTTGGATTTTTTTTGGTCTGAATTTAATAAAGTGGATTCTGCATTCTACAACTGCGTGGTGATTTGCAGCCTGTATTATTTTGAGTGGGTTCAATCCAGCTTCTTCTTCTGGCTTTTGTGTTTATTTTATTTTCCAGTTCGAGCTCCACAGCAGCTTGATATGCTGCCATGAAGTGGCAGAGTCATTTTTCACTGGGCATTACTTGTACATTAATACCCTGCTGGGGAACATTCATTCGCCAATTAGTGTATTGATGAACGGTGTGCTTATTTTCTAAGCTACAGTAATTCCTTACATATGCACACACATATATATTTACACACACATATATATATATATACATATATATATATATATATATATGTACACACACATACATAAATATATATACATATATATATATATATATATATATCTGTGTCTACTTCAAAACATTGAATTGTCATGACACTGAAACTCAAAACACTGAGACCATAACATCGAAAACCCAAAACATTGAAAACCTAAGACAACGAAAACTCAGAACACTGAAAGTGTGCATCATAACATAGAAAAATACAACACACATGTAAATAACATCCCCTCCACCTATAACACCACCAAGCTAAGAAACACACTTTTTACTACATTTCTGCAGGGGGGGCCAAGCCCTTCGGGGGTTCTGCCTCCCACACTCCCCGTAAATTAAATATACCAACTCCTAGATCGCACTACAGTGGAAAACGTTAACTTCCTAACCCTACTGTCACATGACCACCATGCAGAATGTAAACATATAGATGTGTTGCTGTCATGGAAGTTAAGTTAGTGTTCTGAGAAGTGCTGGGAGAACCACAAGCACCAACCAGTCAGGTTTTGAAGAAGTCCTATTACCTGTGGACAAAGTGCTCAATGTGAATTATTGTAAATAAGGCCTTTTTGCTGCACTCAACTCTGAAGACTTCTTCCTTTCTTTTTATTAAGTGGCAGGAGAAGTGAGTAGGGGAAAAGTGTTTATTTTGCCAATCTGTTCAAGTTTTTAGGCCATAGAGGTAAGTGATTTAGACATTATGTTTACATTCTGTATGGTGATCACGATACAGTGAGGTTAGGAAATTAACTTTTTTTCACTGTAGTGCGACCTTGGAGTTGGTATATTTCATTTACAGGTGGGTGTGGTGGATGCAGGGGCACTTGCCCCCCGCAAAAACACAGTAAAATGTGTGTTTGTTAGTTTGGTGTTGTTATAGGTGGAGGGGATGTTATTTACATGTGCATTGTAGTTTTCAATCTTATGATGCAAAGTTTCAGTGTTCTGAGTTTTTGTTGCTCTGGGTTTTCAGTGCTTTGGGTTTTCAATGTTATGGTCTCAGTGTTTTGAGTTTTAATGTTACGATGATTCAATATTTTGAAGTAGACTCATATATATATATATATATATATATATATATATATATATATATATATATATATATATATATATATATATATATATATACACATAAATATACATGTACACACACACACACACACACACATATATATATGGATCTACTGTACTTCATTGAAAGAACACTTCATTGAAAAAGAACAGTAGACCCACACTTATGCGAAGGTGCACTTAACCGAATGTGCACTTTCGCAAAGAGCGTTTCAACGAACCGACCAGGAAACACCAAAACAATGTTTTTGCAGGGGACAAGCCCCCCCCCTGCACCCCCACACACCCCCTACTTAAATATACCAACTCTGAGATCGCACTACATTGGGGAAACAGGTAAATTCCCTTTTCCCCACTGTAATGTGCTTCAGCACCTCAGTGATCTTTAACGGTTCATTGAATCATTCTTCGTGGAAATGCACTTTTGGTTAAATGCACTTTCGCATAAGTGTAGGTGTACTTCTCTTTTTCGAAGTGATGTACTTTTGATAAAGAGAAGTAGACCCATATATCTATATATACAGGATCATAGGAGATTATTAGGCTATTGGCCCTGAGGGCCTTATAAGCCTAGCCAAGAGTTTAGCCCATGTTTAGACAAATCAGTACCCGATGCCCCTGTCCAGCAGGGACATGGGTGGAATTCCAGGGGTATATTTTCTGTTTCCCATCCAGTTATCCAGGTTGCACTTTAAAAGGGGTAAAGGTATACTCTGCTTGATGTGGAGGTGGAGTCTATTCCATAGATGGGGGAGTCTCTGGGGCACAATTCTGTCCTGCCAACAGGTCTTGTTGATGTCACAGACCAGGTTGATTGAGGCCATCTATGTGGGTTACTCGAGTGTAACTTTACTTGCAGATATTACAGCCCCATGAAGGTGGGGTCTGTGAATGCCATGTACGGCTGACAGAGGTCACCTCTGAGGAGTCTGTATGAAACTGAGTAAAGGGATAGGGCGTTTAGCCTTTCTGTGTATGATAGATGTTTGAGGCCGTGGATTCTCCTGGTGAGGAACCTCTGTGGTCTCCCTGCTGCTGCATGTGCTTTGCGAGGCGCATGCCAAACGGGGTGTTGTACTCGATAATGGGCCTTATAAGGGAAGAATAAAGGGATGTTATGACCTTCTTGTCCCTGGATGAGATACCCTTACTTATGAGGTGGGCCATGTAGAAGGCTTTTCGTACAACGGAAGCAACATGGTGGTCAAAAGTCAGGTTGCTATCAGCCTAGGTGCCCAAATCCCTCATGACTGCTTGAGTGCTTAGGACATTGTTATTAATGTGATAATTTGTGGGGACGTCACTCTACCCAAAGGGGTTGATGATGCATTTTTTGGTATTCAGCTTGAGGCCAAGTTTCTGGCACCAGTCATTTGTCTGAGCGAGACCCTCTTGGAGGATGTCCACATCACTAGGGGAATTGATGACAGCACCCAGCTTGCAGTCATCTGCAAACTTGGTCAGCCATAGCCCACTGGTTTTGGCCTGCACCTCCTAAACATATATCCCAGAGGCCCCAAGACCAAACCCTGGGGTACGCCACTTATTACAGGTCTACTGCTTGAGATGGCTTCCCCTATTTTGACTACATGGGTTCTATCAGTGAGCCAATTTGCTACCCATCTGGTAACATGTGGATTGATGCCTAGTTGAGAGAGTTTATCTATTATGCCCAAGTGGGGAATAGTGTCAAAGGCTTTGGCCAGGTCAAGGTAGGAGATGTGCACCATCTTCCACTCATCCATGGCTTTGATGACTGTCTCAAAGAAGTCGACCAAATTTAGCAGACATAACCTCCCCTTGACGAAGCCAAACTGTGTGGGATCAAGAGTTTGGAGGTTGCTAATGTCCTTGTTGATGAGGTCCATGCTAATCCGGTCCATGGCCTTGCAGATCAGGCAAGTTAGGCTGATTGGTCTATAATTTCCTGGATCGGTGGTCACTATACTTTTGTGTAAAGGGATGACAGTGGCTGCTTCAGTCAGCTGAGATGAAGTCAGTACCCAGGTTTTTGTTGAATAGGGTGCCTAGTGGTGCTGCATGCTCCTGCCTGAGTACACGTAGGATGCAGCCTGGGATGTTATCAGGTCCCATGGAGCCAGTATGTTTTGCCTTTGAGAGAGCAGTGATGTTCTGTTCCATAGATATAAGGGGAAGGGACAGGTACTGGGGATGTCCTGATTTACGGATGGGGGGACAGAGGGGTAAAGTTTTCGCTGAATCTGTCAGCCAGCAAGTTTGCTGTATCTACGGCATTTGTATATGTGGTGTCCTTGGCCACCAGTTCTGAACAGATCTGGGTGCTTGCTTTGAGGTTGTGGACATATGTGAAGAAGGCCTTATGATTGCCTCTAGTAGATGTGGCCAATTTGGACTTGAAGTTTGCTTTGGAGGATTTCACTAGTGCTCTTATTTGCTTGTTCAGGCTAAGGAGACATTGCTTCCAGTTGGGCACCTGCTCCTTCCTGGTCTTGGACAGTGCTTTTTTTCCTTTTGTTATAGAGTTTATTTATTGCAGATGTCCACCAGACAGGTTTACTCTTACTTGCAGAGGATGATTTAGTCCTGTCGGGTATGCCTGACTCCATCCATCTATATAAATGCATGTATAGTGCTTTGGTGTAGTTTTGAATATTGGTGCCAGTTCCTACAGAGGGGGAGGGGGCTGTGAAGCTGTTTATACCATCCCTCAGGAGGCTGTAATCAGCTTTGCAGAAGTTTTTGTGTCTGATCCTAGCTAGAGGGGTGTTAGGGGAGATGGTGACTTTGAAAGTGACCACTTTGTGGTCAGATCTTACCAGGGAGGGTGAAACTATAGGGATGCTGCAGTGGTTACTAATGTTGGTTAATACCAAGTACAAGATATTATCAGCCCTTGTGGGGGTATCAACTAGCTGTTCCAAGGCATTTTCATTGACAAAATCAAGGAATCTCTGTGAATTTGTGCTCTGGCATAAGTAGTTCTTCCAGTCTATGTTTGGGAAGTTAAAGTCACCCAGGATCAGGGTAAAGGTTTGAATCTTGATAGAGTCAAACAGGTCCAAGTAGGTGGACTGGGCATCCTGAGTGAGATTTGGGGGCTAGTAGCTATTTATGATTTGAATAGGGGTCTTGTCAATGGTTAACTGCACCTGTGATGCAGGTATATATGTATATGTATATGTATGTATGTATGTGTGTGTGTGTGTGTGTATATATATATATATATATATATATATATATACATATATATATATATATACATATAGAGCTATATAGCTATAGATATATATACATACATAGACAGATATTGATAGATGTAGATATAGATATAAATGCAGTTCACTTTGCTTACAGTTCATTCTCTTAAAGTAAACTGTGGGGTTATACTACTTAAAGTTCATTCATTCATTTTACTGACAGCTCGTTTTCTCAACAGAGGTAAGTGGGACGGTGTTAGAGGTGGGAGTGTATATGTGTGCAAGTGTTTGCAGGTTAGATTTAGAGTAAGCTTCATACATACAAATATTTCAACAGAACTTGCTGGAGAGACAGATTTGTCTCTCAGAGGGTGCCCCACCTTTGGAACAAGCTTCCTATTCTTTTTAAACAAAGCCCCTTGCTAGCCTTATTAAAGTGGAATTTGGATGACTATATGCGTAACCAGAAATTCATCCCAGGGATTCCACCGGTGTCCCTCTTGGACAGGGGTAATAGGTGCTGATTTTATTATATGCTTGAAGCAGACACCCTTGGGACCACAGGTTGAACTTGGCTAGGCTTGTAAGGGCCCTGGGGCCATTAGCCTAGTAATCTCTTATGATCCTATGATCATAGAAGCATGGGCATTAATGCCTTTCTATCCTACCAATATATGAAAACACTTGTTCGCATAAGAAGTTTCCAGGCTGTTCTTAAAAATATCTAAACGAGTACTTCTTTTAATGTAATTTGGTAGTCTGTTCCATGCATAATCTGCTGTCTCAGAAAACCAAGTGGTACACTTCTCATTCCTACAGAATCTTTTTTTATAAATTTCTCCTAGTCTTTTGAGTTTCTAATATCATGATGGGAATGGACCCCATTCCTAAGTCAGAGTACGATTAAAGTTCATGAAATTAGTATTGTTTCAGTCTTTGATGTCATCCAGAAGTGAGCTTCGCAGCACCTGCAATGTGCCCAATAATGACTCCTCCTGAAATTCATATGGGGTTAAATGTATTGGTGACATATGTAAATATGATTTTAAATTCTTTTTTATAAGACCCATTGCTCCTACTACTATTGGACCTGTCTGGGTATCTTTCTTCCACATTTCTCTCATTTCTGCCTGCAAATCCTGATATTTTATGACTTTATGTCTCTCTGTACACAGGACAATGTAGTCACTGGGTGTGACAATTTCAATGAATAATGCTACTTTTGTCATATTTTCATGGACTACTATACCCAGTTTTCTAGCATCTATTTTTTGAACTGTTGGTAATGGGTGATCCCATGTGATGTAGACTTCATCATTTTCTATGATGCTTTGTGGCTCATGTTTCCAGTGTTTTTCAGCCACTTCAATATCATAATGTTCGCACAATCTCTAGTGCAACAGTCTTGCCACATTATAATGCCTTTCAGTATACAGTCCTTTTATCATTAGTATGTCACAAAAAGCAACGAGGTCTGCAACGGTTTCCAACTCTGTTTTACAAAACCTATATTTGTCTGTTTCTCCCACATGTTCAATGGACTTTATAAATCAACGTGCACGTAGCCCACTATCTTGGGCCTCCAGTATTAACCTTTCATCTCTTGGTTTGAATTCGCCTCTCCCTAACCATTCCTGCATTCGATCCTGACCGACATGAGGGTCGTCAAGAAGTTTTCTATACTTGCAACTATATTTATCCATTTTCCTCATTCCTTGCCTTCTCATCTGGTCCTTCACCTTATATTCTTTTTTTTTTTTGGCACATTCAGTTGCTGCCTGATTTTTATCTACTTCTGGTTTGTTTTCCATTCCTGCTTGATGCCGATATGCTTCTGCTAGTTTAAGCAGAGAAGTCATCTTAGATTTATTGTCCTCATGTTTCAATACTTTCAGTACATTTGGGTATTGTGAGGTCAGCAGATATGTGTGCAGTCCCACGATTGCAGATCTATACATGTAATCAATTTCAAGGCACCTACCAGGACTGGGCACATTTTATCCTCGGTCTTGTATACCCAGCTGTCTTTTATAATTTCTGACCTATTTCTCTTCATGATAAATACTATATAAATACAGTCTATATATCAGTGTTGTCTTGGTGAGATTTTATGAAAAAAAACAGAGTCCACCTCGTTAAGGTACTCACCAAAAGTTGAGGATGAATTCAATTTCAGCAATACTACTCTCCTTTGTGTGTTGACTTAAGTCTTCATTCGGACCCCAAACTGAATCTTCTACACAGGGATTAGAAACCATAGTGAAATTAACCCTGTGGCTCAGCATTTTCTTGATAAACATGGTGGCTGCCCAAATAGTTTGAGATTTTGTGTACTGGGTAAACCATTTTTTATTGGAGGAGGGGGGGACTATTCCTATAAATTACTTGAATTGGAGACTAAAATGATTCTAAAATTTAAAACTCTGAAGCCCCATGGACTTAATTTGGAATTAGGTATTTAATTATGCCATAATTATTATTATATTATGTATGTTATTTAACATTTTATATGTGGTTTATTTTGATACATTGTTACTCTTTCTAATTTATTGTAAATGTCACTTTAAATTTGTGATTATATCAGTGATATATTAGCGACTGATTGATTAATTGATGTTAGGTGCTTGTGATAATTGTTATTAACTTGTGTATATATATATATATATATATATATATATATATATATATATATATATACATGAAAAAATACACATTTTTTGTGATCCATTGAAGGCAAAAGGCTGAGGTACCAGATCGTTTAATAAAAGGCAACTGGTAAAGTGCGTGGATTTTGTGTTTGGATTTACTTTTTGTGCTGATGTTTTTGAATTTATTCGCTATTCATTACTCTGGCACTTACCGGTTGCAAGATGACACAGGCAACTGGAGCTTCGGGGCAGATGAATATGCCAGGAGCCACTTTTTTCGCTGATGTGGTCAGTGAGCGTGAAAAAAAGTTTACCAATATAGATCCATGGAATGTTGGTGGTAATAGCCAGGTAGATGGTCGTTTTGTGTTATTAGAAAGACTTATGACTAAAGAAACTGCTTTGTTCCTTGATACTCGCCTCTTGGAAAAGTACATTAATTTGAATTTAACTCCTAGAGGCTTACGCATTGATCGACTTCCTGCAACTGAATTTTTAGAAGAGGAACATGATTTATTTGATGAATGGAAACAGGCTTCTTTAGAGTGTACTATGAAATGGCTCCGTATATGAGTTAAACGGAACCAAAGAGCATACGATAAATTAAAAAGTGAAATACTGCATCTACAGGACGAGGTGGTGGAGGAGTCCTGTTTTAGGATGCAATTTTCTAAAATCAATGAAAAGATTTCCAAACTAGAAACTGAAATCTTGCAGCGTAAAAGAAATAAACTTTTACGGGATATGAAAGACTATGAGACCGGTATTTTTTTCTCATGGCAACGTGAGCCTACGTGTAGTAGGTCAAAGGTCAGGAGAGGCTTACAGAAGTGACAAAGTGTTTCAGCGTCCTCAGGGGAACTAGAAGGAAATGTTTGTGGTACTAAAAATGTGACTTTTGCTGACTCTATTAATGATGTTAATTTGGAGACTGAGGGTACAAATGGTACATCAAGTTCCTCGAGGACAAATAATTCCTTTCAAACCAATAAATCAGGTCGGGGAAGGAATGGCAGAAAGGGCAGAAATCGCTTCAAGGAATGAACAAGTGAGTCTACAGAATGAACGGACATTATGTATTATTAATTTATCTAGTTTGGTTCTTAATGATGACATGAAATTAGTGTTGCTTAAAGGCAGTAAATTTGTGCCTACGTATTTTCCCTCCCTTGGTGATTTATATATTGAACTAAAAATGTTTATTAGAAAATTATACTTGAAAGTGTATTTTCAGAACAGTGCTATTAACCCTGTTAACAATATATCAGATGAAAATAATCTTGAGTGTGATGAATTATTAAATGTATCTATTTATGAGTATGAAGATGCTGATTTTGTTTGTGAAGATGAAAAAACAGAGAATGTGGATTATTATCACACAGGATATGGAAAATTGTCACTACCCTATTTGGTTTCTGATAGCAAATTTACACCTAATATTAAAGTACCTGTTATTGCCGCTTTTTTTAAAGTTCTGTTTAAAGAATTGTCACTAATGTTGAATAGATTCTATAAGAACAAAAAGCAGTATAACTTAAATAAAAATGAATGGATGGCCCTTAAGAGCATGGTGAAAGTTAAAAGGGAATTTATTTTTAAGTGTGCTGATAAAGGTGGTAATTGGGTCATTTTACAGAAATCAAATTATTGTGAAATGGTAGAAGATTTACTAAACAATGTAGTTGAATATAAGCGTTTGAAAAAGGATCCAGTTATGGAATTTAACAATGAACTTCTAACTCTATTAGAGCGAGGGGAACATCTTGGTTTCTTTAATCATAAGGATGTTTGTAAATTGTCTATTAAGAAACCCTTGACACCTATTTTTTATGCCTTGCCTAAAGTGCATAAATAGGTTCATAGGTTCATAGGTTCATAGGCTCATACTAGGCTATCTGCCCTAGGGCATTTATAAGCCTAGCCAGAATGTGTTTGGCTTTCGCCACCCATTTTAAATTTATTTTGCTATGCCCTTTTTCGAGGTTAGTATACTGTGCCTCTGTCTAACAGTGACACAGAAGTGATACCCGGGGTAAACCTATGATCTCCCATCCACTCATCAAGAGTCCTCTTGAAGAGAGTCAATGAGGGACTCTGCCTAACCTGGACTGGGATTTTATTCCAGAGTGAAGGGAGCCTCTGGGTTATGAATCTGTCCCTCCAGCATGTCCTATTTATTTCAGTGCTGAGGTTCAAGTCTCTCGAGCGAGTAGCTCGATGGGATTTGGATTTTCTGAGGTACAGCATGTCCATTAATTCGGCCTTGGACATGGCTTTATACGTCAGGCACAGATCGCCTCTGAACAGGTGGTATGCCACTGAGTAGAGCTGGAGTTTCTTTAACCGGGCAGCATATGGCATCTGTTTGAGCCCTTTGATCCTCTTGGTGAGGTACTTTTGGGGTCTTTCCAGTTGCTGCAGGTGTCTGGTAAGGTACATCCCAAAAGGGGCATTGTACTCAATTATGGGCCTGATGAGGGATGAGTAAAGAGGCACGATGACCTCCCCGATCTAGATGTGAATCCCTTCATGATTAGGTGGGCTATATAAAATGTTTTTCTAACCACTTTGGCCACGTGGTTGTCAAATGAGAGATTGCTATCAACTTGGGTCCCCAAGTCCCTAATTACTTCTTCTGTACTTAATGGATTACCACCTATGTGGTAATTTGTGGGCACTTTGTTTTTGCCAAAGGGATGACTATACACTTTTGGCATTTAGCTTGAGGCCATGGCTCTGGCACCAGTTGTCTGTTTCTATGAGGCCCTTTTGGAGGATGCTTGTGTCGGCTGGAGAGTCGATTATGGTGCCCAGTTTGCAGTCATCTGCGAACTTGGTCAGCCACAGTCCTTCCGTGTTGGCCTGTACCTCCGAGAAATATATACCGAACAAGAGAGGTCCCAGGACTGAGCCTTGTGGGACACCACTTGTAACTGGTTTGGAGTCTGACATGGCTCCAGCAATTCTAACCATGTGGGTTCTGTCCTTGAGCCAGTTTGCAATCCATCTAGTGACATAGGGTTTATATTTAAGCTGGTGAGCTTATCTATAATGCCCGAGTGGGGTATTGTATCGAAGGCTTTGCGAGGTCCAGGTAGGCTGTGTGGACCACCTTCCCTCGTCAATGGCCTTGGTGACTGTTTCAAAGAAATCAACCAGGTTTAAGAGGCAGGATCTGCCCTTAACAAAGCTGAACTGGGTAGGATCCAGTGTTTGTAGGTCCCCAATATCTTTATTTATGAGGTCCATGATGATCCTTTCCATAGCTTTGCAGACCAAGCTAGTCAGGCTTATGGGGCGATAGTTTCCAGGATCCGTTGAGGCACCACCTTTATGGAGAGGGACCACTGTTGCTGTACGCCACTCTTTGGGCACATATCCTGTAGTAAGGCTGAGACTAAACAGTAGTTTTATGTTTGGGTTTAGCTCTTCTTGGAGTTCATGTAGGACGCAGCCCAGGACACCATCTGGTCCTATTGATGCTGTGTTTTTTGCTTTGGAGAGGGCGGCTCTTACCTGAGCATCTGAGATGTCAGGGGGGCAGCACTCTGCTGGGATAGATATTTGCCCTTTTGGTGGGGAGGGGGGGGAGAAGTTTGCGCTGAACCTGTCAGCTAGGATGTTGGCAATGTCTGTGGGTTCGGTGTATTTTTTGTCATTTTGGACTAATTCTGTTTATATTCTGTAATAAATGTTTGGAAAGACCCCCAGGTAGGCCAATAGTGTCAGGGATAGGTTCTTTATTAAGTAATGTGAATACCTTCCTGGATTTTCATCTTAAAAAACATTTGAATAAAGTGACAGCACACATTTCCAACACTCAAGATTTGCTGGATAAACTCTCTCAGGTGACATGGTGTCAGGATTATTATTGGGTGACCATTGACAGGAAATCACTGTATACAAATATTAGTAGAAGATGGGGATTGGAAGCAGTGATGGAGATGCTGGGTGATGGACCTAGAAAAACTTTTTTGGTTAACTTACTTGAATATTGTCTTACCCATAACTATTTTTGCTTCAACAATGAATTTTTTTTGCAATTGAAGGGAACGGCTATAAGGGCTGCCTTTGCGCCCTCATATGCCATTATTTACATGGGATTTTTTGAAAGGCAATTTATTTATCCCACTCTGTTTTATAAAAAGAACGTTGTATTATATAAGCGTTTTATTGATGATCTTTTTCTGATTTGTAGGGGTGATATTTGTGATTTTTTGAATTTTTTTGAAATTTTAAATAAGAATGAACATAGACTAACCTTCTCTTATGAACTTAATAGGGAAAGGATTAATTTTTTGGATGTGACGCTATATAATGATGAGGAACATATTGGTTATAGGCCATTTAGGAAAAGTACTTCAGTACATATGTTCCTACATGCGAGCAGCATGCACCCTGGGCATTTATTGCATTCATTACCCTCAGGTGAATTTAAAATAATTTTTGACCATACTAGTGATGAAATGGAGAGGGATAATGAATTAAATAATGTTGAGTTGAGGCTTAGTAAGAGGGGTTATGATAAAGATCATCTGTTAAAATGTAAAAACAGGTTACTTGGGATTATTGATGACAATTCTTGTGAGTATCAAAATCCTAGGAGTACTTTGGATAGATCCACTCTTAGAGTATTTAATAATAAAGAGTGTGATGGTGAGGAGAGGTTATTTTATGTCACAAAATGTTCCCCTCTATCAGATGAATTAGTGAAGGTAGTGAAAAAATATTGGTATATTATTAGTGAGGATGAGAATATAGGTCATCTTTTTCCTAAGCATATCACTTTTTCTTATAAGAGGGGGAAAAATCTAAAAGTGTTATTGAATTATAACTTCTTGAAAGGGGATGAAAAGTATAATTTTTCTCCAGGTACACATCCTTGTGGTCACTGTAGTCTTTGTGAGAGGGTAATTAATGTAAATAGGATTAACGGTATACCCTTTGCTCCTAGATTTTACTTTAACTGTAGACCAATAGGAGTAGTGTATATTCTAGGTTGTTCATGTGTAGGCATTTGGTACATAGGGCAAACTAAAAGGATGGTTAGAATTCGTATTTTAGAGCATTTAAAAGATATTAGAAACCATAGTGAAATTAGCCCTGTGGCTCAGCATTTTCTTGATAAACATGGTGGTTGTCCAAATAGTTTGAGATTTTGTGTACTGGGTAAACCATTTTTTATTGGAGGAGGGGGGGACTATTCCTATAAATTACTTGAATTGGAGACTAAAATGATTCTAAAATTTAAAACTCTGAAGCTCCATGGACTTAATTTAGAATTAGGTATTTAATTATGCCATAATTATTATTATATTATGTATGTTATTTAACATTTTATATGTGGTTTATTTTGATACATTGTTTCTCTTTCTAATTTATTGTAAATGTCACTTTAAATTTGTGATTATATCAGCGATATATTAGCGACTGATTGATTAATTGATGTTAGGTGCTTGTGATAATTGTTATTAACTTGTGTGTATATATATATATATATATATATATATATATATATATACATGAAAAAATACACATTTTTTGTCATCCATTGAAGGGGAAAGGCCGAGGTACCAGATCGTTTAATAAAAGGCAACTGGTAAAGTGCGTGGATTTTGTGTTTGGATTTACTTTCTTTGTGCTGGTGTTTTTGAATTTCTTCTACACAGGTTGTCTGATAATTTTCAAGTACTTTTTGATAGCTCCAAACATTCACAGAGATAGTTCTATATACCTGAATTAGATCTCCTCTTAGACATTTGTAAGAGACACTGTACAAGTTCAGATATTTTAGTCATTCATAATAACTTAAATTTTCACATCCATGGATGCCCTTGGTATATTTCTGCTGTACTCTTTCCAGTTTAGTTGTGCTTGGTGTTTTATAAGGTTCCCTTATTGTTATTTCATACTCAAGTTTGGGTCTAATGTAACTAACAAACAATGACTTCATCATTTCTGATTTCTTAGACTTTATAATTTTTTTATACAACCTATAGTTCTATAACTATCATTAACCAATTGGTTGATATGATTAGAAAAAACTCAAAGTTGGTTCTACTGATATACCCAAGTATTTAAATCCATCTACAGTATCAATCAGTGTGTGATGTATTAAATATTCACCTTTTAATTTATGTCTCCCAAATCTTGTATGCTTAGTTTTTGATGTATTTATCAACAAATTATTCCCCTGTGCCCAAATAGACAACATAATAAAGTTCTTTTGCAGACATGCCTTATCTGTAACACATGTAATCAGTTTACCCAATTTCAGGTCATCTGCATATAGATTATAGAACACTTCAGATGGAAAAGTTAGGTCAGAAAGATACAATCTAAACAAATAAGGGTCTAGGACAGAGCCCTATATGACACCCTGACTGTAATCCAAAATTTCACCTGTCCAACTGCTTTATGATACTTGCCATGTCCTATTTGTAAGCCACGCAGCTAACCATCTTATCAAGAGTATATCAATACCTAGTTGTTCTAACAAAAATGAACAGTACAAAAAAGTGTAATATATCATGTGATCAATGGGAGGGGTATATTAGGATGGTGCATTTTTTATTTGATTGATGCTGATGAAGTATTAGTTCACAAAAGTGCTCAATACCTGTGTGTGATTAAAATTATTTTAACTTCAATTGCCTCCATTCTTGGATCTTGGATTAACTTTCTGGCTCATGGAATTCATTTTGTACTGTTCATTTTTGTTGGTTACCTGGCATTTTTGTGGAAGACAGCATGGCTGGTCCTGGAGTCGACATGGGGGAATTGGAGAAACTTACCCACAGTGTGAGTTTACTAACCCAGTTGGTGCAGGAGATCACCAATAAAGTTAACATTTTACAACAAAAATATGACCATGCTGTCAATATAGACAGTGAATTTGACCAGACACCATCCTGTTTACTCACAGCTGGCCAAAGAATTCATCCTGCTGTTGAGACTATCTCTAATCATTTACCAATGAATGTTGCACCTGTTCATGATTTAAAACAATAATAGTTCTCTTTCTTTTGGCAATCACTGCCCCAGTGGGGAACCACAGACCTTTAAGGGATCCTTGCTTTCCTTTGAAAAAACTATCTCCAGGTGTCATAAAATGCAACTGGAGAACATTTATCTATGGGAAAGTAGTATGGTTCAAATGATTACGAAGGGAGTTAGGAAGTTCCTCAACAGAGTTAAAATGGAGAGCCCTTTCCATTCTGAGGTTATCAACATGTCTGATGTGAACTTTTGGAATGTTTTATTAAATACAATCAGAAAGAAATAGACTTGCTTGTTAGTGAAGCAGACAGACTGGATAGCATTTTGCACAAGGATATACAGCTTTCACAGTACTGTGGTGAACATCATGAGATTTTTAGAAAAGTGATTCGTGATAGCACCTCAATGAAGTCCAGAAAGGAAAGGAAATTTGAAAGAGACTGCGTTGTCTATGAGGAAGGGAAGGCGTATCCTCAGCTGCCAATGCTCAGCCCTCAGCTACCAATAATTTACAAGGTGATGATGACACCAACGGAGATATGGGGCAGGCCACGAACAGTAACACAAAGTATGATCAACAGACAGACCATTTGGATTTAAACCAGGGGAAATACATTCATTGGTCGTACAGGATAAAAAAAATCAGAAATTGAAACAGAACAGCACCTCGTACAATACCTGGAGGAAGAACGCGGGACATAAATGGCAGCAACAACAGGCTCACAGTCCATTACAGGGGCAAAGGTGATTACAGTCCTGGAAGAATTTAATGGCTCTGACAGGGAAAATGTCAGGGAGGCCCTATCTTAATATATAGCCATACAGGTGACTTTAAACTTTTAAACTGCAGTGATTATCAGTGTACTACTGAACATGCTGATTTGTTAAGCAAGGGAGAATTGTTTGTTCTCTCAGCTAACTGCAAAACTGACACCTTGGTCATTGACCTAAACCTGTTTCTTAGAAAGCTGACCTTGGGGGTTATCTTGGGGTGTCTAATGGAGTTGGCAGGTGATGTGTTAAGATGTAGCAGTACATTTAACCCTCCTTTACCCTTACATCTGATTACCTATGAAAAAATGGCAAACTTGATTTTAGACATCTTAATAAAATAATTGTGTGAATACAGGTAATCTCAGTCCCCAGAAATTTAAATTGGTTCATGAATTAGCTAAGAATAAAACGTTGAGAGTCATGAAGCTTGATAAAGGGTGAAGGGTTGTGGTTATGAATAGAGATGACTATCTGTATAAGACAATGTGTCATGTAACAAATTGTGACCTGTATGAAAAAACATCATTAAAGTATATTATTTTAGCATACCATAGAATTGACTTCTTTTTGCAGGACATGGTGGATGAAAGTGAAATTACACCAGAAATACACAGGTATTTACAAGTATTGTACACAGTAGTACCCTGCATCTTCGGAATTCCTGAAATTCATAAATGTATCACTGATTCACCAATGAGACCAATTGTCAATGTGAGGAAGTCAAAAACGCACCCCTTGGGGTTTATGTAGATAATGGGTTAAAAGATTGTTTAAAGTCATTTGAACATATTTGCAAAGATTCATGGGATTTTTTGTTGAAAATGAAGGATCTAGAGTTTTCAAAAATATATATATTTTTGACTGTACATGTCAATGAATTATTCAACACTATACCACAGGAACAAGGACTTGAACGGTTTCATGATTTCTTGTGCGAAAACACTGACTTAAATAATGATAATGTCAATGTATTAGTTCTTTGTATGGAGTTGGTTTTGAAGAACGACTTTGTTTTCCTGGGAGGACAGTATTATACACAAAGAAAAGGGGTAGCTATGGGGGCATCTTGTGCCACCATATTTGCCAGTACTGTGCTATTACAATGGGAGAAGCACAACCTTTTTAGAAATGTTTATGTTAAACCTTGAAAACTATATTTACATTTCCTGGATGATATTTTTATCATCTGGGACAGGCCATTGGAGGAAATAGAAGGCTTTATGGAATTTATCAATTCCTCTACTCCATTTCTTAGGTTTACTTATTCTGTTAGTCATGAGAGTATTAATTATTTAGATGTGATGATTTCTAAAGATTATCAAGAGAAAAATGGGTGAGCTCTTTTTATAGAAAAACCACTAATAGCAACAGCTTGCTACACTTTGAGAGCAATCACCCCCTACATCAAAAAATGGGAAATATCAAAAGCCAATATGTCAGAGTGGCCAGAATGGTTTCTTCACACAACCAATTAGTTATTGAATGTAAGTAATTGAGGAATATGTTGAACAGGGGGTACCCCAAGAGTTTGGTGGCTCCAATTTGTGACAACATAGTGGAGAAAAGGCTGAGCGGGGACATTACCCCCTTAATACATTCTTCATATGTCTCTGTTCCATGAGTTACCACTGGGGACGAATGGATATATCTAAAATGAACTGGGCATTTATGACTGAGTTTTGCAATGAGACCACCCAGATTAGAAACATTTTGTCAAAATATTGGCAGATTTTCTCACTTTTTAAAGAAATGGAAGAAAATATCAGAAAAAGTCCTATGGTTGTATTTAGAAGGGGCTGAACCATTAAAGAATTTCTGAAACATGCTTCTGTACATTGTGAGTATGTCCACAGCAATAAAAGGTCAGGGACCTATAAATGTGGCCACTGTAAATATGGCAATGACCTTATGGAAGGTAACCAGCTACTTATTAGGTCAAAGTGTTTCAGTAATTGTAACAGCTTTGGGGTGGTATACACTGCTATATGCGAATCCTGTAAGAGTTACTATGTAAAGAGAAAACTTAAGGAGTGTATATATATATATGAGCATAAAACTGATATGAGGAAACAGGTCCATAGAAATGCCTTGGCAAAACACATCACTGAGTACCCAGGTCATTATTTTCATTTTTTTGTGCTCAAGCAAGTGTTTTCAAGACTTAAAGGGGGGGATCTTGGGAGGGCGTGTTGGAGGAAAGAGAAATGAGTTGGCAATTCAGGTTGTATGCTACCACCCCACTGGTCTGAATGAGAGGGTGTCAATAGCAAGTGTTTTAAAACTTAAATTTTATTTAGTTTAAGTAGTTAACACTGTTTTAAAGGTGAAACTAGAATTTCAACATACATTTCAATTTGAAAAGTTCGATTTTAGATATAAAGTATATATTTTTTCTTCTATGCTTGCATATTTTCAGGTTTCTATGGGGCTGCCTTGTAAATTGGAGTTTTGTTTCTTTAAGAGAACTTTTAAATGATGGGAATTGAAAGTGTAATATATCATGTGATCAATGGGAGGGGTATATTAGGATGGTGCATTTTTTATTTGATTGATTCGGATGAAGTATTAGTTTACGAAAATGCTTAATCCCTGTGTGCGATTAAAATGATTCTAACTTCAGTTGCCTCCATTCTTGGCTCTTGGATTAACGACCTAGTTGTTCTAATTTACTGATCAGTATTTTATATATGCCCCTGTCAAATGCTAAGGATAAATCTACAAAAATTACATGACAGTACAATTTATCATTCATAGTTGTTATTATATTGTTATAGAGCGTCATGTTACAGGTGATAATAGATCTATTTTCAACATATGCATGCTGATATATATGGTTTCAAGTACAAACCTATCCAGTTCTGACAATAACTTATCCAATATTACCTTCTCCATTATTTTTCCACAACTTGAAAATAGACTTAAGGGTCTATATGACTCTTTGTTTGTCCTACTCCCATCTTCCTTAAAGACAGGTTTCATAAGCTAAGACTGTTCTCTGTTGCATACCGCTTTCTCAGAGATGATCTCGGTCTAATGTACAGAGCCATGTCCAACCAAGAATTGTTGAACATGCTCCATCTTAGCAAAACCAAATCTACTCGAGCTACACGCTCTAGGGATATAAACCTCAACACAACAATGAATAGAACATGCTGGAGGGATAGATTCCCTTTGCAGAGACTTCCCTTACTATGGAACAGGGTCCCGATCTACATAAGACAGAGCCCCTCACTATCACTCTTCAAGAGGAACCTTGATGAGTGGATGGGTAACAGAAAGTTCACACCGGTGATCACACCAACAGCACTACTAGATAGGGGCCAAGGGTACTAGCTGCTAGTACAAGGGTCTAGGGAACTACTAAAGGGGCGGTGAATACCGCACAACGTGGCTGGGCTAATATATGCCTTCGGGCAGATAACCCAGTACTATCCTATGTCTCCAATCTTGAGGAATCTCCCCATATTTATATGACCTAATAAATAACAGATATAATGGTACCATAAGTTCTTGCTGAAGTGTTCTCAGGTCATTATTATTAATTCTGTCTCCTCCCTGTGCTTTGTTTGGATCCAGTTTGTGCAGTTCTTTTTCAATATAATCTAATCTGATTCCAGTTTCCGCGGTTACCTGATGTCACCAGGACAACTTATCACAGCTTTGTGGAACCAAACTGTTTTGCTTTAGATTTTGTAAATATATCTATAATCTGTTGTTTCCGGGAAAAAAATTGTAGAATCTACATATAGTTTATCAATTTGTATGTCTTACTCCTTCTGCATTTTATGTGTCTATAAACAGGTTTCCCAATATGCTCATTACCTTTATATAAATTTTCTTCATATTTTTCTTCAGTTTTGTCTCAAACTGTGCTTAATTTGTTTGTCCAGCTCATTAATTTCAGTTTTGAAATTTGTAGTTTGACCTCTCTTCAGTTTCTTATATTTTTTTTGTCTCTCACCTTAATGAAGTAACTTGTTGCATGCCTACATCCTGATGTTAAACATTTTTTTTTTTTTTGCACTCAATATCCCCTTCAAAATTGTCCACATTCCATCTACAGTTCTTCCACTGAACACATCTCTCCAGTTAGTTTTACACAGTGACTGCTTTGCTTGCATATAATCTGTAATTGATCTTCTGTGCATTGGTTTAGATTTCAGTTTGGCAAAATTATCTAGCAACAAATTAACCTTTATAACCCCATGATCAGTGCACATCAACAGTGGTAAAAGCCCAGATTCATAGGTGATTACTAGGGTAATGGCTCAAGATACCTTATAAGCCTAGCTGATAATACCCAGAATATGACAATATTATATCTTAATTCCTCATATATGGGATGGGGTAGTATCAGGGTAGTTGGTCTTTGGGTGTTGGAACCCTGAGTCATTTTACAAACTGCTTCTGTCCATAAGGTGCATGGGCAGTATCCCAGGAGTGAATTTGCGGTTCCCTATCCATTTATTCAAATTCTTTTTGAAGAGAGTGAAGGACGAGATTTGTTTTATGAAGTTCGGAAGTTTTTTCCATAGATGAGGTAGCCTTTGAAATACAAATCTGTCTCTCCAGCAAGTTCTGTTAAACTCCATGGAACACTTAGCCCTTATATATAATTTTTCTTGCTAATATGTAACATTTTCATAAGGGCTGGATCAGAGAATGCCTTGAGGGTCCATCATAAGTCCCTTCTCAATAAAAAATATGAGACTGAGTAAAGGGATAGGGCCTTTAGTTGGTTTGCATAAGACATGTGCCTTACACTTTTTATTTTTTTTAGTGAGAAACGTCTGGGGCCATGCCAACTAGTGTAAGTGCCTGGTTAGATACATGCAGAAGGGAGCACTGTACTTGATTATGGACCTGATGAGGGCCAAGTACTATGATAATATGACTTCCTTTGATCTTGATGAAATGCCTTTACTTATAAGTTAAGCCACACAGAAGGATTTCCTCACTAATGTAGCTACCTGGTAGTGAAAGTTTAGTTTACTATCTCTCTGTGTTCCTAGGCCCCTCACCACTGGGTCTACTTTTAGGGTTCTGCTATCAACAGTATAATTTGCAGCGATATCTGATTTACAGAATGGTATGATTATAGGTTCATAGGTAGGTACTAGGCTATCGGCCTGAGGGCCTACGTAAGCCTAGCCAACAAGGTTCCCTGGTTTACGCCACCCAAGAAAGTTACTTTCTTGTGCCACTGTCAAGCTGAGACACAGAAGTGATCCCCGGGGTGTATTTCCTATTTCCCATCCACTCATTAAGATTTTTCTTGAAGAGTGCTAATGAAGAACTTTGCTTGACATAGATGGGTAGCCTGCTCCAGAGTATGGGAAGTCTCTGGGACAGGAATCTAACCATACATATATGTACACATATTAGGCACACATATATACTATACACACCCACACCATATTCATACCTATATCTATACATATATATAGCAAATGTATAATACATATAAACATATACATACACATACCCATATATATATATATATATATATATATATATATATATATATATATATATTATATATACATACATACACACACATGCATAAATACACACACACACATATATAGGTTCATAGGTAGGTACTAGGCTATCTGCCCAAAGGCATTTATAAGCCCACTGTTGCCCATCTACTCATCATGGTTTCTCTTGAAGAGGGATAGTGAGGAGCTCTGCCTAATGTAGATTGGAATCTTGTTCCAGAGCATGGGAAGTCTCTGGGATAGGAATCTCTTCCTCCAGCATGTCCTATTTATTGTTGTGGTGAGGTTTAGATCCCTGGAGCATGTGGCTTGAGGGGATACGGTTTTCTTTAGGTGGAGCATGTCCATCAATTTTGGGTTGGACATGGCCTTGTATGTCAGGCAGAGATCACCTCTGAGTAGGCGGTATGCAACCGAGTACAGCTGGAGTTTCTTCAGTCGGGCTGCATAGGGCATCTGCTTGAGGCCAGTGATCCTCTTGGCGAGGTACTTCTGTGGTCTTTCGAGTTGTTGCAGGTGTCTTGTAAGGTACATCCCAAATGGGGCATTGTACTCTATGATGGGTCTGATGAGTGATGCATAGAAGGGCCCAATGACCTCTTTCCATCTGGATGCAAACCCTTTTGTGATTAGGTAGGTGACATAGAAGGATTTTCTAACCACTTTGGCAATGTGATTATCAAAGGAGAGGTTACTATCTACTTGGGTACCCAGATCCCTTATTACATCTTCCGTATTTAGGGGGCTACCATCTACATGGCAGTTTGTGGGTACTTTATTTTTTCCAAAGGGGATGACTATGCACTTTTTGGCATTTAGCTTGAGGCCATGGTTTTGACACCAGGTATCTGTCTCAGTGAGACCCTTTTGGAGGATGTCTGTGTCAGCCGGTGAGTCAATTATAGCCCCTAGTTTGCAGTCGTCTGTGAACTTGGTCAGCCATAGTCCTCCTGTGCTTGCCTGTACCTCTGAGAAGTATATGCTGAACAGGAGGGGTCCTAGGACTGAGCCCTGGGGAATGCCACTTGTAACCGGTTTAGAGTCAGACCTAGCTCCCACAACTCTTACCATGTGGGTTCTGTCCATGAGCCAGTTGGCAACCCATCTTGTGATGTAGGGGATTATGTTCAGGCTGGTGAGCTTGTCTATAATACCTAAGTGGGGAATGGTGTCAAAGGCCTTTGCAAGGTCTAGGTAGGCTGTGTGGACCACCTTTCCCTTGATTACAGCCTTGGTAACTGTCTCAAAGAAGTCCACCAGGTTTAGGAAGCATGATCTGCCCTCAACAAAGCCGAACTGGGTAGAGTCCACTGTTTGGAGGTTTCCAATGGCTTTGTTAATGAGATCCATAATGATGCACTCAATAGCTTTGCAGATCAAGCTAGTCAGGCTTATAGGGCGATAGTTCCCGGGGTCCATTGTGGCTCCACCTTTGAGGAGTGGAATAACCATTGCTGTGTGCTACTCTGTGGGCACGTAACCTGTGGAGAGCCTAAGTTTAAACAGTATGTTTAGGTGAGGGGTTAGTTCATCTTTGAGCTTGTGTAGGATGCAGCCTGGGACACCATCCAGTCCCATTGATGCTGTGTTTTTGGCTTTGGAGAAGGCTGTTTTAACCTGAGTATCTGTGATTTCAGGGGCACTACATTCTTCTGGTAAAGTTACGGGCCCTATTTGGGGTGAGAGGGGAGTGAAGTTTGCACAGAACCTGTCTGCCAGGATGTTGGCTATATTGGTCAGTTCAGTGTATTTTGTGCCATTATGCACTAATTCCGAGCAGATCTAAGAATTGCCACTTAGATTCTTGGCATAGCTAAAGAATGCCTTGTGGTTATCTTTGGAGTCCATGGAAATTTTTCTTTCAAAGCTAGCCTCGGATGATTTTATGAGGGGACATTGTTTCTTGCTGATCAGGGATGTCTTCCCTTCTTGGGATTTTACTCTTTTCTGCACTAGTTTCCTCCTTCTATTGTATAGCTTGTTTATGGCAGGGGTCCACCAGACTGGTTTCCTTTTCTTGGAGGAGGTGAGTCTTGGTTTTGGTTGGGATAGCACAATCCATGCATTCTTGTAGGTGTTCATAGAGTGCATTAGTAAAGGAATTTGCAGCTTGGACAGCATTTTCCTTTAGCATGGGGGCTTTAAAACTTCCCACCTTGGTCTTAAGTAACGTGAAGTTTGCTTTTGAAAAGTTTTTCACGGTGGTTTCTTTGACCTGGAGTGGCAGAATGTGGATATCCAGAGTGATTAGTTTATGGTCAGATCTAACCAGTAAGGGGTTGACCTCCGGTGTGGAACACCGGTCGCCCATGTTGGTGATGACCAGGTCCAATATGTTGTCACCTCTGGTGGGGGTGTTGACCAGTTGATCCAGGGCATTTGAGTTATAAATTCTAAGAAATGTTGGGCAAGGGAGTTTGTACTTGAGTAGTTCTCCAAGTTAATGTTTGGGTAATTGAAATCACCCAATATCAGGGTGTTTGGTAGGACCTTTATGTTTCCCATTGTTTCCAGGAATGCGGAGTGGGCGACCTGGGACATGGTGGGAGATCTGTAGCAAGCTATATTTTGAATAGCAGTTTTGCCCATTGTTAGTTGCACGTGGATGATCTCTGAAGCATCGTGCTGTGCCACTAACCTGGAGGTGTGGGTATCCTTGATGAATATGGATACTCCCCCACCTTTTATATTTTAGTCCGGATTTTGTGGCCAAAATGTATGGTATGAGTTGTAGCCTGGTAGTGCTGGGGTGCTCTCTGGAGCCTTATACCAGGTTTCTGTTACTGCACATATATCGATTTTCTCCATACTGAGGAGTGCCTCGAGTGAGTGCATTTTGAGGTTTAGACTTCTGGCATTGAGTAGCATTACCCTCAGTTTTTTGTTACTTGTGCTATTTACGGCGGTGGGTTTGTCTTTTGAGCCTTGCCTAAAAAAGGCACTATGGGAGTGGCAAGAGCCTTGGCCAGTATTCAAAAGCCTAAGGTGACAGGTGCAAGCCATCTCTAGTGAAGCAGCGTGGCTTGTCGAGCAGGCTGACAGACACTGGATCCCCTTTGAATGACACCAGAAGCTTAGCCAGTTTTTGAAATTGATAATTTTTTCTCTATACCATGGTATCATTCTTGGTGAGGGCAGGATGCTACTCAGGGTCAGGGTCATACCGGCCTGAGCTACGTGATCAGAGAGCTCCTCCATGTCTCTTTTCAGGTAGTCCAGGGAGGTACGACTCAAGCCATTCACACCAACATGGACAATAACAGAGTCATATTTGTACTTTTTCTGGAGTGACCTGAGTGCTTGTGTTATGTGGCGGATCCTGGCACCCGACAGGCAGCTAACAGTAACCTTCTCCTTGTTTAGCCAATGAGTAGGATGTCAGTGTGCCTGACTATAGAGTCACCTATTGCTAGCGTGTTGGGTATGTTATTTTGCCTTAAAGACTGTGATTGTGTGGCACACTGGTTTTGTGAAGTATGTGTTTCATGGTTTGTGTTGGGGGTGGAGGTTGCTTAGATTTCTGCTTTGGAGGTCTCTGTTGCTTCTGCAGATTTTTATTTAGAGCCTCTGAGTATGTTTTCATGTATTTATGTGTGTTCTTTGTCAGTGCTGGTTTCATAGGTCTATGTGAGACTGGTGGTGTGATGCAAGTAATTCCCTTCTCCTCTTGACTGCCTGGTCCAGTCTTGGGTTGAGAGAGTGTAGCCTCCAGTTTGGCTGTGTAATTGCACCTCTCGCATGTATTAGTGTTTGGTGGAAGGGGAATAGGATTGTCTGTGTACATGAGGCAATTGTAACATTGCCTCAAAATGCCCAGATTCACCAGTTGGACCAAAGAGTGCACCTGAAACTGCCCTTTGGACATGCCTGGATAGGTACAGTGAACTGTTTTACTGATTGGCTGGTAAGGTCGAATAGAGAGCCTTGTCCTTCTCTACCATATGGGGGGGTGGGTCTAGTGCTAAGGTTTATTAGTGCTTGCTATGAGTTTTGAGCAAGTGCCGGTATGAGAAGTGAATGGTTTTGAGTGCTTAAGTTGAAAGTTTGTCTAGTTCCAAGGGAAAAATTGAAGAGTAGACTTTGTGGAGCCGGGAATAGTTATACCCTAGCTAAGCGTCGCTGCCCGGCGTGCAAAACCGCGCAAATGCAGGTTTTATAGCAGGGAATTGAAAAACGTATAAATTAGCCTAAAATGGCCAATAAACTGCTAATTTCTGGGCTGAAACCACTCCTGTACGGACAGATAGGCTGCTTAAAGCTCCCTCTCTCACAGTGAACAGAGAAACGTCCTTCTAACCAAGTAAGGTATGGGCAAACACAGAAACTTGTAACACAGCCCTGAATTCAGCACTAACCTGAAAACTGGACTATACTAGCTTAAAAAGACAGGAAAACAAGTATTTATTTTTGTTTTTTTTTGTTTTTTTTTTCAGAAAATAAAGCAGACACAATCAAAAAACACTTTAAATGCACAGAAATGGCTATTACATTTGAGTGTGTGGCCTACAACAGGTAAACAGGTAATTTAAACATAAAAACTACTTTGTTAAAGTGCAGGCAGTAAAATAAGTACAATATGGGGTGAAACCACTCCTCTAGGGACAGATAGGCTGCTCAAAGCTCCCTCACTCACAGTGATCAGAGAAACTTCCTTCTATCCCAGTAAGGTATGGGCAAACACAGAAACTTGTAACACAGCCCTGAATTCTAAACCTAACAACAAAGCTGGTGAATCACTCTTCTCTAATGCTGTTGGAAAAACCTGGAATCTTCTCCCCAGCGACCTTTCCTCTCTTCCCTCTCTATCACTCTTCAAAAATAGACTAAAATCCTACCTTAGAACACACTGGTTGTGCCCCTGTACTAAACCTGACTAGGCTACTATCCACCCAATTAAACTTAGCTCTGCCTATCCCTCACTACTCATAAACTATTATATTTTTTTTACCTATAAATTACTGATTTTCTCCCAAACTACACTGTGCCGAGTCTCCCTTTACATTTCCTACTGAAGAATATATTTGTTTTTTCTTTTTATATTTTGTATATACTTAACCGGCCTCCTCTCTTGACCTTAGTCTTTCTATTTATCTATGTTTTATAACTGCATATTGTATAGTATAAGCATTCTTGCACTACAAGTTCTTTGTTTATCCTCACAGAATATTATATTTTAACCTGTAATATTGTGGTTTTTTGTATATAATTAATGCTGCTATTTAGTCATCTTTTCCTATATTTTTTTTGTGTTGATGTTACTGAAATCTGCTTGTTTCAATATGAATATTTTTATTTAGTCTTATTTTGTATATTGATTACTAAGTTTTTCATTTATCTGTAGTGGAGCCCATCTCCTCGGGCCTCTACTGAAAATGGACATGTATCCAGTTAGACTAGCCCGGTCAACAAATGTAAAATAAATAAATAAATAAATAAAATGTTTTTTCACCATAGAAAAAATGATGAAAATAATAAAATACAACTGTATATATATATATATATATATATATATATATATGGGTCTAGGACATTTCACCGAAAGCACATTTCAACTAAACTCAAACTGATGTGCACTTTTCACTGAAAGCTCAATTCACCTAAAACACAATTCACCGAAATACATTTCACTTTTCACCAGTTGTAGATGGCCTTGTCCCCACTGTATTGTGAACCTGGAGTTAGTATATATATATATATATATATATATATATATATATATATATATATATATATATATATATATATATAGAGAGAGAGAGAGATAGTAGGGGGTACAGTAAAGAATTTTGTTTGTGGATTTCAGCAGTGTGGTTCATGTTTTTGTTTTTATCAGTTGGAGCGTTCTTTTTTGGTTCATACAATTGTGGTTTTCTGGCAAATCAATGGCAAATCATTATAGATTGAAGTAAAAACAATGACAAATATTTGAGTTTTAAACTTCATACCCTAAAATTCATGGTAATGCAAAACCTTGTATTGTATCAATGTTCTAAGCGTAAGAGCACTATTTAAAAATTGCTCCTGGTTTTGAGCCTTTGTCCCCCATTATTTATGGCTTTATCTGGTTTTCTTCTTCTAAGAGGTTGAGAGGTATGCCAGTACCTTTAGGTAGCCATGAATAATTTTTTGTTATGATTGACACACCTTGATGTTTTGCCAGAGATGGCCTGCATCTGTCACCCCTGGGCATCCGGATACTGGACAAGCCTCTTGCCAGCCCTATAGTGTCTTTTTTAGGCAGTGTTCCAAAGATCAAATTACCGCCATAACAACTACAAAGAAATGCAATGTGAGGGTCATGCTGCTCAATGCTAAAAGTCTAAATCTCAAAATGCACTCACTAGAAGCACTCCTTAAAATGGAAAACATCCACTTGTGTGCTATAACAGAGATCTGGTTCAAGGCAACAGAAAGCACCACTGCACTACCAGGCTATAACTCATTCCACACCTTTCGGCCCCAGAAATTGGACTGACGTTCCAAAAGTGGTGGTGTTTCCATATTCATAGAGGTTGCACACACCTCTAGACTGGTAGCCCAACATAACGCATCAGAGATACTTCAGGTGCAGCTATCACTGGGGGAGACAGCAATTCAGGTCGTAGCCTGTTATAGGTCTCCAACTTTGTCTCAAGACACTCACTCCACATTCCTAAGTACCCTGGAGAATAATAGGGTCCAACCTAACACAGTCATACTAGGCAACTTCAACTACCCCTCCATTAACTGGAAAAACCACTCATGTACCAATACACTTGCCCGACGTTTCCTGGAATTTATTAATTCCCATGCCCTGGACTAGCTCACTCTTACCCCCACTAGAGGCAGCAACATCCTTGACCTGGTCATTACTAACATGGGTGACCATTGCTCTAAAGCAATAGTCAACTCCTCCCTGGTTAGATCCTACCACAAACTAATCACCTTGGAAATCAACATTCCCCCCACCTCCGCAAAGGTAACCACCCTGAAAAATTTCTCCAAAGCTAACATTGGGCTCCTAAGAACAGAGGTGGCTAACTTCATGGCACACATGCAAATGAGGAATAGTTGCATGACCGCCGAAGCATACACCAATGCACTATACAAACATGTACACAAATGCATGGATCCCGCCATACCCAATAGAATCAACACACTCTCCTCCAAAAAAAGGAAGCCAATCTGGTGGTCCTCTGCCATAAACAATCTCTACAACAGAAGGAGAAAAGTGATGCAGAATAAGATGGAGAAAAGTGATGCAGAATACGGTGATGTCCCAAGACTGGAAAAACTCCCTTATCAGCCTCAACAAAAGTTGAGATCCCTCATCAAATCCTCTAAAGCTAGCTACAAAAACAGAAATGTAGCTAGCTCCAAGTCAGACTGCCAAAATGTGATGAGTGGAGTCCCACAGGGATTGGTCTTGGATACTCTCCTGTTTGGTATCTACTTCTCAGAAGTCCAGTCCAACATGAAGGGATTCTGGCAGACAAAGCTTGCAGGTGATTGCAATTTGGGAGCCATTATTAACTCACCAAGTGATGCTGACATCCTACAGAAAGGCCCCACTGAGATCAACAACTGGTGTCAGAACCATGACCTTAAGCTTAATGCCAAAAAATGTGTCATCCCCTTTGGAAAAAAAACAGTTCCCATGAACTACCACATCAATGGTAGTCCACTGAACTCAGAAGGCGTTATAAGAGATCTGAGAACACAGGTTGACAGCAACCTCTCTTTTGACCACCACACTGCCACTGTGGTCATTGTCTCCCTCTACTCTTCCCTCATTAGGCCAATCATCAAGCACAGTGCTCCATTTGGCATGTACCTCACTAGATACCTGCAACAACTGGAGAGGCCACAAAAGTACCCCACAAAGAGGATCTTAAGCCTTAAACACTTGTCCTGTATGGACAGTCTCAAAAAACTCCAACTATTCTCTGTCTCATATCATCTACTTGGAGGTGATCACTGCTTGACTTATAAAGCCATGTCTGACCCAGCTCTGTTAGAAGTGCTATATCTAAAGAAATCCCAGTCCCTTCACACCACATGCTCCAGAGACTTCAGCATCATTAACACAATCAACAGAACGTGCTTGAGGGACAGGTTTATAACCCAGAGAATGCCCATGCTATGGAATAGGCTTCCCATACATGTCAAACATAGCACATCACTGGCCCTCTTCAAGACAAATCTTGATGAGTGGATGGGAAATAGAAAATTCACCCCGGGGATCACTCCATTGGCTCTACTCGACAGAGGCACTTGAAACTAAGGTTGGGTGGCATGATGCCAGGGTAATCCTATGGGCTAGGCTTGTAAATTCTCCAGGGCCATTAGCCTAGTGCACACTTATGAACCTATGGAGGGTTTAACAAATTGTCATGGTCTAAAAAAGGCACTATGGGATAGATAAAGTTTTTGCCAGTATCTGGAAGCCAAGTGACAAGTTTAAACCATTTCTGGCAAAGCATTGTGGTTTCTCGATCACATCTCCTCAGGCTGACTGATATTGGATCCCTTTGGTGTGACACCAGTAACTATGTCAATTTTTGTAGTCAATCATTTTTGCTGATAGTGTGTCATCATCAGTGGTGAAGGTTGGATGTTACTCAAGGCTATATTCATACCCACCTGGGATACATATTCAGAGAGCTCCATCATAGCTCTCTTCAAATAGTCCAGTGAGGTATGTCTTGGTCATTTACGTCCACATGGAGTATGACCATATCATACTGGTACTTGTGGTTTAAAGACCTAAGTGCATGTGTGATCTGGTGGATCCTGGCTCCAGACAGACAGATGACTGTGATCTTCTCCTTGTTTAGCCTGTAAGGGGGACATCAGTATGTCTTAAAATGGAATCCCCAACTGGAATGTTTGGCTGAGTGATGTGTTGCCTTATTGGCTTGGAAGTGGGGCTACTATGATTTTCAGAGTTATATATTTTGTGAGCTTCTGTCTTTTTTGAGTGTGTGCAGAGCCACTGACAGCCATTTGAAGGAGGTCTTGGAGGTTTGAGGAGGTTATAAGTGAGTACCTCCACATATGTGGATCTATGTGTTTGCCCCTTAGTGTTGGTAGTGATTCTTTTGGGTGTAACACTAACAACCTGGTTTGAATTTTTCATGCGAGTATGTGAGAGCTATGCCTCCAGTGACATTGTGTATATACAACTCTCACATACTGTGTTTGACTGTGTTTTGTTGATTCTAAATTTAAATGGTTGTCAATAAAGATTAGGCAGTCACTACACTGCCTCAGGATGCTCATATCCACCAGGCCAGAAACAGAGATGTCAAGAAAGTACCTATTGATTATACCATATCCTTAGGTGATGAGAAGGAGTAGGGGAGAGTCACTAAGTGAGAGTGTTTAGTAGTATACTCTTAAATGACCTGCAGTGGTGCTGCCCTCTGTGCAAACTGGCAGCTCTTCAAGCAGCTGTGAACAGTGGAAGACTATTCAGAGTGTTTCTTAGAGAGGATTTTAAACTGGAGAAGTTTGCTTATATACAAGGCATGGGTAACCATGTCTGTGCATTGTGCACATGCAATGATTTTATACCAGCAGGATGAAAGAGTTTTAAACAGTTAAGCCCTCAGGCCAATCAGATAAACACATAATATGCCTTCCACCAGCAGTTCCCAACCCAAATGAGTGCAAGAAAAAACTCTTATTAATGTAAAACTAACTGGTTTTGAGCCAAAGTGCAGTAACAGATGCTTTATAACAAAAGGCAGAATTCCTGCAGTATCAGGAATCCTTGGAAATAAGTTCTCTAACCCTCAGAAATGTTCACAAATACAAAAAAAGTGTGCAAGGTAGGAGAACTTCTACAAATACAGAAAACGTTTGCAAAACCTAGAAATATTTTGGCAAACGCAGGAGAATTTTGGCAAACTCAGAACAGCTTTTGCAGTGTCAGAGGAGGTTAGGAAATATCAAAATACTGTTAAAAGAAGATGAGTACAGTAACAAACAGATGTAATTTATTTAACAAATGTAGGCTGAAAATTGTGATAAATTCAACCAAATCAATAAAAGCAGCACAGAAGTGTTAAATAGCAATGAGACAGCTAGAGCATTTGCAAAAAAAAAAAAAAAATAGGTTAGCTTTCAATAGGTGCCATGTGATCTTTTACATCCACCTGAGCTACCACCAACTCAAGCATATGGGGCTTTTCTCATCTGAAGGACAGCACACTCAGGAGAGTGCAGATATGATGGAAGGTTGCGTGCAGAGCAAATGAAATTACTTCACTGCAGCCAAAAAAAGCTCTAAGAACTAGATATGTGTAAAGTTGCAACTAAATCACAAAATATTTAAAAGAGCAAACCAGAGTAACAATGAGTTCTGAAAGCTTTGTATGCAAGAAAAGTAAGAGCAAAGCAGAACTGGTAAAATCCACATAAGGTGTGAGTACAGACACGATACAAATAAATGTCTTGTGATTAATCAAGTGTATTCAAGCGGGGAAAATAAATCAATTTGCTGAAGTGCTTAAAAATTAAACAAATTCATTTACACATGAAGAGATTTCATGTATTGGAATAAAGTTAACAAAATGAGCTGTTAGTAGCACAGTTTGTGTTGAGAATGTGCATAAATCTGTATGAACGAAAATGGTACGGAAAATAAGTGATGAGAGAATCAGTAGGACATTTGTCCAGAGAAGCTCAACATTATTAATTGGATTGTGGTGTACAGTCCAGGGCTGACTCTGCTGCATGTCACTGCAATGCTAAATGCTGGCTGAAAGTACAACACAGCCTGAAGCTTATCATATCTGGGTTAGGGCCAATATAGTCCTGAGGTACTGATGAAATGACTGCATAGTAAAATGGATGGGCCATGTTATGACAAAGAGAAGTGTTAAGATGGCACAGTGTAGGGATAGTGTAAAAGATGGCCACGTAAGAGACACAGCTGACATTGCCATAAGTGCAAGCTAGCTCAGTATAGCTCATGTGTGTCCATAAGCACAATGCAGTGCCATACAGCTACCACTACAGATAACCTAAATATGGATACTTCAGTAAAGTGCCAGTCCAATTCATCAGTGAAATGGGGAGGAAAGAAACGGGGAAACATATTATGCAGAGGAAAACGCAAGGGTAGTCATATAGTATGACAGGCAAACAAGGCAGGGCAATCCTCTTTTGTGGGGTATAGCACCAATTTCCAGTGTATCAAGAAGAGGGGTTAAAGGGGTAGGTGGATCTGAATGACTGAAGAATGCACTGAGGGGGACAGGGGTAGAAGACAGGCATAAAATGGAGACCTAAGCAGACAGGTGTAGTATATACACAAAAGATATCTAGAATGGATGGAGACAGACTGAGAGATGATAGACAATTAGTGATGGAGAGGTACAGGTAATGACACAGTAGGAATATATATGCGGGGTCAGGGTCCATGGTCAGATACCAGACCATCCCTGAGGGCAACACTAAGCTGTCAGTCATCTGTATGACCGATGTTATGGGTAAACTGTGCTTATAACAGCCTGATTATTATGTTTTTCTAGTTCTTTGATATGACCAGTCCTGCCATGCCAGGTGACACTAGTAATCACAACTAATGCTGGGAGATGATGGGAGACCCTACAAGCTACTGTCAAGACAGAAGCAGCCTCCCCACCTTGGAGAAGTGTCCATGGAAGCCACTAGATATGCCTTCAGGTCACCTTCTGCAGGATGACCTCTATCCCATGTTGACAGGCAGTTGCTGCAAGCACAGGTGGGCAGCACCAGAGACATTAGCTGGATAGTGATCAGGTGACCACACTGCATAACTTGCACAAAAATAGACGTGCAGAAGGATGAAAAAGAACACACCAGTGGACAACATATGACATGTCTCTAATGACAGATACATGTTGGGGTGCCACACAAGGCATACAGACCCTGCTACCATGAGAGTTACTTCGACCTTCTACAACACCCTGCCATATTCAACTTGTGCTCCTCTACTACAATACAAGAAAGCATGCCCACTTCAGTACATGAGTACAACAGGTAATATAATAATAGGAGGACAAATATTTCCAATACATGGATAGTGCTCTCTCCCTAAACTCTGCCTCCAATTGCTGAAACAGGTTTGGGTGCTACCAAAACAGGTCACTGTACTGATGCCACCATTGTTCATCAGAATGGGCAGCCACCTTTCTCAGGCTACTATGTCATATCTCCTCTGCAGGTGTTCAGAAAAATCCCTAAGGGAACAATAAGAAAATCATGCTCTCCACAGCATATCAAGCAGGAACTCATTTCAGAGCTAATGAAGAAGCCATGGCCACCACATCAGTCAAGTAGAGGATCAACATGGTAGCCTGTTCATAGAGACGCACATTTGGACAGCATGTGAGAAGCATCTTAGCACAGCAATGGGGGTGCTACCAAGCCTTTGCAGCACACAGTTACAGTGGTATGGGTCCACACAGGGTATGCACGTAAGTATATTTGTCACATGCCTCCACAGATCCATAAGGATCATGGCTAGCAGCAGGAAAGATGATTAGCACATCGCATTCTGAATGTGATTCAGAGACATTGTCAGGCACTAAATGGATTCATTACTGCAAACGACAAAGAGTAGGGCCCCTATCAGTATGATATAAAGTGCGTGCAATACTTTATGAATACTTGAAAAGGGAACTCAGTGAATTGCACCAGTATAACGAACAACACTCTGTAAATGGACATCCAAATAATGAAAGTAGAAAACTCATCTGGTACTGTACTCCAGCAATGTAATTAACACTTGTGGTATGTATTAATGGAGACTACATTTATTTATTTATTTGACATTTGTTGACCGGTAGGTCCAGCTGGGACAGAGCCCTTTTTCAGTGGAGACCTGGGGTGAAAAGCTCCACAGTTAATACCTACATTTAAGTTGACTTAGTACAAAGACAATAATACAAAATCTCAACTAGATATATACAAAAGCAGGATTAACATGAATGACGATTAGTCTCCGCACGTATTAGGGTACAGTGCAGAGTAAAGAAGAAAACAATACAGATAAAATTTACAAGGCAAAGAATAGTGGTTGCAGTGCAGTAAAAGGTAAGTTAATAAGTGATTTTAGTCTTAGACTTTCAACTGTTGAAAAGTTAAACATCAATACAGATTAAACTGTCTATGAAAGGGAGAAGAGGAGGTAGCATGAAAAGATTTTTTAAGTGTAGGTTCGAGGCAGAGAGTTAGGAAAGATGGCTGGCAGTATTGAGGTGAAGCGTGATGAGGAAGGTAGGGTCATCACAACAACATGCCGCTATCATGTTCACCTGTGGTAATGGTGGTGGTGCAGACCGTATGGAATGCACAAATATGGAATGATACAAAGGACACAAAAGTACCTGTATATAGTGGTAAGGATGATAACACATTTTAAGGGGGTGGGTGGGTTAATTGGGTATGTATACCACTATTTGTGGCAAATACAAAGATGTTAGAAGGGGAGTAAGAAGCACATGTCCATAATAGTAGAGTGTATATTGTGCTTCAATGTGTGTGTGTGTGTGTGTGTGTGTGTGTGTGTGTGTGTGTGTGTGTGTGTGTGTGTGTGTGTGTGTGTGTTTGATCAGAAGTGCAGTCCATATGTTAAACAGCTGCATAAAAAGGGGAAAGGAGCCAGTAACAATAGCTGGATGAGTTCTACAGAAAGACACAGACACACACAGACACACACTCACTGAAAAGTATATTCCACAGGTGTTCAGGGCTTTCCAATAATTTAATTATAACAATAGTCTCAGGGTTTCGTAAAGAACCCCACTTTCAGTAATAACTGCTGTGACCAAAAGGGACTGTTTCCATGATCATGGAAAATATGACTTAGAGACATGCATGTTAGTTGCAATGAGAAAAGAGCTTATTATTGGCTAATTTGTATATCTCTGAATGTTCTGTAATAACCACAAGTGCAAATCATGTGGCAAGTACCACTGGCAGCCCACGTCAAAGGCACCCCTCCTCATTCACTCACCCACACACTTGCACACATTCAAACGCACACGCACGCACACACACACACACACACACACACACACACACACACACACACACACACACACACGCACACACACACACACACACACACACACACACACACACACACACACACACACTCACACACACTATCTCCTGTCTGAGATGACAAAAAATCCCTAATATCTCTTCTTGTTTTTGACCCTTCAAATATCACAGATCACTACAGTCAGTCCATCATGCCAGACTTCAGAGTTTCATTCTTATTATTTATAAAATGCATCATGATGCTAGACCTACTGCTTTTTTAACTTTTTATGTGAGTCCAACTAACAGTTTTAAAATTCTTCCTGGCATCATCTAGTATTCCTCCAAGCACTGTTGTGAATCCTTTCACACACACGCGTGGACACCCCCACCCTCTCAACTGTCCCTGATTTTACAGATCACTTGTGAGGTTGCCTCTTAGGTTCATAGGTTCATACTAGGCTATTTGCCCGAGGGCATTTATAAGCCTAGCCCATAGTTTTGTGGCTTATGCCACCCCTTTAGTTTGGAGAAACTATGCCCATTATTTTGCTGTGCCTCTGTCGAGCAGTGACACTGAGGTAACTCCTGGGGTGTATCTGCGATCTCCCATCCATTGGTCAAGAATCCTCTTGAACAAGGCCAGCGAGGTGCTCTGCCTCACATAAACCGGGATTTTGTTCCACAGCATAGGGAGTCTTTGGCTGATGAATCTATCCCTCCAGCACGTCCTATTAATAACCGTGTTGAGGTTTAAGTCTCCCGCCCTTGTGGCTCTGAGGGATCTAGATTTTTTCAGATGAAGCATGTTCATCAAATCTGGGTTTGACATGGCGTTGTATGTCAGGCATAGGTCACCTCTGAGCAAGCGGTAAGCAACTGAATATAACTGGAGTTCTTTCAGTCGGGCAGCATAAGACAGATTTTTGAGACCCTTTATCCTTTTGGTGAGGAACTTTTGTGGCCTCTCCAGCTGCTGCAAGTGTCGGGTCAGATACATTCCGAATGGGGCATTGTACTCGATCATTGGTCTGATGAGTGATGAGTATAGGGAGACTATGACTTCCCTTGATCTAGATGTGAATCCCTTCATGATAAGGTGGGCAATGTAGAAGGTCTTCCTAACTACTTTAGCAATATGAGTGTCGAATGAAAGGCTACTGTCAACCTGGGTTCCCAGGTCCCTAATAACTTCTTCTGTGTTCAGGGATTGCCACCTATATGGTAGCTAGGGGTAACCTTATTTTTCCCGAAGGGTATGACTATGCATTTCTTGGCATTTAACTTTAGGCCATGGCTCTGGCACCAGTTATCCATTTCTGTGAGACCCTTCTGAAGGATATCTGTGTGGGATGTGTTTTCAACTTCGGCCCAGTTTGCAGTCATCTGCAAACTTTGTCAGCCATAACCCTCCTGTGTTTGTTTGTACTTCAGAAAAGTAGATGCCAAACAAGAGTGGGCCCAGGACCGAGCCCTGTGGGACACCACTTGTGACAGGCTTTGAGTCTGACATGGCGCCAGCAACTCTGACCCTGTGGGTTCCGTCACTCAGCCAGTTTGCAACCCATCTTGTAATGTATGGGTTTACATTTAAGTTGATGAGTTTTTCAATGATACCCGAGTGAGGTATTGTATCAAAGCCTTCGCCAGGTCTAGGTAGGCTGTATGGACTGCCTTTCCTCGTCAATGGCCTTGGTGACTGTTTGAAAAAGTCAACCAAGTTTAGAAGGCATGATCTGCCTTTGACAAAGCCAAACTGGGTTGGATCCAAAGTCTGCAAGTTCCCTATGTCTTTATTTATGAGATCCATTATGATCCTCTCCATGGCTTTGCAGATAAGGCTTGTCAAGCTAATGGGACGGTAATTTCCAGGGTCGGTGGAGGCACCGCCTTTGTGGAGTGGGACCACAGTCACTGTCGCCACTCCTGGAGTGCAGTATCCGGAGGTGAGACTAAGATTAAACAGCTGTCCTAACTGTGGGTTTAATTCCTCATTGAGTTCATGGAGCACACAGCCGGGGACACCATCAGGTCCCATGGATGCTGTGTTCTTTGCCTTGGAGAGAGCAATTCTCACCTGGGCGTTAGAGATGTTTGGGGGCTACAATCATTTGGTATAGATATCTCTCCTTTAGGGGAGGGAGAAGTTTGCACTGAACCTTTCAGCCAGTATGTTGGCAATGTCTGTAGGATCAGTAATCTTCACATCATTTTGAACTAATTCTGAGCATATCTGGGAGTTTCCTCCTAGGTTTCTGACATAGCTAAAGAATGCCTTATGGTTGTCTTTAGAGTCCTTAGCTATTTTTTCTCAAAATTGGCTTTGGATGATTTTATGAGAGCTCTTAGCTTTTACTTATAGTGATCAGCGGTGTCTTACCTTTTAAGGATTTTGCTCTATCTTGTAGTAGCTTTCTCCTTTTGTTGTAGAGTTTGTTTATGGCTGGGGTCCACCAGACTGGGCGCTTGCCTTTGGTACAAAGAGTCTTTGTTTTGCTTGGGATTGCCTGATCCATGCAGCCCTGCAGGTGCTGGTAGAAGGCATTTGTAAGTGATTCAGCAGTTTGAGTAATGTTATCACTCGGCTCAGGAGCCTTAAAGGAGACCACACTAGTCTTTAGAAGTGTGAAGTCGGCTTTCGAAGTTCTTTACTGTGGTCTTTTTCATTTCGGGTGGGGTGGGATGAGGACCTCCAGCGAGATTAGTTTGTGATCAGATCTCACCAGTGAGGGGTATACTTCGGCATTGAACATTGTGCTCCCATGTTCGTGATGATGAGATCAAGTATGTTTTCTCCTCTTGTGGGGATGGTGACTAGTTGTTCCATGGCATTTGAGTTTATGAATTCCAGGAACTTTTGGGCTAGAGTGTTTGGGCTTGAGTAGTGTTCCCAGTCTATATTAGGGTAGTTGAAGTCACCTAGTATGATGGTGTTCGGAGATACATTTATCCCCTCCAGTGTTTTCAGGAAGGCCATATGAGGTTCCTGAGTTTGCGAGGGTGGCCTGTAACATGCTACAAATTGCAGAGCAGTCTTGCCTATGGTTAATTGCACCTGGATGGTTTCCGATGCATCGTGCGATGCCACCAATCTTGAGGTGTGGGTGTCCTTGATGAATATGGATACCCCTCCTCCTTTCTTGGTATTGTCCAGGTTTTGGGGCGGCAAGGCATGATATGAGGTAAAACCTGATAGTGCTGGGGTGCTCTCAGGAGCCTTGAACCAGGTTTCTGTCACAGCACAGACATCGATGTTCTCCATACTGAGAAGGGCCTCGAGTGCGTGCATCTTGAGGTTGAGACTTCTGGCATTGAGCAGCATTACCCTTAGTTTTTTGTCTTTGTTTTGTTCTAGGGTGGTAGGTTTAGAATTTGAGCCTTGCCTAAAAAAGGCACTATGGGGGTGGCAAGAGCCTTTGCCAAAATCCGGAATCCCAGGGGTGACAAGTGCAAGCAGTCCCTTGCGAAGCAGCGTGGCTCGTCCAGCATGTCATCCCAGGCAGACAGACATTGGATCCCCTTTGAATGACACCAGAGTTTAAGCCAATTGTTAAAGCTGATCATCTTATCTCTGTATTGTGGCATCATTCTTGGTGAAGGTAGGATACTGCTCAAGGTCAGGGTCAAACCTGCTTGGGCTACATAATCAGAGAGCTCCTCTATGTCTCTTTTCATGTAGTCCAAGGAGGTATGTCTCAGGTCGTTAATACCAGCGTGGACAATGATTGAGTCGTACTTGTACCTGCTGTTGAGAGACCTGAGTGCATGCGTTATGTGGCGGATTCTAGCACCCGACAGACAGCTTACTGTGCCCTTCTCCTTACTCAGTCTGGTGAGCGGGACGTCAGTGTGTCTGACTATGGAGTCACCAATGACTAGTGTGTCTGGCATTGTGTTTGGCCTTAAGGGCTGTGACTGCTTGACACTCTGACTGTGTGGTCTATGTGTTGCAGGTGTTGTGTTCTGAGGTGGTAGTTGTTTGGGTGTCTGCTTTGGTGGCCTCTGCTGTTTTGGTAGATTTTTGATCAGAGCCTCCGAGTATGTCTTTGTGTGTTTATGTGTATGATTTGAGGTTGTGATGGTATTATGTGAGACTGGGTCTATAGTGTGTGTGGTTACCTTCTCCTCCTGTCTGGTCATGCCAGTCCTATGTTGAGAGAGCTCAGCCTCCAGTTTGGCCGTATAGTTGCATCTCTCGCATGTATTTGTGTTTTGTGGGAGGAGGAGAGGGTTGTTTGTGTACATGAGGCAACTGTAACATTGCCTCAATATTCCCAGGTTCACCAGCTGAGCAGGAGAGGACATTAGCAACTGATCCCTCGACATGCTAGAAGGAATAGACAGAAAAACTTAAGAAAAGGTTCTGGGGGATGTGGGTGACTGAGAAATGGGGTTTGCTTTTTTGGGGTACTTTCTATAACAAGAGTGCTGTATCGAGGTGATAAGTACTGTAGGAGCAAGTGCTTCGCTATACAGATAGAGAATAGTCTACTTGGGAGTCAAGTAGAGATAATTTATAGTTGTAGGATACACTAAATAGGACAGTAGTATACTTTGAGGAAGGTAGTTTTAAGGGAAAATTTGAAGAGTGGACTTTAGGTAGCCCTAATAGTTTAAATCTGATTAACCGGCGCTGCCCTAGTGTGCAACGGTAGCAGCTCCGCGCTAAATCACGCTAAAGCGCGCTAACGCGTGCTTTATAGCAGGGGGCTGGAAAAAACAGGAAATGACCCAAAATGGCCAACGAATTACTAGTTGCTGCTTCTAACCACTCCTCTGAGGACAAACAAGCAGCTCAGTACTCCCCACTCCCACTGGTGAGTAAAGAAACTATCTCTGGCCACACAAGAAAATGGAGGAACACAGAAACCAAATACAAAGCCCAGGGATCAGCAAAATCTGATCACTGGAACAACTAGCTAGGAAAGTTTAGGAAAGGAGAAATATTTTTTGTTTTTTGTTTTTTGCAAACAGATAGAAAAAAATGCAGTAAATGCTTTGTTTTCGACTAAATTGCTATCAAAGGCTGGTACACTTGAGTGTATTAGCCTGTTTGTTACTTTTAAGCAATACTTTAGCCCACAAGTGCAATCAACTATATAAGCTCACAAAAACAGGAAAATAAGGTAATAAAACAGTAATATAGGCACAAACAGTAGTCGAAAAGCTCAAAAGATCGAAAAATGCAAACTAAAAGTTTAAAAAGTACTTATGATCAAGAAAGTTGCTTTTTCTGCTCTCTGCTGGCTTAGGAACTCTGCAGGGGACCACGAGGAGCTATGCCTAGTTCTCTAATGCCAGAAAAGCCTGCCAAAGCGTGCTTTATAGCAGGGGGCTGTAAAAAACCAGGAAATGACTCAAAATGGCCGACGAATTACTAGTTGCTGCTTCTAACCACTCCTCTGAGGACAAACAAGCAGCTCAGTACTCCCCACTCCCACTGGTGAGTAAAGAAACTACCTCTGGCCACACAAGAAAATGGAGGAACACAGAAACCAAATGCAAAGCCCAGGGATCAGCAAAATCTGATCACTGGAACAACTAGCTAGGAAAGTTTAGGAAAGGAGAAATATTTTTTTGTTTCCTGTCCGTTGTGACTCACAGACCACTGTAATCAGTGAATAATGTCAGACGTTAGAGTGTCATCACTCTTATTATGTAAAAATATACTGACAGAGTAATGACTCATTCAGAATACAGGGATAATACTACTCTAGCTTGAAAAGCTGCTTTTTTGTCAAGAATGTAAGGTTTAAACTCTTCCACACTTTTATTTCTTTTTTCTTTATTTGCAAAACTTTAAAGTAATATATTTAGAATAACCTTGATGTTTAATTGTGGTACAGAGGACTAACAATCTGCTAATGAATTGAGTGTAAGTGCTGAGGTTAAATGATTTGAATCTTTTGAAGTGTCTTTAGGGCACAATATAGAGTATTCATGGAGTCTAGTGCCCTCTACCTCATGTCTTTTGTGCTGAAAATGTAGTTCTCCTAGCTTTTTAAGTGGCTTTAGGACACAATTTATTATAAAGAGCATCTTTGTTGTCTAATTTCCCACCCTTACACAGACACACACACACACACACACACACACACACACACACACACACACACACACACACACACACACACACACACACACACACACACACACACTACCCAGAAGCCACTCACCCCCTGCATGCATGACATCCTTCAGCCAGAGACATATACACATGCAAACACCCAATACTAGTATCTTGGTGCTAAACTCCCTGGCATTTAACTCTAATGTGGTCTTATCTAGTATAAAACAATGGGTAAATGTGTGCTTTTGGCTGTGTTCTCTCATTTATTTCTGTATCCATTGATAACTATTATGTTTTGTCTATATATGTCTACTAATATTCTCTATCACTGTTATGGTATCTCTAACAAATGCAATTCTGTGTTGAAATTTTAACTGCCTCACTGGCCCAGGTTATAGCAGAAAATAGTCAGTTCAACTTTTGAACTAGTTAATTATATCTATACTTAAGTTGATTTTGTCTGTTTAGGAGTATTTCATATTACACCCCATAAAACTTTTGATATTTCAAGGACTATAGCCTAGACCAACTGACTTTGGTTTCTGTTTTAAATGGATGAAGAAAAGCAATGCTCTTTCAATAGTATGGCATGGATGGAAACCACGCTGAGTTGGGAAAAACATATTATTGTTATTATTATAATTATTGTCACCATTATTATTAAATGGCCTATTATATGTTTGTATATGTACTTTTCAAGAATCTTTGAAAGGAGTAACAGAATAGCTAGTGTTTGCAATAGGAGATACTGTGTGCTTCTGCCTCTGTGGACAGGAATAAGCTAAGAGTGTTTCCAAACTAAGGACACAAATACTTTATTCATATATCTGTTGATAACTATAGGACTGGGATATGGTAGATCATCTGGAACTAAGGTGTTAGATTTCAGCATTTTTAGAATTTTTAAGGTGTTAATAGAAAATGGCTGCCCAATAAATGTGCCATTAGCTTTGTTTTCTGTCTGATGTCGAGATAATGACTTAGAACTGTGATTTTCTTGAAGTGTTTTTCTGAAATATGAACTTATTTTTGGAAAACAAAATTCATAGCAGGATTTACTGGGAAGAGAACTGGTTTATAAGTTCAGTTGTAAATAATACCCTATCAGTCTGCAGACTATTATAAGCCTACAAATAACCGGCGGTTGGAAGCAAACTCTTTACCTTGTATTCCTTATGCCAACCCCCTACCCCAGAAGCAGAGATTATTTACCAGATTTTTAGGAGGTCATTAACTGAATTTAAGAAACATCTTACTATTTTTATATGATGAATGTTATTGCTGACATATGCTGTTTCTGGATCTTTTTTCCACTATGTCTATGTATTATCCTCAAATGTATAGTTCTTGTTTTAGTTCCCTTTTCCATTACATGGCATATAGGTAGTGGGTCTATATTAAATTATTGAATGCTTAGAAAAGCAAACAATGATTTATTAACCACATGTAAGCGAAAGCTTACAAGCTCGAATGCTTAGAACAGCGATTTTTTTCTAAGGGAAAAAAATCGCTGTTCCAAAAAAAAAAAAAAACTACTTAAAACAAAAGGCTTCACACCCCCCACACCCCCCTACTTAAATATACCAACTCCGAGATTGCACTACAGTGACAAAAACTGCAAAGTAACAGAAGCGGCCAAGCGATTTCTTTCCCAGAGAAAGAATTTGCTTATATGCCGCTTCGTCATTTTGCCTTTTCGTCTTTTCAAGTTCAACCGAGACGCATTCAAAAGAATGTATCTTCGGTCATCTAATAGGAACCCTAGATATTGAGGATGTACAGAAAAGTCTGGTAAAGTAACTTACTTCTTCACCTAAAGGTAGATATTTAAGGAGTCTCCAATAAATTTTCTGAGACTTTTCCTCAGCTATTGCTTTTTGTTATCCCCATCATGGCATGTTCTACTAAAGCCTTGTCTACTTTGATGGCATACATGTGTGTGTGTGTGTGTGTGTGTGTGTGTGTGTGTGTGTATATATATATATATATAAATGAAACGAAGCTCAGGTACACAAACCACGCCAACTAGTATTGTTCTTCCTTAACGCAAGGTAAATTTATTTATCCACAAAATATTCAAAGCGTTTTCGCCAGTCTGAATAGGCCAGCTTCCTCAGAGAAATAAAATGTTTTAAAATTTAGCGCTCTTTATACACATAAAATCTCGTTGGTAAAAGGTGCACATCACTTCCTGAAAGTGTGTTGTTAACCATCCCACACTTCCTGTTTATTTTATATACATCAATACAAAAATCATATAAATTCACACACCACACCACTTCCACACCCAGATAAACACACATAGTATATAGTGTCATCCGACCATTAGAAATAGTTTAAAAAGAATAAAACTTTAAAAGTATTAGTCATAAATTTACTACATACAGGTAGTGTAACAGTTAAGCTAACTAGACGTGCCTCTTCCAGTTAAAGGCACAGTCCATTATTTACCAATTGAGGCTGTCAAAGTCATTAGTTTGGGATATATAACTGTTGAATGAATTTCACTCTTGACTTATTTAATCATAAGAAATATTTTATCATAAAAGATATAAAAAATATATATATAACTATCCTAAACTCCAAGTATATGAAGTGCGTGTTATTGTTAATCCCTCACACTCGTTCTAATTCTGTGTGGGGCTGTTGTAAGATGTATAAAATTCTTATATATTTTTTTTCATGCCCTCTATTTTTTATCGTGAAGGATTAACCAATTCGTGACATCTAGACTTACAGAGAATTCTGTGAGTGGAGTAAGTCAATGGTCCTTCACCTCAATATGTACATAAATATATCTGCCTGGCATCCTTATGGAAAAGTAAATAATTGACTAGTTGAGTCAAGTTGAGAAAGTTCCGGGAGAGAATCTACCAACATATGTACGCCATAAGAAAACAAAATATGGATAATGCTTTAGCAAAGCACTTAGATCAATACATAGGACACAAATTTTATTTTATGGCTATTGATCATATTCCTCAGAGTATTAGAGGAGGACCTACATCAATTAGGCTTGAAACCAGGGAGTTGGAATGGCAAATTAAATTGGATGCCTTCAACTCCCCGGGGTTAAATGATAATTGTAATATTGCTTGCCTTCTTAAATTGAAAAGCTACCTTAGATAACCCAACTACAGTTAACATAATGGTTATCATAGGGGTAGTTAGCGATAGCCTAGTTCAAAAACTTCTGTTATCTCCATATATATAATACGAATTTTAGTGACATTACTATGGGATAATTAGGGGTATAAGAGTATTTGGGATCTATATAGGGCTTGATTACGAATATACCCCTTCATACCTTTAGAAACAATAGTTCTCAAGGTCATGGACCAGTGTTACAGGATCTTGGTGGTACTAAAAGCTTGACTCAACTAGTCAATTATTTACTTTTCCATAAGGATGCCAGGCAGATATATTTATGTACATATTGAGGTGAAGGACCGTTGACTTACTCCACTCACAGAATTCTCTGTAAGTCTAGATGTCACGAATTGGTTAATCCTTCACGATAAAAAATAGAGGGCATGAAAAAAAATATATAAGAATTTTATACATCTTACAACAGCCCCACACAGAATTAGAACGAGTGTGAGGGATTAACAATAACACGCACTTCATATACTTGGAGTTTAGGATAGTTATATATATATTTTTTATATCTTTTATGATAAAATATTTCTTATGATTAAATAAGTCAAGAGTGAAATTCATTCAACAGTTATATATCCCAAACTAATGACTTTGACAGCCTCAATTGGTAAATAATGGACTGTGCCTTTAACTGGAAGAGGCACGTCTAGTTAGCGAACTGTTACACTACCTGTATGTAGTAAATTTATGACTAATACTTTTAAAGTTTTATTCTTTTTAAACTATTTCTAATGGTCGGATGACACTATATACTATGTGTGTTTATCTGGGTCGTTGTGGAAGTGGTGTGGTGTGTAAACTTATATGATTTTTGTATTGATGTATATAAAATAAACAGGAAGTGTGGGATGGTTAACAACACACTTTCAGGAAGTGATGTGCACCTTTTACCAACGAGATTTTATGTGTATAAAGAGCGCTAAATTTTAAAACATTTTATTTCTCTGAGGAAGCTGGCCTATTCAGACTGGGCTTTGAATATTTTGTGGATAAATAAATTTACCTTGCGTTAAGGAAGAACAATACTAGTTGGCGTGGTTTGTGTACCTGAGCTTCGTTTCATTTGGAGTTTTGGACTTTTTGTTGAGGTTTATATATATATATATATATATATATATATATATATACATATATATATATATATATATATATAAAGAGAGAGAGAGATTAGATATAGAGAGATAGATAATATATATCTATATGTGGATGTCATTCAAGTACTCCAACTGTGAGGTTACTGAATATGCACTTTCCACATATTGCCTGTGTGAGACTGCAGTACAGCAGCAATTGGGAATATGTTCTTTCCCCACTGTATTGTGATTTCTACAATGTTACACAGTTGAATGTAGCATGGGGGATACAGGGGTCCTCCTCTACAACCCTGAAGAAAAAAGTTTTTAAATTATAATTTTTTTGTTTTTGATTTGCTGGGTTATGATAGCTTTTTTTCTGATTATTGTGTGGTTGACCTTTTGGCAATTAACCTGTTGACATACACTCAAGTATATATATATATATATATATATGTATACATATACATACATACATACGATTTATACACAGATTCACACACAAACACAAAAACAGCCCTCCTACACCCTCGCAAGTGAATGGAAGCACACTCCACATCTCCTGATATATATACATATTAATTTATATCTATCAATCTATCAATACCAATACACACACCTATATGGACAAGCAGCATAGGCTAAAATACAGAAAAACAACAAAATTATCTGATCATATCAGCAACAAAAGAAAATGGGAACTGCTCCTTCAAAGTGCCACTTACCAGAAAGAATGGCAAAGAAACTTGTGGGCCAGTGTTTTTTATGACACTTCTGCTGTTCACTCTCATGCCGTACTCAGCGTTACTTCTCAATTTGCGAGGTAAAGCACATAGGAAATAAAGTGATATTGGCTTGGTGCCATACTTACAAAATGGATATTTTGTTTACTTCAACCTACTCTTAACCTCTACATCTGTAACCATGCTAGCATGCACACATCGGCTGAAGTTTATCATCTGCAAGAGCTTCTCTTGTTCCTCATGCATGTACTTGAACTCCAGTCTTCATCAGAGGACTGTAGTCAACAGGAAATACATTGTCCTCCCAGAGTGGGTGAGCCAACATTTAGGCCATTTATTTCCAATCTCCTCTTTCAACTCTGTCACTCTCTAGCAGTTAAAAATCCAAGATCTTTAACTCATAATCAGGACTGGCTTACTTATCCTTTCACTGATGCTCTCTGATTGGTGTTCTCTTTCATTGCATTTTGACGTTGTGGTACTCTTTCTTCAGTTTGTGTGCTGAACTGTGAAACTCAGTGGTGCATTTTCATAGGGTGTTTGCCTTTTTTCTCCACTGTGTTGCAAGTGTGGAGTTAATATATCATTTAGGGGAGAAAGAGGGCCACATTCCCCAAAAGGGAGGTGCAGTGGTGGGGTTTGCCCTCTGCAAAATAGAGGTTTTTATAGATATTTTTTTTTCCTGATTTTTGGATTACAGTTTTCAGACTTGATTTTTCAGGCAACCATACATTTTATTATGGCATCACAATATATCACGGGTAAACAGTTAGCGTTCCTTACCTCTTTGACAGGAAGCCAGACAAAATGGCAGTCTTGAATAAACTGCTTATAGGACAGCAGTACATATTTATCATCTGGAATGTTACAGTTTCATTAATGACTCATGGTCATTCAGAACCCCATGACTCATGGTCATTCAGAACTCCATGACTCATGGTAATTCAGAACCCTTAGTCTGTGACTGGTTGTAGAAGTGAGTTATAGGTTACGGCAGTCGCCATCATCCTTTCATGATGGAGCCTTACCCCCCCCCCCTCCTGTAAATCTCATCCATTCCATTATTAAGTATTTCTGATTTAAAGATACTAAAATCATGTAGTTCGATTTATTCTGAGCAGCTCAATTCTGATCAATTTAAAAGTCCTATAAAAATCTATGCATTGATTACACTGATTAATTCTGTCTTACATGGCTTCCTTGCAACAGCATGAAAGAAGATGGCATGCTATTTTATGTGCAGCCCTTTCACTTAGAGCTAGAATCTTCAGATGGAAATGCCCTCACAGATCATTTTATACAATAGCAACATATATTCACTAATGTTACAGCAATGGGATATGGCTAAATATGTTTCAGTAGTGTTCAAAGCTGGATTTATTTAAGAAACAGTTGCAAAGTTTGGTTTTAGGCTTGCAGCCAGGTAGAATGTTTTCTTTTTCCTGATGATTTCCTTGCTAGATGTTCCTTATAGATGAAAAATCAGAACGGTCCTTATTATGCACATATTTTTTGCTTTCTAATTAGTGAGTTGGTAATCTTATTAAGGAAACAAGCAAATTCAATGTCTCTCTAGTAGACTGAAGGGACTTGCCATACTTCTGCTAGTAAGTAACTTCTGCAGATGCAGCGGGATGAGACTAAGAGTGGGGAAAAGATACGTGATGGGGTCCTTTTAGTAATATAGACTTAGACACAACTGGAGAAAGGAAGATTTAGCTAGTAGCAGTAACATGAGGCTACTTCAAACCCCTTGTCCTCACCAGGTGCATTAAACTGAGCTTGAAAGGGCTTTACAAAGGTAGCAACTATTTTATAGTATACAAAATGCTCTGATTATGCTCCAAAATTGGACAAATATCAACTTATTAACCATGTGCTTAGCATGTGACACAATCTTAACAGTGCTTAGGGTTGCTTAACAAAATTCAGATAAGGTCAGGTGCTGGTGTTTAACAAAGTTCAGATAAGGTCAGGTGCTGGTATTTAGGGGTACTTAACTACATTCAGATAAGATCAGGTGCTGCTGTTTAGGGGAGCTTAACAAAATACAGGTAAGGTCAGGTGCTGGTGCTTAGGGGTGCTTAACAAAATTCAGATAAGGTCAGGTGCTGGTGCTTAGGGGTACTTAACAAAATTCAGATAAGGTCAGGTGCTGGTGCTTAACAAAATTCAGATAAGGTCAGGTGCTAGTCCACAAAGAATAGTGGCAGAAGGTAAAACAGCTTTTAAAGGTTATTACAACTTACATCTTCCAGTCTTTTTTGCTGTCTGTTTGAAAACTGGTAAGATACTTTTTGCTACTACATATTTTTTTTTGTCCTGTAACTGATAGCACACAAAGAAGACATACACTGCAAAGAAGTAATGATCAGGTTATGACTATTATGTGTTCTCAGCTTAGATGTAAAGAGACACCCCTCAAGCTTCGTACTTGAGGTGAATGTCTTGGCATCCATGTCTCAAACACTTAATTATCTATGTGGTACATAAAGCACATTGATTGTACCATAAAACTTTGTCAAAGACAGGTTTGTTAAACACCCTTCAGTGCTATTAAGCTCTTGTCTCACACTAGAGCATTAACAGTGATGACTTCACAGCACAGTAGCAGAGAAGTGCATAGAGCTTTAAAATGTGCCTAAATTAAGTTTCTAACATGCTTTTAAAGCTCTTTGCACTTCACATTACTGCCCAGTGGTGGCTGGTCTCTGTGCGCCAGCTCTGTGTTATAAATTTCAAAGCTGTAACACATACTCTTGTCCTATATACTACAAAGGATTATGGCAGGATCATTCTGATCATAACCCTGCTTTCTGTGTCCTCAACATGGAGTGGAAGACTCACCTCGCAAGCTTTACTCCCAAGTTGAATTTATTGACATATATGTCTTAAAGACATAACAAAATGTTTATAATTGGAGACCCAGTCATAATAGTTCATACCTGTATATATAAGTTAACTGTATAGAAATTTATCTGAAGATTTCTTTGTTATCATTTCATGTTGTTGAATGTTTTTTCGTGAACAAATACAACATTTCTGAAAACAGAAATACTTAGTAAAGGTACAGGAATTTAGTAAATAATTTTAATTACAATTTTACAGCTAAGAGAAAGTAATATAAGATCACTAGTCAATGCATCCATGTATAATACAGTAAAATGCATTGCGTGTGACTTCATGACTACAGACTAGTACACACATTATCACTACTCTCTAAGCACACATAGGACCAGGAGAAGTTACTAGGATAATGGCCCTAGTGTGTTTATAAGACTAGTTAAGTTCTACCCCTATTTCCACGATCAGCATCTAATGCCTCTGTCCAAGAGGGACACAGGTGGAAGTCCCCAGGTGAATTTATGTTTACCCAGACTGCGTTTGAAGGTCAGTGAGGTGCTCTGTTTGATGTGAAGTAGAAGTCTGTTCCAAAGGTGTCGGAACCTCTCGGAGACAAATCAATCCTTCCTACAGGTTTTATTAATGTCACATACCAGGTTAAGGTCTTTAGAGCGAGTAACCCATGTACTATTTGACTTGCGGATATGCAGCATTCCCAATAAAGCCTGGTCACAGACTGCCTTAAATGTAAGGCAGAGATCACCACTAAGTAGTCTGTATGAAACAGAATAAAGTTACAGTGATTTCAGATGATCCACATAGAACAGATGCAGAAGACAAAAAATGGAAGACAATTGCCCAAATAGTTCAACCAACACAAATCCAAATGGAGCAATTGTAAAAGAAGGGCATGACTCCTTTATAACACACAGCACTGTTTATTCCACAAAGCCTCCTAAATCACCATACACATTAACGCTGTTCACAAATAGCCTGCGTTTTCGTTTCAAATGACTTCCTCAGATGAAAAACAGAATGCATACTTGGAACACACCCAACAATATATATCCACTAACACAATTAACTAATAATTAATTAATAAAACAATTAAATATTTATTTAAATTCATCAACTTTAAAATCTGCATTAAATAACCCATAAATACTAAAAAATGATGCTTCCAAGAAAATACATATAACTAGTAAAATAGAAAACATAAAACACCTTTCTTAAGAACTCCATCCATACAACATACATTTTAATAACTATTTCAATTTTTAGTTTATTGTTTGAAAAAAAACATTTGTTTTCATCTTGCCTGTTCGAACTGATCAAAATTAATGGATTGTTTATTGTGTTCGTCCTGTTGAGCACAACCTCTTCTCAACACTAGATGGTGCTATTGGCCTTAAAAAGTTTATTAATGCATTTTTAAAAGTATTTTAAATAGTTATTAAAATGTATGTTGTATGGGTGGAGTTCTTAAGAAAGGTGTTTTATGTTTTCTATTTTACTAGTCATATGTATTTTCTTGGAAGTATCATTTTTTAGTATTTATGGGTTATTTAATGCAGATTTTACAGTTGATGAATTTAAATAAATATTTAATTGTTTTATTAATTATTAGCTAATTGTGTTAGTGGATATATATTGTTGGGTGTGTTCCAAGTATGCATTCTGTTTTTCATCTGAGGAAGTCATTTGAAATTAAAACGCAGGCTATTTGTGAACAGCGTTAATGTGTATGGTGATTTAGGAGGCTTTGTGTAATAAACAGTGCTGTGTGTTATAAAAGAGTCGTGCCCTTCTTTTAAATTGCTCCATTTGGATTTGTGTTGGTTGAACTATTTGGGCAATTGTCTTCTATTTTTTCATTTTTTGGCTTTTGGTTCGCTTTGGAATGGAAACGGAGGAGGCTACGACATCTGTACAAGGTACCCAGGCGAGGGGCGGTGATTTGGAAAAGATCGACAGATTGACTGACCAATTGTCTCAGCTAATCGAACTGTTAACACCCACTAGCCAGTTCCCGTTGACATCACCACCTGGTGTTCCAGGGAACCAGGAAATGTTCGCGAGAAAGGAAAACGGCGCGAAAAGAGCACCTACGGCGGTTGTTGTTAGCAAAATTACTGGATCTAATCTGGATTTGGGGGCTGGAGCCCCTTGCCAAGGCATACCATCTATTTTTAGGACTAATCAGAATGGCGTTTGTGCGGATGCAATGGGTAGCAAGGACGAGGGAAATGCTACCAACGGACAGAAACAGTATAGACAGAGGTACAAAACTGACTTTAAGAGCATAGTACAATTAAAATACTGTTTCAAAGAGAAAAAAGCACCCTTAGCATCTGAGGGTGACAGTAATTTAACTTATGATTTCAATGTAAAAATGTTGGATGAAATGTTATTTAAGTATAAGAATACTGAAATGGAGAATGCATACCTTAAGGAATGTTTGAGGCTAAAAATTGTACCAAAAGGTTTAAGAGTGTGTAAATATTCCATTAAAGTGAAGGAGGGGAGTGAGTTCCACCAGGAACTGTTAGGTATTTTTGATAATTGCGCATTTGAAATATTGAAAGCTATAATAAGAGAAAATGATAGGGAAATGGAAAGTTTATACAGTAGAATTGAAGGAATTAACCACAAAATAACTGAGGATTTGCTTTTTTTCAATTGATGAAAGTCAAAGGAAATACTATGATACATTAAATAGAATTAAAAACAGTATAAGAAATGCTTATGGAAGGAAAAGCAGAAAACTAGAAAGAGATATTAAGGAATACAAGGACAAGGTTAGTTATCCCAAGCCTAGAGAATTTACTTATAGGAATAATAATTATGTGTATGAGAAGGATTGGAGACAGAATGAGCCCCCAAGAAGTGGGACATATGAAGGAGGGGAAGGGATAGGTAACAGTAATGATTTTTCCGAATACCCCCCTTTAAGAAGATCAGAAAGAATAAGAAACAATTATCAAAAAAAATTACAAATATGGGGGGTACAGGGGAGGGATGGGAAACAGCAGCAACAACAATGGATTGCAAGAGTGGAAGGACTAGATCCAAGTAGGTCTGAACCAGTTCCCACTGAAGATTCTATAGTGTTGGATGGCTGTTTAAGTAGGTATAATGGTTATACTATATACAACTATAGTAACAAGGAGTTAAATGAAGTTTATTTTTCCCTTCTATCAAAAGGACTTAAATTTGTTCCCAGTAGGAAAGCGGACATTAGTAAAGTTTTAATAGATTTAAAGTTATTTTTAAGAAAGAAGAATTTTGAGCTTTTATTCCAAGGACAGAAGACCAATGGCCGGAAAACTGATGAGTTGAGTAGAAAAAGCATGTATAACCCACCCTTGCATCCACAATTAAAAAATTTCGAAGTTCTAATGGAAAAGAAATTAAGGTCCGAATTATTTAAGAATAAAATTATCCATAATCTTACTAAGGAAGAGAATAATTTATTAAGAGAGATAACAGATGATATCTCACTAAGAGTTATGAAACCAGATAAAGAGGGAGGATCCGTTATTATGGATCATATTATATATGAAGCGAAAATTATGGATATTCTGGAGAATTCAGACAGATATGTTAGAGCCTCGATTAATGAAATTAATATAGGAAATAGAAAAATATACCTAGTTTTAAATGATTTATTGTTGGAAGGCTCAATAGATTTACAAACTTTTAAGTATCTTCATGTAGAAAAACCAAAAGTACCTACCATTTTTGGAGTGCCAAAGGTGCATAAGAGTGTCGAAAATCTCCCAATGAGACCCATAGTAGCCTCAGAGGGCTCAGTAACTGCACCCTTGGCTAAGTGGCTGGATGTTAAATTAAAGGGCTTAGCTTTGGAAGGGCAAGGAGTGCTTAAAGACTCTTGGGATTTGTTGCGGAACTTAACACAAGAAGTCTATGATGAGAATATTATTTTTATTACCATCAATATTGTGGACTTATTTTCATCAATACCATATGAAGAAGGTATGAAATGGTTTGAAGAAGCATTGTTAAAATATGGTAAATTTAGTAATAATGATTATTATCTTATTTTAACGTTAATGAAATTAGTACTAAGTAACAATTACATTCATTATGAAGGAGAGTTTTTTAAGCAAATTCAGGGTGTAGCTATGGGGGCGAGATGTGCCCCCACATATGCTAATATTATTTTGTCCGCCTGGGAAGAAAGGTATATTATTAATTCTATATATACACAATGTTGGAAGTTTTATAAGCGGTTCTTGGATGATATGTGCTTTTTATGGGTTGGATCAGAGGAGGAGTTTTCTGAGTTCTTTAAGTACATTTCAGAGTCCACTGATTTCTTGGATTTTATGTATAAAAGTGATAAGAATATTTTAAATTATTTGAACATTTCCATTGAAAAGGGTGAAGAAGGTTTCTTTTCAAAAATTTATAGAAAGGAAACCTTCTCGAATTCTTATTTGGCTTTCAATAGTGCCCACCCTTACCACCAGAAAAAAGGTATTGTTAAGGGACAGTATGTAAGGGGAAGCCGTATGACATCAAGAGAGAGTGATTTTGATGACGAGTGTAGAAAGTTGCACGAAATGTTTAGGGATAGAGGTTACCCCACTAACCTTGTGGAGATGATAGAGAATGAGGTTAGGGCAGCAAGACAGGACAAATTTAAACCCATTTTGGGAGATAAAGCAGGTTTGAATGGGGTAAAATCAAAAGTAGATAAACAAGAAGGTGAAAGCAATTTTGTAGTGGATTTTAATGGTGATGCAGTCAAAATAAGAACAATTTTAGAAGATGAATGGAATAGGTTTGGTGAAATCTTGGACCTTGAAGGCATTTTTGAAATGTCTTTAAAATGTACTTACTGAAGGGGGAAAGTTTAAAGACTATTTTGGAGGCAAAAATGAGGTGAACATGTACAGAGATGGAAAAGCAGGAACTTTTCAAATGTGGACGATGTTCCCAGTGCCCATATATTTGTACAAAGGAGACTATTCTTATTGGCAGTAGGGATAGGCTGATCCAGAGTAGATATTTTGCGAACTGTGACACCAGTGGGATAGTATATTTAGGGTTGTGTGACCACTGTGATGCATTTTATGTGGGTAAATCAGAAAGGAAGTTGAAAAATAGAATATATGAGCACAATTATGAGATTAGGACCAAATGCACCAATAATGTATTGTATAGACACAAAAAAAGTTGTCAGGAAGCAAAGTTTAGCTTTTTTGTTTTAGAAGTGTAAGGGGTGGTCCATGGGAAACCTCTATAAAATATAAAGAATTATTGTGGCAATTATCATTGGAAGCTAACAAGTTTCCAGGTTTGAATGACGCAGTTTCCCTTGCTCCGGTTCTAAAGCTGAGAGCAGCAAAACTTTAGCTCTTTAAATTTTTAGTTTATTGTTTGAAAAAACATTTGTTTTCATCTTGCCTGTTCGAACTGATCAAAATTAATGGATTGTTTATTGTTCGTCCTGTTGAGCACAACCTCTTCTCAACACTAGATGGTGCTATTGGCCTTAAAAAGTTTATTAATGCATTTTTAAAATGTATTTTTAAAAATATTTTAAATAGTTATTAAAATGTATGTTGTATGGATGGAGTTCTTAAGAAAGGTGTTTTATGTTTTCTATTTTACTAGTTATATGTATTTTCTTGGAAGTATCATTTTTTAGTATTTATGGGTTATTTAATGCAGATTTTAAAGTTGATGAATTTAAATAAATATTTAATTGTTTTATTAATTAATTATTAGTTAATTGTGTTAGTGGATATATATTGTTGGGTGTGTTCCAAGTATGCATTCTGTTTTTCATCTGAGGAAGTCATTTGAAACGAAAACGCAGGCTATTTGTGAACATCGTTAATGTGTATGGTGATTTAGGAGGCTTTGTGGAATAAACAGTGCTGTGTGTTATAAAAGAGTCGTGCCCTTCTTTTACAATTGCTCCATTTGGACAGATGCAGAGCACCTTGAATATTCCTTGTGAGGAACATTTGCGGTCTTTCCAATTGCTGCAGGTGCTTGGAAATGTACATACCAAAAGGGGCATTGTACTCAATTGTTGGGCTGATGAAAGAAGAGTACATGGAGGATATAACTTTTTTTTCTGGAGGCAATGCCCTTACTTACGAGATGAGCAATATAGAATGCCCTTCTTACCATTGTGGAGACATTGTGATCATAGGTAAGGTTGCTGTCAACCTGTGTGCACAGGTTTCTCACCACTGATTGCATACTTAAGGTGTTGCTATTGATGTGGTAGTTAGCAGGAACATTGCACTTACAGAAATGGATGATAATACATTTTTTTGCATTGAGTTTAAGGCCATGACTTTGGCATCAATCATTTGTTTATGCAAGACCCACTTGTAGGATGTTGACATCACTTGGAGATTCTAAGACTGCTCCCAGTTTGCAGTCATCAGCAAACTATGTCAGCCACAGACCTTTAGTTTTTGCTTGTACTTCAAAGAAATAGTTTCCAAATAGTAGAGGTCCAAGGACTGATCCCTGTGGAACAGCACTGGTTACAGGTCTGCTGTTGGAGGTGGAGTCCCCTTTTTTGACTATATGTGTTCTATCAGTGAACCAGTTAGTGACCCATCTAACGATATAAGGGGTGATACCTAACTGGGTGCGTTTGTCAATGATGCCCGAGTGGGGGATAGTGTCAAAAGCCTTGGCTAAGTTTAGTTAGGCTGTGTGCACTTTTCAATCGTAGTCTAAGCACTGGCGTCATCCCAGCTACATGGAAAATGGCCACCATTATTCCTTTGCACAAAGGTGGTGCTTCCACTGACCTATTAGCCTATTCTTAGACCTATTCTTGTTATAGCCCATGTAGAACACAGCCTAGGATGTTATCAGGTCCCATAGATGCTGTGTTTTTGGCATTAGAGAGGGCATTTATGATATGCTCTTTAGAGAGGCAAGGTAGGGGACAGGTGGTAGGGATTTCATGGGGTACGTGTGGTGGGGATAGAGGAGTGAAGTTTTCACAGAACGTGTCGGCCAACAGGTTAGCTATGTTCACAGGCTCAGTATATGTGGTATCATCAACTAACAGTTTGGCACAAATCTGGGCATCTCTTTTTAGGTTATGGATGTAACTATAGAATCCTTTATGGTTTCTCTTAGTTGAGGAAGCTAATTTGGATTTAGCATTTCCAGCTTAGGGCTTGCTTCATCTTACTCTTAGACAGGAATTTCTTCCTCTTATTGTAAAGCTTGTAAATGGCAGTTGTCCACCAGGCAGGTTTGCTCTTCTTCCACATTACAAACACTTCCAAGGTCTAAGATCTCTCAGAGTTGCTCCTACCCAAGTCAGCCTTATGAAATCAGTTGGTAGTATTAACACTGAAATGAGCCTCTGAAATGAAACTGCCTTCCTCTTTGTTGAAATCCATCCATCCACAGCTTTAATAAATATCATGACAATTTTATTGTACTTTTTTCTGAATACTTTCCTGTTTCCTATGACTCCTTGTGCTGTTTCTACAATAAACAAAACAAAAAACTGTAACACAGCATTATTCTAAATGTATACTCTGATTCTAAAAGACAGTTTTTAAACCTATTGATAAACTGCATTCACTAGCTATATATTTTACTGTAGTTTAAAAAATGTAAGCAAAGTCCAGGTTGACCATCAGAGCAAAACAATTTGCATAATCATAGTGGCTTGTTGCTCGATATATGGCATACATTTATATTTGTTTCTTAAGAAAATCAATTTTAAGTAATTTCTATTGGGTTTGATTTTAATCTTAATTAGTGAGCCATGTTTTGCACTCAGCAGTGTCACAAACATCTGTCACTTGGCAACAGTGAGCTTTATTTTGATTTCTCTTCCATGACAACACAAATATTTAAAGGTTCTTCCCCCATTCATATTTAATCATGGAAAAAAATGATGCTGATTTCAAAGGTACATTTTTTCTTCATCTGTTGTTAGTAACAGTGACAATTACACTGTGACACTTTCTAGCCACAACTAAATGACCTACAGAGAATGCTATTAACAAGCGTTTGCAAAGCATGCATGTCTATGTGTTTATTTAGAATTCTGTGCAGAAGCCTAGACTAATAGGTCTCTAAGGATATCATTCAACATACATGTTGCAAATGAAGGCAACCATGTGATTTAATGTTCTCCTCTTTATGCTTAAGTAGTGTATTTATTGTTAAAACATCTCTCGGTACCATGATTAATTAATTGTCTGCATTACTAATGAAAGATTATAATCTTGGGCATTTTTTTAACTAGACAGTTTGTGTTTGCTTGCAAGGTATGAATGCCAGGATTGCATTTCATTCAAAACTGGATACACATGACAACACAGCTAAAAGTAATACTATGTTAAAAAAAATCATCAGCTCTAAATTAAATTCTATACATTTTGAAAATAGCAAAGATTGTATAACTTTAATTTACAAAGAAAAAAGAAATCTTAGCAGGAAACTTTTCTATTAAAACAATATTTATTGTGAATGTATTACCTTTCAGCAAGCTTGTATGCAAGTTTTGAATTAATGGCAACATAGGGGGAGAAAAGTTAAATATATGAAAGCATGTTTACATTTTATAGAGAGGGAAATGTTATCACCATATTTCCTCAGAGAGGTGGCCAAAATATTAAAGTAAAGTCAAGACAAAAATGTTATACATAAAACAAACAATATAACCCTTTTGTTATATGTTTTTTTTTTTCAGAATTAGCCAGCACGATGTCCTGACAGTAAATTCTCACAAGGAATTTTTGTATAACAGCATTTTCTTCAAAATTCTCAAAGGGAATTGAAACATAATAACACCAATGGTCATATATATATATATATATATATATATATATATATATATATATATACACACACACACAGATGGTGGAACAATATTTAATAGAGATCAGATCATTGTGGCATGCGTTTGTAAGACGTAAATACCTGTTTTTCTAATGTCAATATAATGTAGTAATGATTCAGTTGCAATAGTAGAAGAAGCAGTTGATTACACAGAGACTATTTGGTTTCTACTGCTAGTTCTTGAGTCTCAAACAGCCTAAAACCATAGTCTTGAATCCAGGGAGCTGAACATCTTTTAGCTTATGTCGGCTGTAGCTCATGCTCAAACTGAAATATGCATTCGGGCAAACAGCTGCTGCAATCTATCTGAACACATTATTCGAGTTCTCAGATATGTTATGTTTGGCAACCACAGGGTAGGAATGTAGATAAGGGCAGTGACTGGGAAGAAGGTTTATGTTTAAGTAGTGGGAAGGGAGTGAGAGCAGAGTATTACAGTTAGGGAGCTGGATGGTAGTTCCGTGTTAGAGTGTGGGAAGGAAGCTGTTGGTTTAGAGAGTAGGAGGGGAGTGCTGGGGTTAGGAAGCAATCGAGGAATTTAGCTTTAGGGATGGGGTTGGAGTATTAGGTTTTGGGAGCAATCAATGCGATTAGGATTAAGGAGGAGTGGAGTATTAAGGTAATGGTTTGAGGAGTGCAGATGGAATCTGGGTGGGTGTTTTATGGTTAGAGTTAAGGCTATGCAGTTTTATAGGATTGGTTGTTGGGAAGGATGAGAAGTTACAGGAGACCGAGGTATTAAGAGTTAGAACACACTTTTTTTTTCAAGAAAGTGGCAGCGAGCAAGTGGGTTGTTAGCTACTAACACACAAGCACCTGGAGTAAACCCAGCCAATTGTATATATTATACATAGTATCAGGTTTCTGTAGCCGGAACTCAAGTTTACTACATTCTAAAACTATTATTGGCTTGTTGCCTAAATCATTTCTCAAGTGAGGAGCACTGATATATGTCACCAGTGTTAGGGCATGGTATTTGAAAGGGTTCCTATTACGTTGTCGAATCTTTAAAACTTCGAACCTGAGAACATCAAACTCAAATGTTTGAAGTTTCAAGAATTTGAACATAAAAAAATAAAAAAAAAACACCTAAAACCTACCTAACTGTTGCAAGCAGGGGGGCAAGCCCCCCCTGCACCCCCACATGGGAGGGCTGTGCACCCCACACAACCCACTCTTTAAATATACCAACTCCGAGATCGCAATACAGTGCGGTAAAGGGAAATATTCCCTTTCTACACTGTATTGCGATCTCGGAGTTGGTATATTTAAAAAACAGGGGGTGTGGGGGCACAGACCCCCACATGGGGTGTGCAGGGGGGTTTTCACCCCTGCTTGCAACAGTTAGGTAGGTTCTAGGTGTTTTTTTTTTATTTTTTTGCAATACTTTATTCTTTGTTATTTGTTTTTATTTATTTTTTTTTTTTACCATTATCAAAGTTCTGACACTTTGAACATAATGGTTCGACCTTATGGTGTTCGAAGTTTCAGAACTTCAATAACGTAATAGGAACCCTATTTGAAAGAGTCACTGTCAAGATATGCAGCCAACTTACACCTGCGGCAGATTTATAGTCATGTCTTGGTGAAACAAAACTTAACTGGCTCAGATAGGGTGAGATGGTCTTTGATTTAATGTGATTCAAAGTAATGTACAAAATGCATAGCCCTGAACTAGGATCATAAGTTCATATTAGGCAACCAACTCAGTAGATCACTAAGAGTCTAGCAGCTGCAATTCCTATTATTTTTCATATTAGAAACAGGAAAAGAGGACAGCCTTTATATGAAGTCATGGATCCTCATCTACTCATGAAGAAATATTTTAAAGAGAGTTAAGGAGGTATATTGCTTGCAAAGGAGTGTGAGCTTATTCTATATGAAGGGGGGTTATTTGAGAGAAAGCCAACTATCCTGCCGTACGTTCTGTTAATATATTAATGTAAACTTGGGTACTTGGAGTGGGTTTTGATGGCATTACCAATTTTCCAAATATGCAATATATCAAGCAGAATTGGACCCTTAGATTTAGAGGGCAAGAACAGATACACAGGCTGGCACCCATAATGGACAAAGACAAGCAAAAGGGTTTTAAGTCACACAAAGTAATTTAATTAGGACATACCTGAGACTTGCTTGATTAGGAAGCAATTCTTTTTTTTGTTTGTTTTCTTTTTAATTCAAGATGGACAACATGCTTGGACAGCTACATGCAAAGTCGCCTTTATATTCTATTATCAGCCGAATTAGGAGGGAGAATTAGAAAGGGCAAATAACACTGTTGGATCTGTGGAATGTGTACTTAGTAATTAGTTGTGCTATATAGAAAGATATCCTAACAATAACTGATACACACTCATCAAACAAGGGATGCAATGGGCTTTAGACCTTGGTCTTGACACCAGGAAACAGAATAGACAGTCTTGCAAGATCTGGGTACTGGATGTGGGGTTTATGAGAGCCCCACGTTTGCAGTCATGAGCACACACAGTCAGATCTATTGATGTCAGTCTAGATATCACAGACGTGTAAGCTGAGGAGCAGTGCACCTATCACAGACAGTTGCATCATGTAATTGGTGGCAATCTTTTTATGAGAAAGCATGATGCCAGTCCTCACTGTGAGTCCTGATTGTGAGCCATGTGGCAATTTGGCAGGCTACATAAGGCATGATATTTAAGCAGGTAAGTGAGGGTGGGGGGTCAAATGCCCTTACCTTAACTGGGTAGGTTGTTGGGTGGTTTATATTTGCCAGTTTATAGATAGGTACATAAAATCACTTAGCAAACTTATTAGAGTCAGTCACTGAGGACTGCAGTCAGCTTAGGTAGATATCAGGGGCAGAAAGAGACATAGAAGAGGTTATGTAATTCATAACAGTATACTAAATGTGATATTTGATTATGAGCATTAACGTATGTAGGGGTTCAGGGTTCATTGTTACACTGGATTCCCTGTAAAATAATAGAGTTAAGGATGAATACAAACACACTTTCACCACTGCAGGAAGATCTGAAGGAGCAGCAAGTGATAAAGACAGGTAAAGAGGAAATATTTTCACAACATTGTTACCAAGTTTCAGTAATTACACTGAACTGGAAATGCTCAAGGATCATAAGGACCTCATGCCAGGCTATTTTCTATTTTATGTTCTTAATACTAAGCAGTGTTATTACTATTCAAGTCTGACTTGAATTTAAGTTGGAAGGCCTAGAAGATGCACTTTGCCTAAAATGTATTTTATTTATTTATTTATTTATTTACATTTGTTGACTGGGAGAGTCCGTCTGGACACAGATCCATTTTCAGCAGAGGCCTGGGGAGAAAAGCTCCACATTCAAATGTTTAAGACATTATACAATTAGAGAAATATCATATAAAATTATAGACACTGTTACAGCTGTAGAGCATAAGACAAGATTAAACAAAGTTGTACAACAACTGTAGAACAATAAATGAAATTTTAAGCCATAGTGACAGATGTTGAACAGAGTTACAGATGTAGAACAAAAAAAAGCAACATTATTGAGGTAGATAGTGTTTTATCTAACACATACAGGCTCATGAGAACCGGTGAAGCATACTGCTGGTAAAACTAGCATGGCTAAGAATCATCTCCTCTCATGCTGAAACACATAGTTTCACCTTTGACTGGTACTAGACTCAGAACCAATTGTTGAAAACAATTACTTACTGTTTGTGTTGTGGCATCCTTTTACTTTGATGGAAAGATGCTGCACACGATAAGCACCTTTCCTGTCTCACACCCGTATATAGAGAGCTTGACTGTGCCGCTCTTCAGCTCCATTAAGTTAAAGCATCTAAGATTATTTATACATAAATGAGTAATGATATTATCATATGCCTACTTAGAGGGGCAGGGATCCAAGAGCCCCCAAAAGACAGATGAATGCCTCAGGATCCTTGCTCAGTCTAGTGAGTGGCATGTCTCTGTAACCAACAGATGAGTCACCTTTGATTAGGTCATGAGTTGTTGCATGCTCTGAAGACCTTAGGGGCTTAGGCATGCAGGACAGGTGGCCCTTGTTTGAGGGGGAAGTACAGGATGTAGGTGCACGTGTAGTGTGTTTAGATACAGTGACTTCAGGTCTACTGGATGTACTGAGAACATGTGGCTGAAGTCAAAGTTTGCTAGAATTTTCCATACAACGATCTGGGAGGAATATCTTTATGGTCACAGCATATGGGGGCTTTGGGTTGGTGTTAGATAGCAATGATGTGGGAGTATGTTATTTACTGACAATGTTAACTGACAGGTTGGCTTCCAGTTTGAACAAGTATTTACACCCATTATAAGGAGATTATGTACTGCATTGCAGTAAATGCTTATTGGTTTACATAAGGCAGTTGCTATACTGCTTTAGAGTGTCTAGTGATATGAGTCTGGCAACAGACGGATTTTATAAAGAAAGAGATACAAGTTGTGTAAGCAGATGACAATGGAAGCTATTCTTAAAAAAATGTTTAAGCCACAAGATGGCCTTATAGGATACATTGTTTCCTATTGGGATTACACAACAAATGGGATATGGAAAACATGTATCCAATAGCACAGTACATACTCGGGCAGAAGTAACTGAAATACCTGTTTCTAAGTAACACAATACAGCAAACAAACAGAATACCAGAAACAATGCAACAATGCACTGTAACACACTGCAATATGACACATCCCTGTATGAAATAATGCAATATGCCATAGTGTCATAATAAACATGATCATATGCCACGATAAGGAATGGAATGCAGTATACACTGAGTAATATACACTGTATAATGCAACACAGTATCAGAACTTCACAATAATCTCATTGACAAAGCATACTATATCAGAACTTCACAATAATCTCACTGACAAAGCATACTATATCAGAACTCCACAGTAACCCCAGTGACACAACAAACTGAACCAGAACTTCACAATAATATCACTGACACAGCATACTGCATCAAAACTTCACAATAATCTCACTGACAAAGCATACTATATCAGAACTCCACAGTAACCCCAGAGACACAACATACTGAACCAGAAGTTCACAATAATCTCACTGATACAGCATACTCCACCAGAACTTCACAATAATCTCAGTGTCGCAGCACACTGTACCAAAACTTCACAAATATCTCACTGACACAGCATACTGCACCAGAACTTCACAATAATTTCAGTGTCACAGCATACTGCACCAGAACTTCACAATAATTTCAGTGTCACAGCATACTGCACCAGAACTTCACAATAATCTCAGTGTCACAGCATACTGTACCTGAATTTCACAAATATCTCACTGACACAGCATACTGCACCAGAACTTCACAATAATTTCAGTGTCACAGCGTACTGTACCAAAACTTCACAATAATCAGTAACACAGCATACTATAACATAACTATACAATAATCTCACTGACAAAGCATACTATATCAGAAATTCACAGAAACCCCAGTGACACAACATACTGAATGAGAACTTCACGATAATCTCACTGACACAGCATACTACACCAGAACTTCACAATAATCTCAGTGTCACAGCATACTGTACCACAACTTTACAAATGTCTCACTGACACAGTAGACTGCACCAGAACTTCACAATAATTTCAGTGACACAACATACTGCACCAGAACTTCACAATAATCTCACTGACACAGCATACTATATCAGAACTCCACAGTAACCCCAGTGACACAACATACTGAACCAGGACTTCACAATAATCCTCACTGACACAGCATACTGCACCAGAACTTCACAATAATCTCAGTGTCACAGCATACTGTACCAGAACTTCACAAATATCTCACTGACACAGCATACTGCACCAGAACTTCACAAGAATATCAGTGTCACAGCATACTGTACCAGAAATTCACAAGACTCCCACTAGAACAGCATACTGCACCAGAACTTCACAATAATCTCAGTGTCACAGCATACTGTATCAGAACTTCACAAATATCTCACAGACACAGCATACTGTACCAGAACTTCACAAGAATCCCAGTGGAACAGCATAATGTACCAGAACTTTACAATAATCAGGCTCGTGTGCCACAGTATACACAGTGCTGTATAACACTGTAAGGTATTGCAGAGTATAATAGATTGTCACAAGTGGTATGCCTAGGGTATCACAATTACTGACACAGGAGCTAAAGAGAAAGTTTAAGCAAGATTAAGAGCTCTACACAACATACTGCATCTTAATGCCAACTGTCTGGGAGACAGATAGTATAGTATATAGCAACTGCCTTCAACAAATGTCAGGACTAACACCGTACAATATAATACAACACAGATGCTATTCACAACCTAATTTATGTCTGCATAATACAATTTAAGACAGTATAACACAAATAATACAGAACACACACACAACTCAATGCACAGATGTATTAGACCCCAATGTATAAAGAATTTTCTTGATGCTTGGACAAGTAGGCATGTGACGTCCCCTCCTGTGGAACAGTAATCACGGAGCCTGAATCCTCACCAGTGACATCACTGAGGGACATTCTCTTGGAACCAATAAAGATACACACAGTATTTTCAGATGCAGCTCTCTGCATCAAGCACAGTTTTCCTTAAAAGCACACAGTGAACACACTCAGTACAGGGGCTGGATCTCTCTCTCTCTCTCTCTCTCTCTCTCTCTCTCCAGGACCCCAGTAAGACTCCCCACTGGCACAGTTGTAGAGTTGAGTCCTCATCCAAGTGTCCAAGCCAAGTCCTCCACTACTCTTTCTGTGAAACCAGCACTCTGTGTCCCTCTCTGACACACACACTCTTGAGGTTTGATTTTCACACACACACACACACACACACACACACACACACACACACACACACACACCTGGAAAAGGCTGGCACAGATTTACTAGCTATGCCCCTCTGCCCAGACTATAAGGTAGTTACTGCCACCAGACTGTCCAAAGCCAGCTTACTCTAAGGCTCTTACAAGGGTATGCAATTATACTGAGTGAAATTAATACTAATACAAATGGTAGTGTTTGACAAATGTAGTAAGGTTTTCAGGAGCAGCCACAGTGTCACCAAATAAATATAAATGCTCTCAAAGGTTAAAATATTCTCTAAATGATGAGCCACAATGAAAAGTTTAAATATATTTAATAATAAATAATAAAAGAACATGAAAATACTAAATATCTATTTACAATAAACACCAGAGTTTCAATTAAGGGAAATATTAAAAGTAACCCATATGGATAGATTCACACAGTTACTTAAAAACAGTACTTAATGAGTCTCACTATATTTTCCTGACTGATCTAAAGAATTACTATTCCCTGGTTACTTACTAATGCCAGTCAAGATGAAGTGGGTGAGTGAGGCTTCTATGTCAGGTTTCAAAAACAGACTGCCCTGCAACTTCTGTCTTATCTAGCATTAAAACATAATTTCACTCCAGGATTATAGAATGACATCACATACATCTGGTTCCCATACTACTCCCCTTTACTAGAAATTGAACCAGAATCTCGCACATATGTGTTACCATGCTCACAGACAGAGTTTTGCTAAGATGTATAATAGCATCTGGAAGCCATAAAACCATTTCAACACTTCCACCCTTTCAGAGTAGCAATTAGTTCACCCCAAGGACAATACAGAAGTCTTCCTAGTATAGACAATTGGTCTCTGGATGCATTGAGAGCTGTAAGATACAATATTTGTGGTTTATACCAAGTAATTTAATTTCAAAGTATTTTTCAAAGTTAGCTGGACTGAGATTAACCTCTTCTCTTCCAGTATCCTCTTTTACAATATTAATTTCAACAGTTATAATATAGTCTGACATACAGCTGTATTTCTTTTTTCTGTCCAGCAGGACCCACTGTTGGTACATTTTTAACACAAGCAGCTGTACCAATCAGTTTGATATACAAATGACAATTCTTTACAAAACACCAGGTAGCTATGCTGGCATATGTTACAGATCCACTGCCCTACTTCTCCTAGCATAGCTGGCAATACCTCACATCATCACAAGGCAATTCATGAATGTTCTCTCTATATAATGCTACAAGTAACAGCATTTTTCATCTTCGAACTATTTTTCAAAAATATTGGAAAAATGCTTTACAGTCATTCACTTGCATACTCATGGAACTCACTTTCATTGTCCCTTCGCTCTACTACCAAAAGTGCCAAATTCAAAAAGCAATGAAAAATTAATTGCCCACATGCATGGATCTGTACTTGTCAGGAAATTACCTAATGAATTTTTCTTCTCTCAACTAATGTATCTGCCTGGTATCTATGTAAACTGTCTACATATATTACTCTCTCTGCAGTTAGTACCTATGCTATTGAATGCATGTTTGTTGCACTATGTCATGATGTTACTCTGAATTTTTTTTTTTATTTTAGGCATTGCTATATTCCTTGTAAATAACTTAACGCTAACCAAATTTCTCAAACATATTGCTATTGCATCCTCAAAATACTGTGCTTTTGCCTTTTATATATTCGTATTGAATATTTCTCTCTGTTTTTGTACTAAGTATCTTACAACTTGAATTGTTAGGTTTTTCTTATTTTTTTAATTCATTTCCTGCAGCTTTTCTCCTAGGGTCTCTGTTGAAAAAGAGATCTTTGGGGCCAGTTGGACTAACCCGGTTAACAAATGTAAAAATACATAACTAAATAGTGGGTCTGGTTGCAGGATCAAATCCAATTCCAGTAGCTCAAATCAAATCCCATAAAAGTATAGCATATCTTGGAAGAGCACAGCATAGCACAATACACTGCAAGGCCACACAACTTCTATTGCTTTAAAAAGTAAGAAAAACTGCAACAACCAACTGAAACATACTTTGCTAAGCACTCTATTGCAAATGCACACCTTGAACAATAACAGTATCCTCAGGGAAAATCGTACATGGACACGCACACATGCACAGGCATTTATACACATAAACACACGCATGCACACAAACACATGTATACACCACACACACACACACACACACACACACACACACACACACACACACACACACACACACACACACACACACACACTTCCCTGGAACGATAATCTGAACAGAGCGATGCTGCTCAACCTTGCCATGAACAAATGTGCACATATTCCTTTCTTGGAGGGTACATACATACACACGCAGCCAAGGTGCTGTGACCTCATATTAATTTTCTGCACTGCTCTGCATGGGTATTCTATAACAGAATCTGTGTGGAGCAGTGCAATGCCAAAGGGAGTAATTAAGATAAGCAATAACCACAGACAATTGCATTTCCATGCAGCCCAAGAAACTCTTGCTGCTCAGTAGAGCACAGCTGCATGACTGTGCAGCAAAGCTACTATGAATCCAAAACCCCTTGAGCAGTACAAAATGCCATTTGCAAGGCTTTGCATACTGTGCAAGCAGTTTATGAAATGTAAGTTTGGCCAAACTGCAGTTTTCAGTTATTTTGATGAAAATCATTTCTGTGGACACGCTTGTTGTAGAGGGCATTTCTCCTGCTCATGAAGTGCTGCGATCAAGACGTTAATACATTCCACAGTGGGGTGGTACACTGATCTCCGCATCAGGGGCAACATATATTCTGTTTTAGATTAGTGCAAATTTTTTAAGTCAAAAGTGCATTGTGTGGTAAGTCAAAAGTCAGATGTGCATACAGTCTGGAATTCATTTGGATTATATGATAGCTTCACACATAGCCCATATAATGTCATAGTAATCTGAGGCCAGACACCAAAAGATTTGCTGTCAGGGTAATGGACTTACTTCAGTGTAATGCCTATGTATAAACATGCTTACTGCAGGGTCCATATTCCAAAAGACTTGCTCTAAGTTTACTTTCAGTGAAAGTGATTGCTTATACTGACAGCATGTATATTTTGGAATAAGGCCCCAAATCTTGTTTGTACAACTGCCAAAAGTTTACATTGTAAAAATTTAATGGTACTGAGTATGGACTGAAAACACTGATTGTGTGCATGTACAAGGGAATTCAAGACATTTAGCAGTGGAAGTGTGTGTGTGTGTGTGTGTGTGTGTGTGTGTGTGTGTGTGTGTGTGTGTGTGTGTGTATATATATATATATATATATATATATATATATATATATATATATATCTATAGGTTCATAGGTTCATAGCTAGGTACTAGGCTATCGGCCCAAGGGCCTATGTAAGCCTAGCCAGAAAGGTTACATGGCTTACGCCACCAAGAAAGTTATTTTCCTGTGCCACTGTCGAGCAGAGACACAGAAGTAATCCCCAGGGTGTATTTCCTATTTCCCATCCACTCATCAAGATTTTTCTTGAAGAGTGCTAATGAAGAACTTTGCTTGATATAGATGGGTAGCTTGTTCCAGAGTATAGGAAGTCTCTGGGACAGGAATCTATTCCTCCAGCGTGTCCTGTTTATTGTGCTAACAAGGTTTAGGTCCCTAGAGTGTGTAGCTCGGAGGGATTGGGATTTCTTTAGGTGTAGCATATCCAACAGTTCTGGGTTTGACATAGCTTTATATGTTAGGCAGAGATCACCTCAGAGTAGTCAATATGCTACGGAGTAAAGCTGGAGTTTATTGAGGCGGTCAGTGTAGGGTATTTGTTTGAGGCCAGTAATCCTCTTTGTGAGGTACTTCTGTGGCCTCTCCAGCTGCTGCAGATGTCTTGTGAGGTACATTCCAAAAGGGGCGTTGTACTCTATAATGGGTCTAATGAGTGATGAGTAGAGGGGAACAATGACCTCTTTTTTCTGGATGGGAACCCTTTTATGATGAGGTGTGCCACGTAGAAGGACTTCCTGACTACTGTGGTGATGTGACTATCAAAGGAGAGACTACTGTCCACCTGGGTCCCAAGGTCATCACACATTTGGTATTAAGTAGACTGCTGCTTATGTTGTAGTTCATGGGTACGGAGTTTTTACCAAAGGGGATGACACTGCACTTTTTGACATTGAGCTTGAGGCCATGGCTCTGACACCAGGCATCTGTCTCAGTAAGGCCCTTCTCTAGGATGTCCACATCATTTGGGGACTTGACTATGGCTCCTAGTTTGCAGTCATCTGCAAACTTCATTAGCCAGAGGCCTTTTGTGTTAGCCTGTACTTCAGAGAAGTAGATAACAAACAGGAGAGGTCCTAGGACGGAACCCTGTGGTACTCCTCTTGTCACCGCTTTGAGATCAGATTTGGAGTCTGCAACTTTTACAGTGTGGGTTCTATCAGTGAGCCACTTGGCAACCCATCTTGAGATGTAGGGATTTATACCTAGTTTAGTGAGTTTATAATTCCAGAATGGGGGATGGTGTCGAAAGCCTTGGTGAGGTCAAGATAGGCTGTATGAACCACCTTACCCTCATCCACGGCTTTGGTGACTGCCTCAAAGAAGTTGATCAGGTTTAGGAGGCATGATCTGCCTTTCACAAACCTGAACTGGGTGGAATCCAGAGTTTGGAGGTTACCAATGTCTTTGTTTATGAGTTCCATGATGATACATTCCGTGGCCTTGCAGACCAGGCTCGTCAGGCTAATAGGTCGATAGTTCCTGGGATCAGTGGTGGCTCCCTCTTTGTGGAGTGGGATAACTGATGCTGTGCGCCATTCAGTGGGGATAAAGCCTGATGCAAGGCTATTATTGAACATGGTGCAGAAGTGGGGAGCCAGTTCGTTCTGAAGTTCATGTAAAACGCAGCCTGGGATGTTGTCCGGTCCCATGGATGCTGTGTTTTTGGCTTTAGAGAGTACAGCTTTTACCTGCGTAGTTGTGATTACAGGGACACTGCATTCTTCCTGTATAGATATGGGCCTTTTTGGGGTGAGAGGGGGGTAAAGTTAGCACTGAACCAATCTGCCAGGATGTTGGCAATATCAGTTGGTTCTATAATTTTCTTGCCTTTGTGCTGTAACTCAGAGCAGATCTGGGTGTTGCCATCTAGATTCTTGACATAGCTATAGAATGCTTTGTGGTTGTCCTTGGATTTAGTGGTGATTTTGTTTTCATAGCTAGCTTTGGAGGATCTTATAAGGGATCTCAGCTTCTTAATGAGGCTGACCAGGGAGCACCTCCACTCATGGGATTTTACTCTCTTTTGCAACAGTTGGAGGATAGTGTCTTGGTTCTGTTTGGGATAGCACGATCCATACATTCATGTAAGTGCTCATAGAGTGCATTTGTGTAGGAGTCAGCAGTTGTAATTGTATTGTCCATCTGCATGGGTGTCATGAAGTTCACCACTTCTGTCTTAAGAAGCATGAAGTTGGCTTTGGAGAAATTTTTTACTGTGGTTTCCTTAATGGGGGGTGGGGGCAGGATGTGGATATCAAGGTTGATAAGTTTATGGTCGGATTGGACCAATGAGGAGTTGACTTCAGTTGTGGAACACCGGTCACTCATGTTGGTAATGACTAGGTCTAGGATATTGTTGCCCCTGGTGGGGGTGTGGATAAGTTGATCTAGGGCATTGGAGTTTATGAATTCCAGAAAGCATTGAGCTAAGGAGTTGGTACACAAGTAGTTTTCCCAGTTAATTGTGGGGTAGTTGAAGTCGCCCATTATAAGGGTGTTTGGTTGAATCCTAATATTTTCCAGTACATCAAGAAAAGAGGAGTGGGAATCCTGGGGCATGGTGGGGGATCTGTAGCACGCTACAATTTGGATATATATATAAAACTACTGTACACACACACACACATATATATTTATATATATATATATATATATATATATATATATATATATATATATATATATATATATATATAGTGACACCTCATTATGCACAAGGTCTTACGCCACGTCTTTTTATTTGTACTCTCTCTGTTTTTCATATATGCTGCTTTCTTTTCTTTCTTTTTTTTTTTTTTTTTTTTTTTTTTTTTTGAGGACTTTTTCTATTTGTGGATTTTGAGTTTAAATTATTAAAGTTTGGGTATTCTTCATATTTCCTTTGCTTTTCAACAAATTCCAGATGTCTGAAACAGCACAAAAGAGAAAAACAATACATTTGTTAATCACCTTAAGTATCGGTTTAGACTGACTCTTTTCAAGGATAACAGACTAGTTAATGAAAAAGCAAACTAGAAAACATTGTGAGGAAGTTCAGGTTCATGTATATTTAAATACCTAAACACAAGCACTGTAAAAGCACAAATAAGTAAGTCTGCAACATCAGAAATTAAGAATTAATAATGACTAGGAAAAAAAAAAAAAACAGCCAAGAAAAACTGAATATAAGCCAGGCAGTTGCATTATAAACTAGTTATGCAAATGCCAATATTTAATATAGTGACTAAGAAAACAGAAAGTCAGAACTAACGACTGCAAAATAATGATAGAGTTCACCAATAAGTGCCTTCAGTCCGTGGAACCGAATCACAGCTGGCTGGGATGTTGCATGGAACCAAATCTCCGCTTTGATACAATCAATATTCCAAATGGCTGCTGTTGAATTAACACATGAACTGAAAACAAGTTGGTGTACGTTGTACCAGTTTCAATCTTTAATACGCCAAAATAGCCCAAACAGCTACTGATGAAATAACAAACAATGAGTGCAATGAAAGTGCGATAAAAATGTGAAACTGAAGTCACAGAATCAGTTAAGCGCTTTCACCTGGTATCGTCCGGGTTTCATCAGAACTGAACTGTTAATTCACAGTCAACATTTTATAACTTTTTTGGCGCCTAAACCAGACGCATATTTGAAAATTTAAAGGTGTATATCACTTGAAATACGTGTATGTTTGCGATTATGCTCGTATAATTTCGCTAAAGTACATGTATGCCTGAATTAAAAAGCATATGAATTCTTAAAATATCCTAATAATGTGTTTGCTGGACACTTGCATATAAAACTATATAAGCAAATAAATATTTGTGTTTGTAATTAATTTCAGTACCCTTATGTTGTAGACTGGTTTTGGATGATACACTTGCTGAAAATGACAATGAAATGTAGATGTAAATATAAAAATAAAAAATACATAGGGAATATTTAATTCTTTCCATTTGTATCAAAGATAACTTTATTTGATAGATGCATGAATGTATGAATACATAAATAAATCTCACTATATACAATGATTTAAATGTAATGTAAAATAATATGTGTAATTATGATAGCATAAATTAATATGTATGATTATATATATTAATATTGATAATGTTCCATTCTCTGTTAATCATAAGCCTGATATTGGTACACATCAAGGAAATATATAAATAAATAAAAAAATAAATATATATATATATATGTTTACATGTATATATATATATAACAAGGCTTGACTATACAGTACATAGAAATGACCATGATTTGAAGGGTCAAGATTACATAAAAATAAAGACACTTTACCTATACAAAGATGAGCTTACCATGTGTCTACCCTTGTATGATACATAATCATGGTCTAATTCTTATGCTTCTTCTACTTTCTTAATCATAATAAAAAAGTTAAAAACGTTGTTAAAATTTTTGTTAAAAATTTTCCATCTTTGAAATATTTTTGTTAATAATAGTATAAAAATAGTTAATATTGTAATAGTGGTTTAATTGATATATATTCATTCAAAACTGGTGGCGTCATAGCATCTAAATTTATTTGCCACCAGATTTCTTTATAGCTGAGCAGAGTTTTGAAATCTCCTCCCCTAGGATCATAATTTATTACTTCTAGTATAATGAATTTAAAGTTGTGACTATTCCCTTCCCTATCTATGTGTCTGTAAAGTGCGTTGCTATTATCCTTAGTTCTTATGCTGTATGTGTGATCATAAATCCTTTTCTTTATATTTCTTTCAGTCTTTCCTACATAAAAACATGGACATTGCTGGCAAATGCTTAAATATACTACCATCTTGGTATTACAATTTCCTACTTTCCTTTTAACTACACTTTTGTGTCCATTTTTCAAATAAATGACATTTTCTTCAGACATGTATTTGCATTGATTGCAAGTACCACATTTAGGATTCATTTTTTTATTGTTATTATTATTCCTGTTATTCTTTCCCTTAATTCCATTTTCAACTAACTGTTTGATGTTGGTACCCATCTTATATGTGAACTGGGGTTTGTCTCCCAATACTTTACTCAACTGGGCATCCTTGGAAATAATATACCAAAAGTGGTTTAATATATTTTTGATGTAACTAGCTGCCAAATTGAACTGCAAAATGCAAGTTCTATGGAAGGAATTTTGACTAATGTCATTATCCTTGTGGTCTAAATCATTACGTGTAGTAATCTCTTGGGATGTTGATTGACTTTTGCTCCCTAGTAGAGGAAAATATCTAGAATTCCTAAATTGTAAAATATATTGAATTATAGAATCCATCATAGCAATAGGATAGCCTCTCTGAGTAAATAACTCCTTAATATACTTTAATTCAGTGTGTAGAATGTCAATGTCAGATGTCATGTGGGAAGCACGGACACACTGACCTTTAAATATATTGTTTTACAGTTTCTCTGGATGACAACTGATGTACTGTAAATAATTGTTGGAAAACGTTTCCTTTCTATATATGGAAGAAGAGAATACACCTGACTGATATTTAATAAGTGTATCTAAATAGGGTAATCCCTTGTTATTATAAGAATGTGTGAATTTTAAATATTCACTACTATCATTTAAAAATTCTATAAAACATTCCATAGTGTTAATGTCAGCTTCCCATAATATATATATGTCATCCAGGAATCTAGAATAATATCTCACATTCTTAAAGTGATCACTTGAGAAAAGTACAGTATCCTCCCAATGGAGCATAACCAAATTAGCGTAAAAGGGAGCACATGTGGCTCCCATTGCTACTCCTTTTATTTGTTTAAAGTGTTCACCTTCAAAGTATATAAAATTATTTTCTAATACTAGGGCCATCATTTCCTCTAACAAGCTAATTTCATCCCATTCAAGATTAGCATATTTATACATGCTAGCACTGAATGCTTCTAATCCTTGCTCTTTGGGAATACATGAAAAAATGTCAATCACATCTATAGTGAGAAATATTATGTTGTCAAATTCCAAGTCCGTAGGAAAGTTCTTTAAAAATACCCAAGAGTCCTTGACCATGTGTGAAACATGGTCATAAATAGGTTTCAATTTGTAATCAATGTATTTACCAATTGGAAAAGTCTTTGATTTACTTCCTGATACTATTGGACGAAATGGTGGGTCTTGTATATTTTTATGAATCTTGGGTATTCCTACAAGGGTAGCCAATTTTGGAAATTTCACAGATAGAAAGTCAAAGGTCTCCTTTGTGATTCTGTTTTCTAGGAAATATTCCTCTAAATAAGAATCAATCCTTTGATAAGCTATATTAAGTTCGTTGAGGGATATAGAAGAATAATTTCCTGAGAAATGTAGTAGATCGTATATCTTTTTAGTATACTGCAAGTTGTCATATAAAACGGTGCCGCCTCCCTTATCTGGTCTCATAACTCTTATATTATCGTTTTCCTTGATGTCTCTTATTAATCGTTCTTCATTCTTAGATAAGTTGGCACCACTGGCTAAATGCTTAAGTTTGTTCGATTCCTGATATATTTCTCTAATAGTAAAATTTTCATATAGCTCGATACTAGGATTGCTAGGAGGATTGAATTAACTTTTTACCTTGAAAGGGGGACCTATATTTTTATTCTTGAGAGAATCTTTCTTATCAATGACCTTCAAATTATCAAAATAAATAGCTAAATTTGCTTTTCAAATCTATTTTTTGAATTCTATCACTGTGTCAGTCAGATTGAATCTAGGAATCGGAACAAAGTTTTCTCCTTTACTAAATAGATCGAAATGTGTTTTTTCTATTTCAATATCCGTGTAGTTGAAAATCTTAAAATTGTTGAGAGTATGAACATTTCCATCTACTTCAATCCTATTGCTATAATTGTTACTTCTATTTTTTACTTGTTCCCCTTCATATGTTAATACCATTTCTTTCTCATGTATTTCTGGTTCCCATATTGATGTGGTTGTGAGTATTGTTTTCCCCAATATTGAAAATCCCCCTGATTTGTATATCTATCGTTATGATAACCTGTATATACCCCTTTTCCATTGTCCCCATTGGAATTTTCCCCTTTGTACCATCTAGGTTTATGAAAATCTTCCTTGGGATTTGTTTTGGATCTCATTTCTGGCCAAATGTAAGCCCTATTACTATTATACTGATCATTGTCTCTTGTAAGCTTTTTATGTTTCCTCTGTGTGATGTTAGAAATCCATGTTTTGGCTTCCTGGTATTGCTTGTTGTATAATTGTTCCCATTGAGGAAATAAAAGATCATTTAGTATATTGTTATTCAATTTTTCTGCATCAGCTATAAGTTTACTCATTTTGTCATCATTGTGTTTCATTAATAATCTCATAAAATTGAAACCACAAGTATCAAATAAAGAATTAAATTCCTTTACTACTTCTGCAGTGTAATCCAAACCTAAAGGTAACTTAAAAAATCTCAATCCTTTGGGTACTAATTTCATGTCTAAATTCTTACTTAAATAAGCACTGTCCACTTTGAGACCACTGATGCTTTTTAACTTCTTGCCTAAAGAGTAAATCATAGTCTTTAAATTATCAAAATCAATGTTGTCCATATCTGTAACATTGTAATCGCTTTTTAAATCTTCTATTCCATAATTAAACAATAGAAATTCATTAAATTTGTTGTCTTCAGAAATAACATTCCCTTTGTTTTGGGGATGTGTGGGTCTGAAGACTGATTTCACAGTACCTTTGTGTTGTTGTGATACAGATTGTCCAGCAATAGATGAATAGGTTTTAAACGGCATCTGGCTCTTAGGTCTAGTACCAGTTCTTGTAGCTTCCTCATTAATGTCATATAAAGAGAAGTCGAAGGTGAAATCTGACAAATTAATTTTACTACCATTGTTGGATTCATTTATGTCCAAAATATTTCTTCCTCTCACTCAGCATTCACCCTGAAGAAAACAGTGTAAGTAAATGAAATTATGAAAAGCATAAGTGAAATATGGTTGCCTTTAGGAAATGCTTGAAGCCACTTTGGAATTTAGATGTATTTTTTACCAGCCAGGTACTGGGTGTCAAAGTAATGGACTCCGTTAATCAACAAAAGAGAACCTAGATGTTTGAAACAGTAGCTTTTGAATGACAAACAGCCCCAGGTAGATAAAGTGCTAAGCCCAACGTTACTAGCTAATATCAGCTCAAGTGATCTCACAGATAGAGGAACGATTTCAGTACAGCATCTGGCACAAGACCAAACTAGGTCATTAAAGACTATAATGAAAGTTATTTCAATACTGTGACAGGCCGCGCATCGCAAAAAAAAAAAAAATGGAATGCCTTATGTGAGGACAGGAACTATTAATGCCTGCTTCAAAGAGGATAGAAATGACTTATATCTGGAGATGTTAGATTAATCTACATGATCATTGGATTTAATTTCTCCAGACATTGGAGATGAAGCCTGGTTGTACTAGGATCCAGTGTAAAACTAGTGTTATACATATTTTAGATAGATGAGTTGAAAGTTTATACTGTCCTAGAAACAGCCTGCGCTCTCCTGGTCTACTGAGACAGTCCTAGTAAGTGGTTAGTATGAGCCCTGATCTGATCTGGCAAGGTTTGTAGTAAAGTACAGAGTACAAGGACTGTGTATGAAAGACTGAGCTGGAGGATTTGCTGCTGCATTGACCAATTTCCTTAGACAAATACTCACTTTTTGTAGGAAAACTCAATCTTGGTACACTGAAAAATGATTATTCAGTACAAGCTTGCCCTCCAGCTGACCAAAACATCTCCTTGTATGCTACAACCTTTAACTGGTAGACTTATGGTCCCAAAGCTCATGATTCTGCCATAACTGTTGAGGAACCAGGCAAACCATCTGTGCACATACTGGAGCTAAGAAATCAAGCAAAGGTAGTCAAGGCCTCTCATGACTACAACACTGACGAAGGAAGAAAATAGTATGATACCAAAAAAAAAAAAAAAATTACATAATGTGGCCCTGTCTCTTTATTGACTCCAAAAGAAAAATTCTGAAAAAAACTGAAATAAAGTGTTTTTCTTTCTGATAAAGATAAAAACATGTGGCAAGGCCGATACAGAAGTCAGGATGGAAAAGAATATGAAAGACATGATAAAAAACTGAAACAGTGTCAAAAATACTATAGCTGATGCTGAGTGTAGAATATATGTTGTGGAAAGTGAAAAACAATATTCAAATACACAGATGGATAGCTGCCATAAAATGCATAATAGAGTCCCTCATTGACTCTCTTCAAGAGGAATCTTGATGAGTAGATGTGAGATTGTAGGTTTACCCCGGGTATCACTTCTGTGTCACTGTTAGACAGAGGCACAGTATACTAACCTTGAAAAAGGGCATAGCAAAATTAATTTAAAATGGGTGGCGAAAGCCAAACACACTCTGGCTAGGCTTATAAATGCCCTAGGGCAGATAGCCTAGTATGAACCTATGAACCTATAAGTAGCTTAAAGATTAAAACCAAAATTTTAAGATTGGGAAGACATTGGATTAACAACATGACAGCCAAGGAGAAAAAGTTATGTTAAGAGTCCATTGCAATCAACACCCAGGCATCTTTGTTGATCTTTACATACTACCTGGTTCTGTTTACCGTATAATGTCATTTTGTTTATATCATTACTTTGATAATCTATGCAAAATTTATTTTCTTTTGCAAAACAAAAAATAGATTTTTATTATCAGAGGTTGTATAATTCACCATTGAAAAACATATGTTTTTGCTTCTTACAAAGACTTACAGCAGAATATGACTTCCAAATCATGGGTAAATGAGTGCAGAGATGGAAACATATAGAGACAAAATTGCATAACACTATATGTGATGAAGATAAATCTTGTCTAATGCATATTAATAATGCAATCTTTCTATCATACCAGAATCTGCAGTGACCACTTTCTCTGTGAAGACCTTGAATTCCAGACTAAGTTCTATAGAAAACCTTGTATATAAAGCTATCACTTTAAGGACTGCCTGCAAACAGCCTACAACAGTTCAGTTAAAAACGTCATCTCTGGAGTGAAGTTCAAAGAGAAAAAATGCTATCCTTGATGGCTTGGAAAAAACTTGAATCAAAGAGCTGCTGAAGCAGCTGTGAGAAATCTTCCCTGTTGCCTGTTACACACATTTCACATTGCTTTATATCTTTTCAAAAGGATTCATTGTGTTGTAAGGAGTCTCCTAAGTCAGAATCACCTACCACCCTACATTAAGTATTTGCATTATAAGCATGTATTATCTATGCTAAGTGAACTGACATTATCTGGCTATCCTTCCAGGAAAAAGTACTTTTTTTAAGTTTCTAGTGGGCTTCCCCAGGGATCAGATTACAGAGGAAAGGTCTTCCTAAGTATACCAAAATCTTAATTTTTATAGAATCAGATGTAGATGAAATTTTCTCTGTACTTTGCACATGCTGTAGAACAATTTTTTTATTCTAAGCAGAAATCTGTTTATATTTATACATACCATTCCTACAACATTTCAGACATGAATTACATCTGATTGCTGTTTTTTTAGGCTGTTTTAAGTGGACATTAGTAGCCTTTAAATGTATCTTTTTTGTGTGTGTTACTGATACTTCTATTATTACCCAGCAGGTATATTTTTCACATACTGGTTGTTGAAACCAAAGTATAGTTTTTTCTGTTAACAGTCTGTTATTGTTTGTTTAGAGGTGCATGATATAATGCTCTGCATTGGCTCAAAGTAAGGTAAAATTCTATTAGCTTTATCCAGCTAACTGACAAGCAAACTTCATTTCTGCTGCCTACTGTGCGACAGCTGTGAAATGTTAAATTCTACCTTTCTCTGCAATTTAGAAATTACCCTATGTTTTATTTCCACTATTCCCACCCACATATTCAAAGTAAGCAGCATGCTTTATAATCTATTTTTGAGAATTAATATGCTACAATTTATATGGTCCTCTTTCTACATAGTTGAATTCTATACTGCGGCAGTACATCAGGTTGTCATTACGGGTTAATGAATATTATAAAACAAAATAATTTAGAAGTTGCACAATGCCTTCTAGGGTGGTCCTTCAACTGTGTATTAAGTGAAGGAAAATCAGCATAAGTTTTGCTGTTCCTTTCTCCACCAATCCTTTTAACCTTGCATATTTGAACCACCACAGTCTCTAGGATAAAGAAATGCATACTGCAAGTGGAAAGTCTTACCACAACTGTTGCCCCACTCAAGGTAAAGCTTTACAATTTATAGACCACCTTGCCACTGGTCTTATGGTAGTGGGAGTCTTTACATTGAGGCAGTCCTGTTGGCTGAGCAGTGTGGTAATAAGGCAATCTGTAGGAATGGCTAATGTTTATTATAGCAATAACCCATGCCTGGGTGTGGGTAATGCTGGATTTACCCACGGTTGGTGTGGTTTGGTCATGAGGGCGAAGCCCGAGTGGCCAAACAAAGCCAACCATGGGTAAATCCAGCATTACCCACACCCAGAAGTGGGTTTTTGCTATTATACAATGACATTATTTAAGGAAAAAAATAATTATTTTTCTTAAATAATGGCATTGTATAATGCCTCCTTGCTGCCCTTCCACAGCTGTCTGGTATTCTGCGGCAGTTCTGATGTACTGCGCTTGCGTACGCAGTACATCAGAGCTGTGGGCAAAAGCAACAGAGAAAGCAAGATCTCCGTTGCTTTTTACAAACTGTCTCACTATGTTAAATGGGTTTAACATAGCGAGACAGCTTTAAAAAAAGCAACAGAGAATCTCCGTTGCTTTTTACAAACTGTCTCGCTATGTTAAACTCATTTAACATAGCGAGATAGTGTTGCTGTAAGAGTTATAGTAATGGAAAAAGTCTGGTCGACCGGACCTTTTTCCATTACTATAACTCAGATTTACAACGTTGAATATTAATGTGGGGTCGTTGTATAATAGCCATGTTCTCTCTTCTAGAAATACCAAATGTCCCAAATGTATGATGCCAAATGATTCAGAAAAGTGCCTGGATGTCTAAATTTCCAAATTTGGTGGAAAAAGATGTGGTCACCCATTCATTCTGATGGAAGCAGTTACAGTTTAGTGAAGACATCGGAGTGTAATTGTGTGTGTGTGTGTGTGTGTGTGTGTGTGTAGGAGGGGGTTCTAGGGAAAACCCTGGAGACTCACTATGTCTGACAACACTAGTGTTAAACAATGACAGTTAAGCAGTTAAGAGATATGTTATTGAGCAAAATTGAGATCTTTCTCATTCTGGCCTTAGCTGTCTGAATAGAAATCTTCTTACCACCATGTAAATTGATTTCTTGCAGTAATCAATTTAAATACATGATATGGATCTGTTGAATCCTAGTTAAGTGTGTTCTGCGTTGGCATATGCAGCTCTGTGGTATACTGCAAATAGGGATCCTTTTGTTTTAGTTTTACTGTCTGCAGGTATTTAGTGCTAATAGTATGGCAAACTTCAGTTTCATTCCAGGATTATTTTCTTAATTAAAACTGTTTAGAGCATAAATTTAAGTGATAAAAAGTTTTCTATACTTTTTTTTTCAGATTGTTGATTTTCATTTTGTGTTTGCAATTCTCCTTGACAAGACATCAGACATGCAGTAGGCAGTGTAATATTCCACACAAGGCTACTTGACACTTCTGATCAATAATTATTTTTAGCTCATTTTAAATGCCACCACTGATTTTTTTTTCTTACCTTTCTTGCATACAGTACTATTATGCATTACCTATAATTCTATTTTTTCCTTTCTTCCATGCCTTCCACTGCTCTTTCATCTTTATCACGGCAAAGTATTTGGGTGTGATCCATAAGATGCACATGTTGGCCAGGTTTTACATGGTAAAGGTATTTTATTTCATACTCCTCTTCCTGGTCTGTGGTTCATTCTTTAATACCTTAAAGTGATCATATTTAGTTACATGGCCATTTACAACCTTACTGCTTCATATCTTAGAACTACCTAATGAAATTGTTTGCTCTCTTTTACTGGGTAAATGGGCATTCAATGAATAATTGGTCTTTTGGGTACTCTCTGGCTGTGTAGGAATTATTCCATCAGATTACTGGGTTTCTCCTAAACTATCATTATCAATAGTATTATTGTAAAATACTGAGTGCCATTATTGTGCTCCAAAGTTGAACAATTGTTATAGTGAAGATCATACATAACAATCTAGCTGTAACAAACTGATAATTGTGTAGTTCGTATGGTGAATGTTGATGTTGTAACTAAGTGTACCTTGTGCTGTTATGTAGGTGGTATTTACTAGAGAACCGAACTAGATATCAACTAAAAACTTTACAATCAGTATCACACTTCAGGTTCCTCCATAAAAAGCATCCAAGAGCAAAGTGCACAAATTTCAACTGGCAGCTTTAAAATCTGTTAGACAACTGATGCTGTCATTTGCATGCTTTTTAAGCTGGTAGTACATCAAGATGGATAAACCTTTATAGATTTTATCAAGACTGTAACCGTTTATTATGTGTTCTCAAAATGGACTCAAGAAATTCACCTACTGAGCCTCACTCTAGATGTCAGCTTTTCACATCCAGGTCTCAAAGACATAAATAGATTATCTATGGAGACCCAGTCATAATCTACTCTACTGTTTAAGCATAAGATCTTTGGTTTGAGGCAGAGTAGAGGGCATGTTATATGCATTCATAATTGCAAAGCTTTCTATCTTCTGTTTTTAGGATGTGCGGTTTCATTATATGGCACATAAAACATGCGCCATTGCACACTTTCTATGGGAATACTGTGAAATATCCATGGCCATCAAACCTCACTGAGAAAAACTTCAAGACATATTGGCTGTTGGCCGAAATGAATGCTCACAATACCTCTCAAACTGCAGAAATTGAAAATAGGTTCAAAGACCCCTGAAAAGTCAGTACAGTCAGCCAAAAATCTATCATATAATCAACATAAAATCTGAATACTAAATAGCAAATAACTCCTCCTGCCTTCAGACGTAATGTGGAATATTAATAAGAAACTTGCATTTAAAAAAATAGAGAGAAAGAAAAATTATGGAAACATATAAGAACATCATCAAAGAGACACTATAAAATTTGCAGACATTAATGAAATGAATTGCAACATTCAACCACACAATCTCATTTAGAAAAGGGAAATGTAAGATGAGTTTCCTCTCTCTTTAAAGTATTGGTGCCGAAGTTGTGTGTTAGTTTCAGTATCTGCTTGTGATGAGGATGGATTAAGAAAATTGTGTGATTGGGCTAATCAATCCTTGAAATAGGGACATAGCTACAAAAATAGAAAGATCATGCACAAGAGTAAATCATTCCTGAAAATAGGTACATTTCCCTAGGACAGGGACAGTTGAAAGGTCTAATGGTCACTACAAATAGAAAAGTAGCAGATACCAAAATACACTAAGACAAGCAGACATAAAAAGGCACAGCCCACATTCACATGTACATAGCAATGCCAAGCCACAGTAGTCCACCCACCACATTCAGCTGATTTGAATGTGCACACAGAAAGGACAAGGCACATTGAGTTGGCATATGCCAAAGATGCAAATCCTGTATGTCAAGGGGATGGGTTACATTTTTGAGGCCATAAGGGACAGATATCTGTGTGATATTTATGCACATCAGTATTATATTTAGCTCTGCCTCCTGCCCTGTTTCCAAGCTAGAAAGAAGGGAAGGAAGAAAGTAAGGAAAGAATGAAGGCAATTTGGAGACAGGAGACAGTACCCCAGTCAGAAAACATGTAGGATGAAATAGCAGAGGTTTGAGGAGTCGATATAAAGGATTTGTTGGAGAAACTGGTAATTTAGGCTACAAAACAACAAAATGACAAATGAAAAAAGGAAGAAATCTAAGTTCACAGTGAGAAAACTGGAGGAAGCATGAAACATAGTGTATACTTTGAGGCTACAGAGCTTGGCATGGCACAAAGAGATGGGAATTATACACAAATGGGACTATTCAATATTACAAACAAAAACATAAAAATGATAAAAGAAGACTGTAATCATTGGATGTCTGTGGAAGAGAAGTCAGAATGATATGCGTGTTTCATGAATGTCAGTGAGATAGTGACATCTGGAACTAGGTGGTAAATGACAGGAAAGAATGATTATGGTTCAGAATAGAATATCTATAAAACCATAGAATATGTACCTGTTTGCTTTAAAAATGAAAGAAAGGGAAAGAAAGGTATTAAACTAGGTCAGAACTTACATCACAAAAATGGTAAAAAGTGGAAATAGAAGGACAGTTAAAAACAAGAAAAATAATAGTGCTATCCAAAGAAAAGTAAAAGGCGGGCATAATGTGAAATCAGATAGTGAAAAACACTTAGGGCATTGTAAAGGAGATGGCAAAAAGAGGATAGAAAATGCAAAGAATTAAGAACTCGTATAAAAATAACACAGAAATGTACACATCCAGAGGAGGAGGTGAAGCTAGAAGGAGAGAAAGAGCAGAAGATTTATAGGAGTAAACTAAGGGAATAAAATTACTGGTGGACAAGGGCAAAAGGAGCAAAAGGAAGCTGGAGAAAGTAATACACCCTTAAGGTGAAACAAGTTATTGGAGCTAATCATGGGAGGCCTGCTTGAATGGACAGTAGAGAAACTGATCATAGCTTTGTAGTATCTGATGCCAACATAAAATGGTATTTGTCAACATGATCTACTTCATTTTTTTCTTGTTTTTGCTTTAATAACTGGAATGTTATTAACAAAACATTATGGATATTACCTATTTATAGAAAATAAAATAAAAAAAAAAAAAGAAAATTCACACAAAATATATTTCTATGCTGACACTATATTGACTGTCAGAACTACCTGAGCTAAAACCTTTGTAATTTTTAAAGGCAAAAACCTTAAGCAGGATAAAAAGGGTTGGGTGGGGGTCTAATGGGGGTGGGTGCTTGCTTACAAAAACAAAAGTGCAGAGTTTGATCTCTCAAGGGGATAAACTTAGCTTTAAAATGGCTCACAAGGGCAGTTAGCCTAGTACTAATTTATGAACCTATATCCCTCTTACATTCAACCATTCAACCTAAATATAAAATACTAAAACTTTACTCACTTACCTGATAAATGAATTCCCATGTAAACTGTGGCAGTTCCTTGTAAAATGCTATCACTGATCTTTCTTGCTTCAGAGAGAATTAAATTGATACCCTCTTTATTCCTTGTTATTATGACAACAATCATGGTAATTATAATTGTTAGGAAAGAACCACCATTGTAGCAGAAAACAAGAAGTACACAATTCCTTCATAATCACACTGACTATAATTCCCACATTGAGATGACCTTTTACATCATCATTTTCTACTTCATTGATTACATTGGATTAGCTCTCACTATTCTTTGTTATATGTATTTCTATTTCCAAATATACATCCAATGTTTTTACTAAGCAAACACAGTGTGGGTTCTTAGAACTTAATAATACAATACAATACAATACAATATAATATAATATAATATATTAGTATAATGTAATATAATATAATATACTGTAATGCAATATAATATAATATAATATAATATAATATAATATAATATACTGTAATATAATATACTGTAATGCAATATAATGTAATGCAATATAATATAATATAATATAATATAATATAATATAATATAATATAATTTAATATATCATAAAATATAACATAATATACTGTAATGCAATATAATATAATGCAATATAATATGATATAATATAATATAATACAATATACTGTAATGCAATATAATGTAATGAAATATAATATAATATAATATATTGTAATATAATATAATATAATATAATATAATATAATATAATATAATATAATATAATATTACTATAATGCAATATAATATAATATATAATTTTACCAAAGGGGGGGGGTTAATATACTGTTAGTGCAGTTATGAAATAAATTATGTGGCAGTGTATCAATATTCATTAAAGATAAATACCCTCTGGATTGGTTAAATAGGGTCTACTTCAGCCTGTCGAAAGCCGACAATATTGAAGCTGATACTGTCAGCACCAAAATTTCGAAAGCGAAAGTCATCGCAAGTGTAAATGTAAATCTCCATAAGGGAAGAGTTTCTTTTAATGCAATGTAGTGTGATCTCAGAGTTGGTATATTTAAGTAGTGGAGGTTGTGGTGGTGCAGGGGGCGAGCCCCCCTTGCATAGAGCAATTTGTGTTGTGTTTGGGTGTTTTTTTTTTTTTTGTGTGCGTTTGATATTCGGGGGTTTCAACATTTTCGTGTCAATTATTATGCTGTTGACAGTTTGAGTTTTTGACTGCGTAATATAGACGCAGTTAAATAGTATGATTCCCTGGAAACACTTCAGATGCAACTAACTGTTGGTAAGACACCTATTCAAGTCATTGCCTGCTACAGGACTCCTCCATGAATCACGACACCAACTCTGCCTGTTTGGATCTACTGGAATCTATAAAGATACATCCGAACACCACAATTCTGGGTGATTTTAATTACTCATCCATTGACTAGGTAAACTATTCATGCTCAAACTCACTTTCCCAAAAGTTCCTCAAGTTCACTAAATCCATTTCCCTGGGCCAACTGGATCACACCCCAACTAGGGGTGAAAACATCTTGGATCTAGCCCTTACTAATATGGTGGAGTGCTGTAGCACCCTCACTGTGATGTCTTCCTTTGTCAGATCTGACCACAAATCAGTCTCATTTGAAGTAACTATCACACCAGACCCCTCCCCCAGCAGCAACTAAACTAAAAAATTCTACAAAACAGATTACATCCTTCTAAGGGATGGTATAAATAGCTTCACTGCACCTCCTTCCTCAGATGTAACTGGCAACTATGCCAAGTCCTACACCAATGCTTTTTATAAACACCTGTATAACTGCATTGATGCAGTCATAACTAATAGAACCAAAACAATCTTGTCAAGGAAGAGCAAACCTGCCTGGTGGACAACTGCCATTAACAGGCTATACAATAAAACAAAGAAATTGACCAAAAGTGAGAGGGAGTGTCCCCTAAATTGGAAACACTCCCTCCTCAGTTTAATCAAGTAAATAAGACTTTTTGTGAAGTCCTCCAAAACAAACTACAAATCTAAATTAGTATCCTCAACTAAGGACAACCACATGGTGTTCTTTAGTTACATCCGTAGCCTAAAATGCAAGACCCAGATATGTGCCAAACTGGTTGTTAATGATACCATATACGCTGAGCCTGTGGACATAGCAAACCTGTTAGCCAACAAGTTCTGTGAAAACTTCACTTCCCTGTCCACATCACATATACCCCATGACATTCCTTTCACCTGTCTTGCACCTTGTATCCATAGAGAGCAGGTTGTAAATGCCCTCTCTAAGGCCAAAAACACAGGATCTATGGGACCTGATAACATCTCAGGCTGTATTCTACATGGGCTCCAACAAGAATTAGCAATACCATTGGGTACTCATATCAGTCATAGTCTAAGCACCTGCTTCATCCCAGCTGAATAGAAAACATCCACCTTATCCCCTTGCACAAGAGTGGTGCTTCCACTGACCCTGGGAACTATAGACCTATTAGCTTGACTAGTGTTATCTGCAAGTCCATGGAGAAAATCATCATGGACCTTATCACCAAAGATATAGGTAATCGCCAAACACTTGACCCTACTCAATTTGGATTTGTCAAAAGGAGATCATGTTAAACCTAGTGGACTTCTTTGAGATGTTCACCAGAGCCCTGGATGAGGGGAAAACTGTGCATCCAGCCTACCTGGACTTGGCCAAATCTATTTACACTATTCCCCACTCAGGCATTATTGACAAACTCACACAGCTAGGTATCAACCTGTATATCGTTAGGTGAGTCACTATCTGGCCACCGATAAAATCCATATAGTCAAAATATGGGAATCCACCTTCAACACATAACCAGTGGTTTTCCACAGGGATCAATCCTGGGACTTCTACTGTTCAGAATCTATTTCTCCAAAGTACAAGCAAAAACTAAAGGTCTGTGGCTGACAAAGTTTGCTGATGACTGCAAACTGGGAGCAGTCATAGAATCCCCAAACAATGCCAACATCCTACAAGGGGGTCTTACACAAACAAATGATAGGTGCCAAAGTCCTGGCCTTAAACGCAATGCAAAAAAATGTATTATCATCCATTTTGGTAAGAGCTATGTTCCTGCTAACTACCCCACAGCAATAGAAACAGCCTAAGCATGCACTCAGTGGTGAGAAACCTTGGCACACAGATTAACAGCAACCTTACCTTTCTTCACCATGACTTCACAGTGGTAAGAAGAGCATTCTATATTGTTAATCTCATAAGTAAGGGCATTGCCTCTAGAAAAAAAAAGAAGTTATAACTTCCCTGTACTCTTCTCTCATCAGGCCAATAACTGAGTACAATGCCCCTTTTGGAATGTACCTTGCCAGTCACCTGCAGCAATTGGAGACACCACAAAAGTTTTTCAAAAGGAGAATTGAAGGTATTCAGCATCTGGTCCTATGTGGATTGGCTGAAATCACTGTCATTTTACTCCATTTCATACAGACTACTCAGAGGCAATCTCTGTTTTGCGTATAAGGCAATCTCTAACTCTGCTTTATTGGAAATGCTGCATTTCTGTAAGTCCAATGGCTCACAGGTTACTCAGTCTACAGCCCTTAACCTGGCATGTAACATTAATAGAACCTGCTGGAAGGACAGATTTGTCTCCCAGAGGTTACCGCACCTGTGGAACAGACTACCAATTCATATCAAGCAGAGGACCTCTTTCGCCTTCTTTAAGTGCAATCTGAAGGATTGGATTGGTAACCATAAATTCACACCAGAGGTTCCAACTGTGTCTCTCTCGGACAGAACAATACATTCTGAGCATGGAAACAAGGGCAGAACTTGGCTAGGCTTGTAAGGGCCCAAGAGCCATTAGCCTAGTAACTTCCTATGGTCCTATTCTTCCCACATACTTAAGTACACAGCTGCTCATGTATCTATCAAAATATTGTGCCAGGTATCCAGGCATATTAATGTTTCCCTTTATATAACTACACAGAGTATTATACTTCACAAAGGCCTGCTGTGCTGACATTATATGAGGTAATTATCTTATAAAACTACACAGAGTATTATACTTCACAAAGGCCTGCTGTGCTGATATTATATGAGGTAATTATCTTATATAACTACACAGAGTATTATACTTCACAAAGGCCTGCTGTGCTGACATTATATGAGGTAATTATCTTCACTCTTTGGCTATATTTTATAGTTACTTGAAGTAACATAATATATAAAGAGTCTCAAATGCTGTTCTTTTACCCCATATAACCACTTCCCTTCATATCAATCCTCAGAGCAGTTATGATTGCTTTCTTTTACTTTTTTGGTATTGTGGAAGATTGCTGTGTTGCGGATGGGATTGTTTGCTCACCTGTGGTTCTGGCATCTATTTCTGTCTTCACATTTACATTCATGACGTCTCTTATCTTGGGATGCAATGGCTTCTCACTATAGATATAAAATGTAGTTCGTTATAAGTGATTTCTCTATTCTTATAGCTTGTGTATGTGCATGACCTGATGTTGTGTTGTGTTGCATTGTGGGGAACTACTGAGGCTCAGGGTCTGGTCATCCAACAAGCTTTTATTGAGGTGGATTTTGTTTTCCTGCTTATTTGGTTTGTTTGTTTATGTTTGTTTGTTTACAGGGTTATGTGAATAAGTGCATGCATTTTTTTTGAGTTAAAGCAATATAAATCACACAAACCTCATGACCATGTAGGTCAGCCAGAAAACTTTTTTCATCTTGCCACAACTTTGTGCACTTGTTCATGCAGAGTACCCCTGGGGCTCAAGCTTAATAGATGAGCATTACTGCTGCTCATACTTCTCTGGACGTACAACAGTCCGACACGATCTATCCATAAGTTTCTGCTGTGGCCTTAACAAGGAGATGCTCACTGAAAACATCTCTCTAACCACGTATATTGTTAATGAGTATCGGAGCTAGTCATGTCCACATAGGTAACAGAGTAGGTCTGTCAGCAGTTGTGGACATGATGTTTCTGAATCCCCAGGATAGGGAAGGCATCTACAGCCATTAAATATCACAACCGTACTCTTCTCTTGACAAGATTTTATACTACTGTTGCTCATCCAGAATATACTAATCAGACTGACAATCATCTAATAGACTTTTTATATGTCTTATGTGTCTAAATATCCCCATATTAAATAATGCACAAAACCAGTTAAGTAAATAAATATCTCAGAAAATATTTTACTATAGTAACAAATTATTCATAAATCTTCCAGTTCATATAATTTTCTATCTGCCCCAGGACTATAATTCTAAATATAATATTTAATTTTTGTCTGTGAGTGATACAGCTGCTTTCTGTGTTACCTGTTCCCTTTTTTTTCTGTTTTAAGAAATCTATTTGGCCTGATGTTTTTCTTCTGTGTGAGAGACAGACAGTTAAATAATCTGTGCTGCACATTTCACACGATTTTTCATTGGTTAAATTGTGTGAGTGATACTTAAATACACAGGAAATATCTGGACAATTTTCTTTTTCTGAAAAGATTAAAAGCCTGCATAAACTAAAAATCTGGTGATTCACTGCTAATTCTTTGGTTACATTATCTCTTGAGTGATACATAAATGCACAATGAATTTCTGGGCCATTGTATTTTTATGAAAAGATTTCAAGCCTGCATAGACTAAAAGCACTACAGGTGATTCCCCGCTAGTTTGTCCCCTTTATTGATCTGCTTTTTTAAACCTGGTGATTTTAAGCTGCCTGCCACTAATGTAAATTGAGCTTAATAAGCTCCTCCCTTTCTCCACTGCTGTTAGTATACTGAATTATTTATTTACCTTTCCTTGTGCGTACATTGAAAAAGTGCATTTTACCTTTCATTGTCTTTTCTACTGATTTACTTGATCTGAATTCATTAACTAGCTAGCTGTTGGATAAACTAGTGTATTTTTACATTCTAGCAAGCTTTTGTTTTAACATCAAGAAGTTATCTGAGTTTCCATCTAGTACACTCAAAGGTAGCCCGATCTGTTTAGGTTAGGGAAACACTTGAGATTTCTATATGTAGTTTTATTGGCTGTTGGGCTTATTAATCAGCTTATCTTGTTTTTAGTGCCGCTACAAATCTTGTACAACTGAGTGGCTCTTGGCTCATTTATACAAAGCTAAGTACTTTTATTGAATAATCACACTTTTACAAGCTGTTTAAAGTACACTGCGGTATGCTAAACTTTAAGTGTGTTTGTTCTAGCACTTTACATGGATGCTCCTTTACTGTGCTTCTCACTCCAGTGATCTTAACTTAGCCTATGACATGAACTAGTCATGCTGGAGAGATAGATACATCTCCCACAGACTGCAACTTCTCTGGAACAAGCTTCCAATTCACATGAAACAGAATCCCTCCCTGGCCCTTTTCAAACGCAACCTAAATCAATGGATGGGTGACTGCAAATTCACTCATGGGGTGATGCCCATGTCCTTCCAGGACAGAGAACGTCCATATTAACTACCATATACACTTTACTTTGAGGGTTTCTCTCACCTAATCACCAACAACTGAGGCAACTCAGGATAAATATGGCTAGGCTTGTAAGAGCTCTAGGGCCATTAGCCTAGTAACCCTCTATGGACCTATGAACCTATAGGGAAAAATATATAAATCCTCAAAACTAACCTCCTTAAAGTTAAAAAAGACAACAGTTGCCCTATGAATAGTCAAACTGAATGCTCTAATTATAAATTCTGACCATCAGTGGTGTTAAAATAAAATGTTTATCTTGTGCTGCTAACCTATTGAAAATGATTGATTAAGAAAGTTGACCGATGCAAAGTCAACTATTTTATAAAGGCATAATGAGGTGGTTGATATCAGAAATTCAATCAGCATAAAAAGTAATAAATGTTTTTTCAGGGAGTACGTTACTTACTACTGCCAGTTTGTGGGTGACAGTCTACCCACTATATTAACTTATTATTATTATTCTGAGGTCACGCAATGTCATGAAAAAGATGATGCCCCTTTCCCAAGGTTGTGTGACTCCAGCATAGATACCGATGGTGACATTCCATTTCTTGATAATTCTTGTTTCTTGATGGATTTTTTTCAGATTTGAAACAGGCAATTTTATCAATGGAACACTATTAAAATATTTTATTCCCCTATGATGATTACTGATCAATGTGATTGCATGCGTAAGCATGAGACACAAGACTATATATTTAAAAATATATTTGTAACCATTCGGGTGTATACAAAAAATACCACATTTCCATTTTAGCTTTAGGCCTAGTAAAATGCATCGGTACAGAAAACTTGGCTGTAATAAAAAAAGTCATTTCATACTTCCATTTCCTTACTAATTATTATTATGCCTATAAGCACATCTTCGATTTTTCTCATGTTTTAAAACAAAATTAGTTATTTCATCTTCAAAAATTAAGAAACTATTACAAAGCAAAGCTTTCCTTTAACGCTCTTATATGGCACATCCATTGACTCTCTTGTCCAATAAACAAGACATGGACAAGCATATGTTCTCATCAACACTTCTCAAGTCAAGACAGAAACAAACCGAATATCTTGAAGTCATTTATTTCTAGTCTCCAAAAATGAATTAATTTATGTGATACTATAAATGTGTGTTGTATTGTGGAACCACCTGCACTTAATGTAATGGATATTATACTAAAGTTAAAAAATAGACTTTACAATATTTTTTGTAACTCAGATTTAGCCAGAATGGTGTAAAGCTATTAAATTATTACTGAATTATCAAATTATTTCAGAACATCTTCAAGCTTAAGTACAGTTTCCTAAAGTCTTTACCTACCATTTAAACAATTTCCAGCCTTCATCAACACAGACACCAAATAAAATTATGAAACTATGGAATTATACAATATTAAAATGTCTATGGTTTTCCTTACACCCTGCAATCATTTTTAACACAATGGACAATTGGGTAAATAAAAATTTCTAGGTCAATTAGCAAGCCTAGGTCACAAATGAGTTTGGATCACATTAAACTCTCAGAGTAATATTTGTTTTTCTTCTTACAAGCAAAATATGACATTGTATCAGTATTCCTATACACAAATGTCATTATAACCACACCAAATAATTTCTGCTTTTCTAACTTCTAATTTTTTCTTCTCCATCAGCTTCATAGGTAGTGTCTAAACATTTTCTGAAATATTTATATATAAAACATGCCTTCTGAAATGCACACTGGTCATGCAATAATGCAATTTATAAAAAGTCAACATCTTAAAATCATCCATATCAATGGTCTAATGCCTTTGAATACAACGGTATTGACTATTCCGACTGAAATACAATATTCCTATAAATAGGTTAACACTTCAAAAAATATAACATTGATTAGTGCATACATTTCTAAATATGCAAACACATATAGATCCAATATTCCAACTAATGTAATGATCATAAGTAAAATAAAGTTTTTATTTTTAAAGTCTGTAGGTGTCTATTAATGTCATTATCTTTCAGAAGTGGAAAATTTACCAGGCAAGTCCTTTTGGATATTTTCTCACTTCTGATGTTAATATCCACCATTAGATATTACTATCTATGTGTTCTCATTCATTTTTCATCATGGATGATATTTAATAGAAATGTCTACATGACACATTCTTAAAAGCACACACCATTTTATAACTATATAACTCTGGATGCTAAGTACTGAGCAGGTTTTCAAGTGTACTGCAAACATGGGCTCATATATTCTATTCATTGCTATTCATTTATAGCTTGGAACTCCCTTTCATAGAATGATGATATAATACTAAATAAACAACCATTTATCCTTAATACACCCCTGTCCACTAGAATGATGTATTTCCAAAGAAATTTACTAAGGATTAAAAAATAGCTGTGAAGAAATGATAATGACAAAACAGAAGAACTGTATACCACCCAGCTTACAATAGTAAGCATCAAATGCAGCTTGGCATCTTGTATATTAAGTAGAAGGCTTAAACTAGACATGAATTGTTTATGACAGCCCTCAAAAAAAAACTCTATCTTTGTCTTTATGTAATTAATTCAGATTCCTGTGTGATTTCTGTACTAGTGTAATTTGTTTTTCAGCATTGATTAAAATTCCAAAATTGGCATTTACTCAACATAACTAAATATTCATGCAAACAGCATTAATTTTATAAATCTTGTCCACTTTTATATTCTTTCCTCATACCTACATCTTTTTTCAAGCATGTATTCTTTTATTCCTATTTTTTTTTTGCTATTTTTTACATTCAGTAAGTAAATACAAACACATACATATATATATATATATATATATATATATATATATATATATATATATATATATATATACACATACGGGTTAGCTTCATTTCACTGAAAACTCATTTCAGTGACAACTCATTTTACTGAGAACTCATTTCGTTGACAGTTATATATGGCCTGTTCCCCACTACAGTGTGATCCTGGAGTTAGAATATATAGTAAGGGGGGCAAAGCCCCCCACATACTATAAACGTTTTAAACTATACAGATGGATACTTACAAGTGCAATGAATAACTGTTTTGCAGAAAACAATATACAACCAAAGTATGTGGGGGCCTGAGCCCACCCACCCCTTACTATATATTCTAACTCTAGGATCGCACTACAGTGGGGAACAGGCCATATATAACTGTCAATGAAATGAGTTTCAGTGAAATGAGTTGTCAGTGAATGAACTTACAGTGAATTGGTTTTGCTGATTTGGTTGTCAGTGAAATGAGCTGTCAGTGAAATGAAGGTAACCCACACATACACACACAGACATATATATATATATATATATATATATATATATATATATATATATATATATATATATATTCATTCACAATACACAATATATCTATATATCTATATATATATATATATATATATATATATATATATATATATATATATATACATATATACATATATATATATATATATATATATATATATATATATATATATTCAGAATTCATACACACATTGTTTTTTTAAAAACTCTGACAAAAATGCTATATTTTTTTTCTTTCAGTAATAGCTTCATGTATTTCTTTACAATTGAAATTAAACTAATAGTGTCAACAGAAACCACTTCAAGCCTTTTTAGATAAACTACTAGCCTACTGCTGTAGGAAATACAATTTGTCCTTCATTGTGATTTGTTCCCCACAAATTATTCTTCCCTCTTTGACAGAATGTTACAATACTGATTTTTGCTTTTAGTTTCTGGATAATAACTAATGCATTTTCCATATATTTTAGTAAACTGCCTTTGAAGTCTAGATTTTACTCTTGATTGGTTCATCTGTGCATTTATTTAAGTTGACAGTTACAGATGTGTCACAAATGACTGGTTCCTATTTGATTTTAGAAAACCTGACATTTCATAAATGGCTAATCAATTACAAACCATATGTCTGCTCACCAGTCACACTGAAAATGCCATGTCTATTAATAATCTTCCAAAAGATGGTCATCATATTAGTTTCCAGAAAACTACTACTTATGAGGTATCAGTAATGACTCTGTTTTCTGTTTTGGCTACAATCAAGGCAGTCTAGCTGGGATTCGATATACTGAAGCACTCATTCAATATTATCTTCATCTTGCTTGGCATCACGATATCATGTATCATTTTTTTTTGTCTTTTTTCTCCTCATGATAATGGGGATCGGTATACAACCCCTGTGTGGCACATGTTTTGTTTCCTTTTTCAAACTGATCAATATTGTCTCATCTCATATTTGGATGTTTTGACAACTTCTCTACACAGAGATTGCACATTTTTTTGATTTCCATTTCATGTGATACTAAAAGGTAATGACAATAGAACTTGCTGCACCCCCTACCCTTCCACCCTTGTTGTGCCCACAGTAACACCAAGTTTTGTGATTTGATGGTTTCTGATTTATATGTATGTGTATATATATTTGTTGGAAAACAGACTTGAGCTGGCTACCTGAGTCAAAAAGGCAAGAAGGCAGCAAAGAATAGTACAAAAAGTAATGATTCATCATTTTGAATTAATTAATTTATTTTTATTTTAGTTTACATTTGATAACTGGGAAAGTCCGACTGCACACAGGTCCATTTTCAGTGGAGGCCCGGGGAGAAAAGCTCCAAGTACATCCATTCACTATTCATTATTAATGAAATGCATTGTTTTGCATTTGCAAATGCCATTTAGTAGTACGGGTTCATAGGTCACTGATCTTCATTTATAAACACTGGTTCCACATGTTGGTATAAATGAGACTCTTGGTAAACAAACAATGGAGGTGGTACTGCTAATCAGTAACATAATCATTTACAAACCACATACATGGAAGTGACAGTGGGGATTGAAAAAGGCTTCAGTCACATCTTGCAAAAAGAATTTATAATAGTGTACATTAGAAAAAAATCATCAACTTCGTGGCACTTGTATATTATAATAAAATTATCAACTTCATGATACATAATGCAAATATACTAAAATTCATCAGCATTAGTAATACAAACAGGATTCAGTGGAATGAAGCAAATAACTAAATTCATTCCTTTAAAAATGTGCACTCTATTAAATAATAAAAGCAAACCTTTTCTCTAGCCTTATGAATTCCAAGTATGTGCACTACTGCACTCACAAATGATATGGCAACATATTTAGTGTTTGTCATTACAACTTGCAGCTATGAGTGGCCAAGGAACTGACAGAAGTCACCTATCTGTTGGCATAAGAATGAGTAAATGTTAACTAGTGACTTGCAAGTTCTTTGAAGACCTGTTACATTAAATAATTTTACAGTGACCAAATTCATAAATTTAATTTCATAAGTTTGATCATTTTACAGTGACCAAATTCATAAATTTAATTTCATAAGTTTGATAAAGTGAAAGAACTATTAGCAATAAAATGTAGCTTTTGCATCACATTCCAATGTGAAAATGACTTGTATAGTATATCGATATAGTAATTAAAATACTATATAGTGCTTGGTTGAAACTTGGATCCCCAATGAATCCTTGACTCATAGCTCCTGTCAGATTAACTAGTTGATCAAAAGTTGTCAGCTACTAAACTCCTTAAATAGAGCAGTACAGCAACATGTGTGTGTGTGTGTGTGTGTGTGTGTGTGTATAATATGGGTCTAGGACTACTGAACAAAAGTTCAGTAGTCTGAAACCACATCTAATGAACACACTTTAGTGAAAGTGCTTTTTACCGAAAAAGCACTTTCGCAAAAGTCCCTCAAAAAAGTAAAAAAAAAAAACAAAAACAAAAAAAAATACAACTAACATTTATGCAGGGGTGGCAAGCCCCCTGCACCCCCATGTGGGGGACTGTGCCCCCCCTTACTTTTATATTCTCACTTCGAGATCCCACTACAGTGGGGAAAAGTGAATATTCCTTTATCTCCACTGTAATACGATCTCAGCAACAGACATTCCCTCACAATTTCCCTTACTTTTCAGCATACTTCTGTGAAAGTGCTTTTTCGGTGAAAAGCACTTTCGCGAAAGTATGCTCGGCTATTTCAGTTTCGGTGAAACGGCCGTTCGGGGAACACTACGAGACCCATATATTTATATATATTTGGCAGCAAGTGCAAAAGGTGTACAAGTATGTTTATTTTTTCATAGATTTTGTGGGTAAGTTCAAGGCGTAATGGTCATCAAAAAGCTTCATGCCCCAAATCACTTAATGGCGCCCAAGCAGTATTCTATTTCCTCTTGAAGGTATGGATTTCTGTGCTGATTTTAATTGTGAGAGGAAGTTTACTCATAAGCATGGAAGCCTTTCAGATATGAAGTTGTCCTATTTCAAGATATAACTGATACCAATTTTTATTAAGATCAAATCCCCTTTGTATTGAAATCATCTGGCCACTATACTGAACAAAGGGCTTCAAACAAGAGAGGTCCTTTAATACTCTGTATGTCAAGTCTAGGTGTACGGTAAGAAACAAAGAAGAGAGAGACTTCCTGTAGTCTTTGCATATTGGACAAGATTTGAAGCCTTTTGATTCTCTTTTGAGAATGTTTTGTACATTCCCTAACTGTGCCAGACAGCTTGGACATGGGTTACAGAAAAGGGTGCAGCATTTTATAAATGGCTTTCTAGGAGCTGCATATGGGGGCTTCGTTACCTCCAGGGTACAGCTCTCAACAAGAAAGTAGACCAGATGGGCGACTTCATATGCTTTGTGGATTGTATCAGCTGCAGAGGGTATTAAATAAGAAGTCATATTGTACAATAATTCAAAGATCTTTTTATGATTTTTGTCCATTTATTGTTGTTTCTCACTATCAATATATGAAGCAGATGCCAGAACTCTGGATTTTTGACACTGAAGACAAGGTCATTGCTACTTTACCATTTCTGTATAAAATTGTGTGTCATTCAGTATGAAGTGGTGCTAGCAGGGTTAAGAAAAGAACAATGCTTCCAAGTTTGCAGTCTGTCTACTTGGTGATCCATATAGTGGAATAAGCTTTGACATCCTTGAAAAAGGGGCCTTACAAAATATGCTTGTGAGGGTATTTAGTCTGTAAATATTGATGTCTGAGGATGGGTTTTCCTTTTATAGTAGGAACAGAACAGCCTCCTTCCAGATGTGAGAGATGTAGCCAGTTTTAATTCTCTATTATGCATGTACATAACAGGATATAGTAGACTATGTATAATTTCACAAGTAAGGTTTCCTGGTATCTCATCCTGCCATACAGTACCAGTGTTTCTGAATTAAAAGAGTTTACAATGCCAGGGGCATTTTATTCAGCTTACTCAATTTTGTCATCAGTTTGCATGCTTTTTGATAGATACCATGTTTTCTTCAGAACATAAAACAATGGTAATAGAAAATCCTTTCTATCACAGTAGGGACTCTATTACAGCTAGTAGGTTTCTAGTGTTGCCATTTTCTATATGCAAGACTGTCTTATTCTTTAAGCATTATAGGGATATCATTTTTTTCTGGGAGTGTAGAGGCCCTCTAAATGTGGCATCAGTCTCAAAAGGCACATGGGTGGTTCACTGTTTCAGTGTAGTGCCACTCTGTTATTACTTGCATATATACTACAACTAACAGACAGACATTTTGCCAATTGATTTAGATTGGACAGAAAAGATCCCCAGGTGCCTTTTCCCCATCATGTCAATTTTCCTTTGTCAAAATCACATAAAACATTTACAAAGCCATGCAGGGTAAAACTATTTTATACGACTTTCCATAGCTGAACACTGAACTAGCATATAGAAAAATGCATATAGCCAATAAAGAGTAACCAAGGTAAGTTTTTGCAGCAAGGAGTTCACCATTTAAAGTAGTCCCTTCTCAGCATATTGGCATCTACAGAACAATGCAGTATGGACATCTCATTTATGTTACAATAAATACCATCACTGTGTATATAAGGCAGTTTATTCTTATTCCAGAATTCACAATTTGCTGAATAGTTATACTTAGGAACACAATTATTTTATTGTATAACTATTTTAGAAATGGCTATATCCTTCACAGCAGTATATATATTTTACAAACTCCTATAAATGTGTATATATTCTAGAAATTTCTATAAATGGGTCAATGTATATTTCTAAATTACCTTTCTGCATATTATTAGATTGTCATTATTTTTCCATTCAACCATTTATTTGTGAATAGTACAACCATTTTGTCTGTGGTCTATTTGACACTTATGAATAGCAAATCCTAAGAAAAGAACCAACTGTTATTCTTTATGAGTTATCATCTGTCTGGGAAGTAAAATCCTATGCTGTCATAGACCTTCACAAAATTTTGTTTGAAACAATACACAGCAAAACTTACGCAACAGTAACTGAAATGAATTCACAAGACTAGATAAATAAGACTTTGAGTAATATAATCTCCATAGAGGAAACTATGATCAAATGTCAAAGTAAGAAGATATGGCTAAATTAATATCGTGATGATCCATTTATAGCCATTGTTATGTTTATGTAATATGTCTGTACCTGTCCTATACACATTTGGGTATATTCTTTGAGATAAAAGTCTCTTCCATTCTAATTTCACAACAATAAGAAAGTATCCACTAGGATTTAATGCACACCATTTGCTAATTGCCAGTTTTTAAATAACATAACACTTAATAGCATTAATTGTAAATTGCTTTATTTATGCTGTCAAGGTCACCTACAATATTACACAAGTAAAACTGAATGACTTCCAGTCATATTCTTTGATGTAAACCTTAGAATACCAGTAGCCAAATGCCTTTCTTCTGTTCCACAATGGCAAAATGTGTAAATCAACTTATAATCAACCAAGTTTAAAAATTCGGGAAAAAACATATCAAATTCCAACTGATGTCATTAAATTGCCAAGTACTAAAGAATAATTGAATAATGTGGGTTCCCAGCATGTTCATCTAATTTATAAAGAGAAAGGGGTTTGAAAATATTTGTTGAACATGATAGAACCACCATATAAACTTAAGGCTGAAAAGCTGAATTTATATTAATATATATAAAGGGAGCATGATGGCTGTTCCTTTACTGCATGTTCAGAAAAATATGATTAGACTATTTCATACTATGTAGCTTTATTGTTTTTAAACACACAACATCCATGTTAATGCTATATTGTGTTTTTTTAATAAAATAAAGAGTTAGAGATTAATACATTTTAATTACAAAATCAAAATGTAACCTCATGTTTCCTGAAATGTTCTCCATTTTGGCTTGAAGTAGTTTGAAGATATGCTATTTCTGCTCATGGCCAGGTATACTACTGGCTGGCATAAAAGTTCTTTTGCTTCTAAAATTAATGACTGTTCTGATACCCCACAGAAGTACAGCAGCCAAAAATATGCATATAGAGTAAAAAAAAATGGAGCAGATTTTATGTGCTGACACTGTAAGACGTGCTTAAATTATAAAATAAGTCTGTAAGTACCAACAGCAGCAATTATATACCTTACATCTCGCACTTAACAAAATAAAAACAAATACTGGATTTGAAAATGATACCTCTTTGTGGGTTCTGCCTGGCTTTCTTTAAAAGGGCATATTCGGAAAAACATCTGCCTTTAAAAATAGCACTGAGGTGTGTAGGAGAAAGGGATGAAACAGACTCTACAAAGTATTTGTGGTTTAGTGCCTTAATGTTGTTCATTCTGTTTAAAACTTGGGGTACGAGAAGTTAAAATAAAATTGAAGTTCACAATGACAGACACTGACTGATATGTAACATATATATCATCCATCCTACTATTCAAAACATAGAGGTGATAGTACAAAGTCATTGCTTTGACATCATTATGTAAAGATTGCATATCAAGTACTTACATTGTAGAGGACTGTTGTCCATCCTTCCATAGTGATGCACTGAAAAACAGTCAACACAGCAAACAGGATGTTGTCAAACTGAGTTATTCCATCATTTGGACCAATCCAGTCTTGGCACTTGTAACCAGGAGGACATTCTTGCTCTCCGCAAGGATATTGTGGTTCTAGCTCCTCTAACTCACCCGTTTCTGTAAGATATAAAAATAAGTGTCAAAAATAACTCAAAAAGTACTGGTCTGTCTTACTGTCTACTTGCAAGTCTTTCTGGGTAATTACCTGTCTGTCTATATGTCGATGTCTCTATCTATTACTCTGTTGATTTAAATAGAAAGCTATATCTCCTCAGGCATCCACTGACAAAGGGCACCTGTGCCCAATTGGACTTTCCCGGTAAAAAATTAGACAATACTGTTATGGAGATAGTGAAGGATAACTAGGGAGCAAACCCCTTGGTATTTAAATCTGACATTCTGTTCAGTTGCATCTGTGGTCTGTATGAAAAGGTATAAACTATTCACCTGTGAAAGACAGAGCAGAAGAAGAAGAAATGAAGAACCACCCGAACTCAGTAACTTGTGAGTTCATTTCACTTTGTCTCTACCTACTGCATTGTAGAAATTTAGCTTCCATAGCTAATGCTCAGTACTTCACTTAGATAACAAAACAGCTAAGGAAAAGATTAGCTGTAGAACACGTTCTTTCTTATACTATGATGAAAATTATTATAACCTCCTGTTTCTCTTCTCAAAGTTATATGTGTCTGTATGTTTAACTGTTAACTCTGCTGTTTAACTCATTCTTTCTTATTAAAGTCTGTCTGTCTATTTACTTATTTCTTGATCAGTAAGAGAGTATTTATTGCTAAATAGAGGCAAGCTGTTTCCATCTAATTCTAACTGACCAGACCATAATGCTGCACACTGTTACTTGTGATTATAATTATTTGGCTTGCTAGCAAAAGTTAAATGGTAACTTGGAGGACTCTAGTCTGACAGTCTGGAGTGATGTCAGTTTACTACCTAGAAGAGGTGCCTGAAGAGTTAGAGAACATAACAGGCCTTCCCTCCAAAATAGAGTGTGTGTGTGTGTGTGTGTGTGTGTGTGTGTGTGTGTGTGTGTGTGTGTAAGATTTTATTTAAAGGGCAGGTACACTGGGAAAATTAACACTGGAATGCCTTGAAACTTATAGAAATTGGTGGTAAAAAGATCTTGAGAGCTAGCTCAAAAACTCCAGTCATTGGGTGTTTTTGTGCAAAACCTGCTTTTGGTGAGAATGGTATAGATCCTTATCCATGACAAAAGTAAAAATATAGAATACTTGTGTAAAATCTTAACATAACCATAGATGGTCTTCTCTTCCATGTTACAGTATTCCAAACCCTTGGGTTTTTCTCTGCTGCTACCCAAATGTCCTGCCAGTATACAAAAGCATGTAGTCACTGCAGGGTACGTGGGACGTTTGACATTGGCTAGGAATGTGGGCCTTAAAAGTGATGTGTGTACATACCAGACCTCAGAACTGAGTGCCCCAGTCAGACCTCAGGCCCAGGATAACTGTAGAAGTCCTGCACCATCCAAGAATGAGCAGTCTAGTAGAAGAAGGTGGGAGGAGGGAGGGAAGGCATACTGCAATGTGGAAGAGATGGACATCTATGGTTATGCTAAGATTTTACACAACTATTCTATGTCCTTCTCTTCTCATGTTGCAGTATTCCAAACTCTTGGATGAGTGTAACAGGGAAGAAGAGGGTGGAGGGTTGGAAGTATGTTTTATGAAGCCATGAAGGATTGCCTTGGCAAATCCAGCCCTGGATTTGTAAATGTGATCCAATTTATAATGTTTGGTAAAGGTGTAGACAGAGGTCTATGTAGTTGCCTCCAAAATGGTGGCAGTGCCCAGTCCTTTAAAGAAAGCTCCAGATGAGGCCAAAGCCCTAGAGCAGTGTGCTTTAATCCTAGACCCTAAGGGTTTCCCATGGTATGCATAGTAGAAGGAAATTGCCCTGTAAATTCAGGCAGACATTGTCTGCTTTGTCACTGCTTTCCCCAGAGCCCTGGGATGAAAGGAGACAGACAACTGGTCTGTTTTTCAGTGGTCTTGTCAAGGTAAAAACTAAGCTGCCTATGCACATCAAGGGAACATTCTAGGGATGGGCAAATAAAGTGGGAAGGTAAATAACTTGGTATAAGGATAGCTCATTGATCACCTTGGTCATAAAGGGAGGGTTGGTCCTAAGGGTTATCCTGTCCTTGTGGAAGGTGAGGAAAGGTGAAATAACCATGAGATCCTGTAACTCTGACACTCTTCTAGCTAATGTTAAGGCTACTAGGAGAACCATTTTCCAAGTGCAGTGTTTTAGAGTGGCCTTGGAAGCTGGTTCAAATGGGGCCACTGTGAGCTTCTCCAAAACATAATTCAGGTCCCATGCTGGTGGACCAGGTTTCCTGGGGGGCTTGAGATGCAGCACTCCCTTTAGGAGTAACTTTGTAGGCAATCAAGATGCCAAAGGGGGGTCCAGAGACAGACAAGCTGAAATAGCAGGAAAGTGGGCTTTAACAGAGTAGTATGTCAACCCTGTCTGTGGGAGTTCACACAGGTATGACAGTACCAAAGGGACATCACCCTGAAAAGGGTCCAACTGTCTTTGTAGACACCATATGGAGAATTATTTCCATTTTGACATGTAAGATCTCCTAGTGTTAGGTTTCCTGGCCTCCTGCAGGACTGTGAGCATGGCCTCATTATAAAGGTTTCTGTAAGGGATCAGAAATCTAACACCCACAGGGTAAGGTTCAGAGACTGTGGGTTGGGATGGATTAGGAATCCCTTATCCTGTGTGAGTAGGTCCACTCTGTGAGATAATGTGTGGTGATTTCCCCTAGCTAAATGCACAAGGAGGGGGTACCAATGTTTTATTGGCCAAAAGGGAGTCACTAACAAGATTTTTGGTTTGTCCTGCTGGATTTTCAGTATGACTCTGAAGAAGTGGGAAGGGGGAATGCATACAGAAACATCCCCTTCCAAGAGATTAAGAAGGCATCCATTGCCCTTGATGTCAGACTGGGTAGTCTGGTGTAAAAGGATGTAAGTTGTCTGTTCATAGGGGAGGCAAACATATCTATCTGAGGTGTACCCCATTTGTGGACTATGTCCAGGAACATATCTCGGTGGACCATCCGTTTGTGGGACTGTGACATGTACCTGCTCAAGGTATCTGCCTGGGTATTCTGCTCTGATGGGATATACACTGCCTGTAGAGTGACACTTGTGGCAAGCACCCACACATGGAGAGCTAGTCTGCACAGCAAATAGGATTTTGTTCCCCGCTGCTTGCTGAAATACTGAAGAACTGTGGTGTTGTCTGTGAACAATTTTAATGAGCCCTGTTCAGTGTATGTTGGAAGGCCTTCAGGTCCAGAAGAATTGCTCTCATCTCTCTGATATTGATATGTTCCTGTCTGATGGAGTACAGCCAGGCTGCTCCCTATCCCAGATATGAGGGATCTGTGTACATCTCCTGTACTGGCATGTGAACCTATAAGGGGAGTCCTGCTTGCAGTTCACTTGATTCAGCCACCGCTAAATCTCTTTCCTGAAGCAAGGTAGGAAGGGGATTTTGAACTCTAGAGGATGAGACTGCTGTGTCCATATAGACCTTATGTACCATTGTAACTTTCTCATGTGGAGCCTTGCCAATGACAACATGGAAATGGTCAATGGCATATGACCCAGGAGTATGAGGTACTATGTGGCAGTCAAGGCTGTGATTTGAAGGATGGTGAGCAGGTACTGCCTTAAGTTTTCTACCTTTTGAGGTGGCAGAAAGGTTCGCATGACATCAGTTCTTATCCTGCACCCCAGGAATATTTGGTCCTGAGAGGGGTTCATGTTGGACTTGGGGTAGTTCATTATGACACCCAGTACTTGCAAGAGTGATACTACTGTTTGAAGATGTAGCAGGGATTCTGGGCAGTCTGCCTGGATGAGAAGGTCGTCTAGGTAAGGGAATATTTGAATCCCTTGAGTCCTGCAGAAATCCACCACAGGCACCAAGCACTTGGTGAAGACCCCTGGTGCTGTAGAAAGTCCAATGGGCAAGGCAGAGAACTGAAAATGTGAGGAGCCCACAGACAAACATAGGTATCTCCTGTAGTTGGGGATGTGCAGATTGGCATCCTTGATGTCCAAAGTAGCCAAGAATCCCTGAGGAGAAATCAAGGGGAAGAGGGTCTGCAGAGTGAGTATATGGAAGGTGGGTACTTGCAGGAAGAGATTGAGGTAGGAAAGATCTAGGATTGTCTCCAGGGCCCATCTTTTCTTGGGACTAGGAAGAGTCTGGAATGGAAGCCCTTTCCTTTTTCTGTCATAGGGGCAGATTGAATTGTTCCTTGGGCAAGGAGGCTCTACATAACTGGTGGAAAAAGGGAGAGCTGTTCTTTGGGGGGCTGAGGGATCCCCCTCAAGGAAGGTATTGTAAGCCAAGTCATGAAATAATGCTTTACTATGATGGATAAGACCCACCTGTCTGTGGTAATGATTTTCCAAACAGGGAGACAGTAAGAGAGCCTTATGGATAGGGGATGGAGTTGAGAGTTTTTTCACTAATTACAGGTAGTCACAGACTACCTGCCCTGTCCTGAAACTGAAGCTTCTGGGCCAGAGTCTTAGTAGGCCTGGATGGGGTTTGTTGCTCCTTGGCACTCTTTCTGCCCCTGGAAGGAGGAGGGAGAGCATTGTGTTTCCTTATGAGTTGAGTTTTTGAATTGTAATTCCTGTGCAATTTGGGAATAGGAGAAACAAACAGGTCCTTCAAGTCTTGTAACTCCTTCCCCTTCTGTTGCAGGGTTTTGAACAACTCTGCCACCTTTGTTTCAAAGAGGGTAGAGTTATCCAGAGGTGCATCCAGTAGTTTTGCCTGAATATCATCAGCTAAGGGCTGTAACCTTAGCCATGAAAATCTTCTCAGGACTGAGGGAAATGCAGCAGATCTGGCAGAAACATCAGCTTTATCATAACTGCACCTAATGGATTGCTTAGTAACCTGAGAAGACAGGGGTAAAAGGCTGGATATCTCTGCTTTGGCAGGAGAGCCTGGGATCTTATTCAGAAGCTTAGTGGTTTGTCCTAAAAGGGCTAAGGCATATTTAGACATATGGGTTTGATAGTTTACTGCCCTGAATGCCAAGGTAGCTGAGGTACAGACCTTTTTGAAGGTGCTTCATGACCTTGCTGTCTTTATCTATGGGGAGAACTGAGGAGGATAGATGAATTTGAGGCCTTATCAGCAGAAACTGATATCATGCCAGGGTCCACTGCCAGACATTTAATAAGAAATTTAACCCCCTCAGGGACCTTGTACAATCTATCAGACCATCAAAGGGCAGGGAGCTGAGAGTCAGGATTAACAGATGCTGCATTAACTGCATCCAGAAAAGCTGGTAAGACTGGGGGTATAGCTAAAGGAGCAGGAGTGTCCATCTGTAGAAGTTTATAATATTGTTTCTGAACTTCTGTAATCTTAGAGGAGTCACATTTGAAATACTCTCTCATTTTGGAAATGGTCTCCCCAAAGGTGATATCCTCAACAGGAGAATCTGTTTCTGGAGAATCTTCCTCTGGGGAGGCATAACCAAGGAGAGATGGTAACTGGAAGGCATATGATAATGAGTCCTCTGAAAAAGAAGAATCAGAGGAGTCCTTCACTTCAGCTTTAGAAGTATCTAAGGCCTGAGGCCTAGGGCTTATCACAGGAGGAGCCACTGGGGAGGATGAAGGCATAGCAGGCCTCAGAGCCATAAAAGCATTAAAAATGCTCTGAGAAAAGGCCTGCCACTCTGGCTGGCTCTGTACCTTGGAAGAAATATGCTTTTTGCTTTCTGTTTTCTTTTAAGGGAAGGCCTAGCAGGTGTAGGGGCCAAGGTAGGCTTAGGTTCAGCAACATGTGTAGTAGTGGAGGAATCCGTCTGGGCAGCCAGTACAAGCTGAGGTTCCCCCTCACCATTGTTAGTCGATGTCTGCTTTATCTCTGAGGATGTGCCTTCCACTCTTAGTTTTGTGGTTTCCCCAATGGTACCCCCTGTACCCATATTCACGGTGACCAATCGTTTCTCCATGCTAACATTGGCCACAGGAAGGACATCTGCTGGAAGAGGTGCCACAACGGATTCAAGCCTAGCAACTTTGGTATTTTTCTTTGGTGGCTCAACGGGCTGGCCATATGGTCCCTCCATACCTAAAGCTAAGCACTTAAAGTACTGGTTTTCCAGGTAAATGTTTAATGCATGCAAAAGAACAAAACGTTCTCAATGGGGTACTAATCTCTGAAAGACAATCTGATGGCCAGTATGGCAGGAACAGTTGATGTTCAACTGGCAACATTGAAGTTCTGAGGTCTGGTATGTGCAGACATCACTTTTATGGCCCATGTTCCCTTAATCAATGTCAGACATCCCACATACCCCGCAGTGAGTAGAAGCTTTTGTATACTGGCCAGACATTCAGGTAGCAAGAGAGGAAAACCCAAGGGTTTGGAATACTGCAACATGAGAATAGAAGAACATCCTATATTATCTTGTGGTCAGGGTCTTTTGTACCCATTTTAAACTTTAATCTGTTTAGTACAAGTTCTGTAACTCAAGAGATCATATCCCTGATACCAATCACATTTAAGATTTTTAAATTTATATATTCAATTTTGTATTGGGCTAGATCCAAGCATCATAGCCCCTGCCCACAGTCTATTATTTTAAATCTTTCAGTGCCAAATGAGCCTCAACAACTATTTTGTGTAAAGTAAGCAAAGCATATCCCAGTCTAGGATTCAATTCATGCCACTGACTGCATTCTATATAACAGACAACTTATCACAGAGGCCTCAACAAATCACAAATGTCATCTAATTGAGTGTTTCTCAGCCTTTAGTGGGTGGGGTGGTAAGTGCCAGGTAATTTTCAAGCTAAGTGAAATATTCTCATGCCACAGATGTTGGTGGCTTTCTCTGTGTAAATTATGAAGGTTCAAACTGTAACCCTTTCCTTTAATAAAGAGTATACTCATTATTAAAGACTGTTGTGAATGACCATCTGGAATTCTGCAGAGTTGACTTTGCCAGGTTATGAAATGATGAAAGTACCAGCGATGAAGAGAGGAGATATACATAGCAGATGGGCAAGACAGCAGAGGGTATAATGCTGGTTACACCCAAGATCAAGCAAGATGCAAGTCATATGCATAAGCTGTACTTCTGTACAAAATTCTTGAAGAACTTCATAGCAAAAGACTACATAATGAGATGCAATTTAGAAATGTGTGCAGAGAATGTGCCAAAGCATTATTTCATTTGCAATTATTCTTGCTTTTTGCAATTCATAATCACAATTTGTTATGCAAGTGTACAGTGTGCATCTGCTATATAAAAAGCAAATCCACACACACCTTCCAGTCACTTTGCAATTGATGAAGATGCTCTCTTTTGCTGCCAGCTTTGCTACATCCTGTTGTGAGCTGTGTGATGTTGCCATATCACAACCTGGTTCACAGAGTGCCACTCATAAGCCTCAGAGGGGGAAATATATGCAAAGGGTTACCCATTACAACTTATAGGATCAATAGCTACTTCACATGTTTAGACTGGACAGGGAGATTAGAAGGGCTTTAGTGAACTTGTATGGCCCACGAACTGGAACTTGGGGAATGTGTGGTCTTCCTACTCCTGTTGATACTGAGGTGTATATAGCACACACTATACGTGATAGTGGTACCTCAAAGAAAACAAATGAGGACATATTGTGTATCTCATAGGCTTCTGCCTTGAAGATACTGCATCAGTTCCTGAATATACTCTTTATCAAGGTGGATGAGTGTATCCATTTATCTCTCTCTCTATCTCTTTGTGTGTGTGTGTGTGTGTGTGTGTGTGTGTGTGTGTGTGTGTGTGTGTGTGTGTGTGTGTGTGTGTGTGTGTGTGTGTGTTTTCAGCAAGCAGGCAACTGCTAATGTTGCCACTCTTCACTTAAGGGTTTTTTTTTTACTTTTGGAGCTCATTCTGCCACTTCTTGATGTTGTTGCTGGTTCAGGTATGTATCACAATTTGTGATCCCTTGTCACATTTGAAATGTGTCATACATATTGTCCCCTAATGACAGTGTTGAGGATTGCCCCATAGATCACCTGCAAGTACTTGCAATTGAGCTTGACAATGAGTTGCTAGAATGACAAGATCTACCAGATGCAGTGGAAGCAGCTGACATTGACCAAACAGAGCTACTTGACCTAATTTCAGAGGTCTGTGATACAGTTGTATTGCCGAATACTAATTTGGTAAATGTAAAAAGACTGAAGAATATTTGCTAGAACCACATGCAGTAATGGTGGACTTTTCAGCTTTCTTTACTGCTTTGCAACCTTGGAGTTGGTATGCATACATTTAGGGGACTGGAGGTATACATGGAGGCACCCCTTTGAAAAAAAAATATTTAGAATTTCAGCAAAATTGATTTTGCTGAATGTTTTTCATTTTTTTTTAGATTCACTGAAACTGTATTCAGCAACTTGACATGCTTCCAGCTCCTATCACATGACATGGAAATTTGATGGTATCTAACTGCCTTATTCTTGGCTGAATCCACAAACATGTCTGCGGCACCTTTTGGGAAATGTTTGTTGCCTATCCTGTTCAGCCATCATGCATGTGCACTTACACTCAGTCATGTCCAACACTGACAGCGAAGTGTGTCTGGTTAAGTCTTCAGTGGTGTTTGGATAGTGATGGCATGGAAGCCATGTGAGCAACTATGCTCTGCATCACAACATCATACCTGTCTTCCACCATTCCCATGTACTCACATATAATGTGCAGCACACTAACCCTTTCTACCTGGAACTCATTTGTAATAGCCTGTGCCTAAACTATTTCACAACATGTGCTGCTGCGTAGATAAAGCTTTGCATATTTTTGGAACAAGCCATGAATAATGTTATTGTTTATCAAGGCTGTGTGCAGACTGCACAATGGGTAATTCAACCTCAAGCATTGTTGTGTCTTCCTACAGGGGTTTAACTTGTCCGCAAGAAAGAGGTGTTGAGCTATGAGGTAATTCCTACTCTCATCTGGTAATATCATTCACCCATGATGAACTTTGTGTGAGTCTGCTTCATTGATGATGGAGTTATCAACCTACTGGGGGGAGGGGGCCTTGCCAGTCTGTACCACTGTTCTTAGGTAGTGGCATGGCTTTGACTGTAAAGGCATCATTGACTGTCATTCTGCTGACAACGTCAGCCTTCTGTAGTGCAGCACAGCATGTCATTCATTCTGCTCCTACATCTGTGAATGAATTAATACTATTGGAATACCATATCCTTTTTAAAACCTCTGAAAGGTTACAACATGATGGAATTGACGAAGTCTATATTTACCATGTTCTATTTGCTCATTTAGCACTACTGCAGATGATATATTACTTGATGCAGAAGCATTTCACATGTATAAGCAGTTATTATGTATATCAAGGAATACATGGCCTAATAATTGTAGTCTGCAGCAACACTGACCCCGTAGGATCTATATTATATAAGTGAATGCTCAACATTGCGAATGTTATATAATCAACCAAAATTCCACAAAAACACAAAACACCAAACAAACGAATCAGTGATATTTTTTCCCAAGGAAAAAAAGTCGCTGATCCATTAAAAAAAAAAAAAAAAAAAAAACGAAAATAAAGCACACCCCTACTTAAATATACCAACTCTGAGATCACACCACAGTGGAGGAAATGGCAATGTCCCGAAAACAGCCCAGTGATTTTTTTCCCTAAGAAAGAAAATCGCTGTTCCGTGCTTTTGGAATTTCACCATTTTGCTGAAACAAGTTTGATTAAGCAGCGTTCGCAATTTCAAGCATTCACTGACTTAATAGGAACCCGATCCTGTATACTACCCATGTGCCTGATGAAAACGTATCAATCTGTGGGTATCCACATCGCTTGAAAGGACCTAATACCATTATCCAATGCATCACTGTCATCCCCTTATAGGTACAGCACATACTCCTCATTAGGTGTTAAACTATGGACAATAAAAGGCCACCTTCCTATAACACTACATGCAATTGTCTTGCCCTACTTCAGGCACAGGACACCACACCATTAGCTCTATTCCTGTGCTGTGACAAGGTATGATTCCTTCTTCTGACTGCATTTATGTTAGCCAGTACTTGACTCCACTCCACAGCTCACTCTGACCTTTTCAAAAAGATGTTTTCCATATGTTGTAAGAGCATCCATGAGTATATGGTTTTATGTAAAATTCTCTTCTTTGTTACTCACCAATATTGCAATATGTTTTCTCATAAAGGGACCCAGTTAGAGAATTAGCAGTTTAACCCAACCCAGAATGAACTGAAGCAGAGTGGTTAAGCTTTTAAGCAATGTTACCATTAAGTGATATTACAAACCATTATGCAACTTATATTTATTTATGTAACCAACATGTTATATTTGTTACTTTTGTAACCAACATGTTATTTCCCCATTTCCAATGTGTGATTTTTTTTTGTGTGTTAGCTAAGGACAGACAACAGATAGTGCGTAATTGCAGTGGTGACCTATATGTGTATGGGAGGGGTGAAATGTTTGTCCTACCAGGTACTGCTGGTAAACTTCATCAAATGCAATAAATACTTATGCATCTTGGCCATGTGCAAAGCCATCATCAGACAGAAGAAGGTGTGACAAAATAGGCAGATTCATTTCTAAGTACAGGATACGAACAAAGACCTTTACCAGGTAATGTCACTGCACTTCTATTTCAACAAAAGAGTTAAAGCCTACAACTATGTTACAAGCTATTCCTGAAGATTTTGCAAACAAGCAGCAACAATTAAAAACTATTCCTTGAATTGTGATCTGACTGTACTTATTTTAAACTACTGGTTTTAATTATGGATTTCTGGAAATCTTCACAGATTTGTAGTAACCAAAAGTATACAAAATGGTGATACTCACTTTTAAAAAGTTGTATTAAATTTACAAAGTTCTTGTGTAAATTTGGATTGTAGTTACATAGCTCTATGGATCACAGTACTATGCACACATGCAAATATAACATACTTAGTAAGTTAGTGCCACTGCACAGGCAGCAATAAGCTCATGTACGTGTATTCTCACTGTCTGTATACAAATATTGTGGACCTAAGTAGGTACTAGTGAAGCCTGTCAGCTACTTGAGTTATATCGGTCCACGCTGCATTCAGTGTGTTTTACACATTAGGAGTCTCCCTATCATACCTTACACACTATTCTTTCTTGAATTCTAGTAGGAAACTTGTGCATTTCTGTGAGAGTTCAGGGCAGGGCCCCAGGCTGGTGTGAGAAGGATACCAAAGTCTGTTTCACTCTGTACTGTCACTCGTATATAACATGTCTTGAAAATGTTGTTAGTGGCTGTTTTTTCCTAAAAAATAGGAAGCTGGGCTGATCTGGTGGGTGAGCTTGTGGAATGTATACATATTCACAAACCAGAAGAGCAGTACTGTCGCTCCTATGATGACCTGCAATGAAGACACGCCCACCATCTTGTCAAGTGGGTGGAGAAAGTGAGGAGAGGAGATCAAATTACTTCAATAAGTATGACATTTTCTTTATTAATGCAATATCCTACATGTGGGCAGACGCTATGGAAGTCACAACAATCTATTTAACAGTCATTTATTCAGTAATTCTTGAAAACAACTGCTAAGTAATGTATAACATACTTATTATAGCTATAGACTGCTGCTGGAGTGGCAACTTTGCATTTTGTTCATTTGCAGTAAGCAGGCAGTTAGGTGTACATCTAATGATAAATGTTTCTACAACTTTGGCAGTGAGCTTACAGAGAAATCAGAGCTGCAGATGGCTCATTTGGTGCCAGCCTGGCACCCCTCAGTACTAGGTGGAGGAGCAAAAAATATTACTTTTGATCTGATGATACTCCCTTCTCCAAAAAAGAAGTATTAGGTCATAAAGTCCTATATAAGAGAAAAAGAGTCCATACTCCAATTATCATGCCTGTTGTAAATCAAATAGAAACATGTCTGGTCAGCAGCTCCTTACAATTGTTTTGGGAAAAGTACCCATCCTCTTCCACCTCCTATAACAAAGCCTATAATGTCATCCTACCTTGTTTTCCTTGTCAGCTCTCTCTACTTTTTCCCACTTTCCTATCCTGCCCCTTTCCTAACTGGTGTCCAAAAATAATTACCTGCAAAATAAAGTTGCTGACAAAGTTGAAATAAGCTGATAGCCAGCTGTACTGAATTCCAGTATGTGTGGATTCCCATTGTAACATCTTGTACTCTTAGTGCAAAATGGAACTGCCATAAATTTAGAAAAATATATATGGTTACTTGAGAATTTATGAACATAGAAAATGTGCAAAATATGCACACTTTCTTGCATATTTCATTGACGATTTTACACATCTTCAGCTCTGCACTTTTCTTGTGGTCATTTCTTGGTAGGCTTCACAAATGTCATAACTAGCATGTTCATTTACTAAGTGGCACATGTCTCACATTTGCCTTGGCTTGCACATTTGTGCAGAAAAGGACTATAAATACCACCCATAGGTACCTTTAAAAAAATGATAGGTTAAGGGACTACCAGACCCACAATATCAGTAAGCAAGTAGTGATATTGAATGGCATAATAAATATCACACAATGTCAACTGAATTATGCATTTTAAATTTCATAAAAATGTTTAGAAGTTTCTTAAAATCTTGGAAAATAAAAATGACCTTCTGCTATCCTGTGCACTACCTCACAACTCAACTTCCACCAAACAATGTTAACCACCAAACCACCACATAAGCGCTTATCAGTTTTAGATAAAATGCCATTTTCTTCCTTGGCTTGAAAAAACGTTTCCATTTTACAAGAGCTTTCAATAAACTATCACAGAGTCCTTTGAAAATGGGTATAATTTGGCACTTTCATAACATTTTGATTTTAAGTGCCAATCCAAATTTTAAATATTTTTTTATGTTAATCCCCACCTTGAGAGACATGGTGATACAGCAGTAATTACCAATGCTGTCTTGCAGTGGCTTGCTTTACCATTAGCTTGGCAGCAGAGGTACTTTCTTTACTGAGCTTGCATGCTCTCCTTGTCTCTGTATGGGTTTTTGCATGCACTGTAGTTGTATAAGTGTGTGTGTGTGTGTGTGTGTGTGTGTGTGTGTGTGTGTGTGTGTGTGTGTGTGTGTGCGCGTGTGTCCATGCACATGCACACATGCATGCATGTTTGCACATTTATGCATGTGCTTATATTTATTTATTTTTATTTATTTATTTGGAATTTGTTTACTAGAAAAGACTGACTGGGCATGAATCATGTTTTCAGCTGAGGCCCGGGGAGAAAAGCTCCAACATGCATAGTTCAATTAATAAACTACATAATGTTATCACATTAAGTGCAGTAACAAATAGCAGAATCGACATACATGATAAATAATATCATATCAGAAAATCATACAGTGAATACTGAACAACAATCATAGGATATTAAACACCTCGTAAAGTAGAATCAATGGTGATAGCCAATGGTAAAGATGTAAATCATTTTAAATATGGGCAAAAGAATAAGAGAAAGGAAAGAGGATTTTGCTGTTGGGGGTGATAAAGAAATGGAGTTAAAGTAGGGAGCTATTGGAGAGGTAACTGGTGATTTGGCTAATAAGAGAAGGGAGGAAAGGAAAGGGGGAAAAAAGCAAGAAAAAGGGAAGGAAGAAGGAAGGAAGAAGCAAGAGAGGGTTAGAGAAAGGAAGAGAAGGAATAATAGGTAATGTCAGCCTGATGTAGGACATGTACAGAGCCAGGAGTTAAGGAGAAATCTCTTTAGAGATTGTTTGAATATGTGATTACATGGCATTGCTCTAATATCTGTCGGAATACTATTCCAGACCTTGGCTACTGAGTAGAAATATAGGCAGTGACCAATTGATTTTTTTTTTTTGGTTTATGGATTTCAAAGAGGTGATTCTCAGATGAGCAAAGAGGGCGATTTGGGAAGTAATGGTTAAGAATGTTGCTGGTTGCTGTGCAGGATGAAGATTTGTATACCATTTTATGAGCCAGGAGGAGATGGGTGAACTTGAGGTAGTGAGGTAACTTAAGCCAGTTGAAATATCTGAGGGTCGGAGCAGTGGTGAGAGTTGTGTGATTGACTGATTTTAAATCCAGCTACTTTGTTGTAGCAAAGCTCAAGTTTTAGTCTGAGTGATCTGAATGTTGGTGAAAATGGGCGAGGCATATAGTAGTGAAGGAAGGAGGCATGTATTGGTTAGAGTAACTCATGCGGAGTTGGTAAGGAATCTTTTTGATCTATAGAGCATGCCCGGTTTTTGGTGTGTTGTTTTTATGCACTTTTGATTATGAAGATCAAATTTCAGTTAGTCATGTATTATGACACCAAGTAATTTTGTGTGCGGTACAACTTTTTTCAATTTCAGTATTGTTGAAAAAGAATATTTTGAAGTTGTCTTTTGTGTGTGCTTGCGATTTTGGGAAAAATAACAGCAGTTTTGTTTGTTTTGTATTTAGGAAAAGCTGACCGTACTGCACCAGTTTTCATTAGAGTTGAAAGGCTGCTGAGTGATAGATTGTAACTGGGAAGGACTATTAGATGTGCAAATGACAGTGGAGTCATCTGCATATTGTATAAGTGTGGCTTGTTGGGAGGATGTATGTAGATCATTTATAAATATGTTAAAAGGAGATGGCCAAGTGCAGAGCCTTATGGGACACCTATATTAAGTGGGAGAAAAGATGAGGAAGTAGAGAGCCATTTAACTCATTGTAGATGGTTAGATAGGTATCTAGAGAACCAAGTGACTGTTGCACTGGAAAAGCCTAAAGGACACATTTTTGAGAGTCATTTGGTACGTGTGATGGTATCGAAAAGTTCAGAGAGATCTAAAAAGCGGGAAGAAACCAAATTATTGTTATCGCTGGCTTTAATGATGTGGTCGAAAAAAGGCAACAAGGGCAGCTGTTGTGCTACCCACACTGGGCTAAAGCCATGTTGGGTACAACAAAGTTTCTTGGAGTAAGTATTGTAAAAGTTGTTCATGAATACATTTTTCTAATATCTTCGAAAAAGGAGAAATGATTGCAAATACTCTGAAGTTTATTATTTCAGTGGAGTTTCCCCCTTTATGAAAAGGAATAATTTAATTTTTTTTTCCAGACAGAGCTGGGTAATATGACTCATGAATGGCTTGACTGATCAAGACAGAGATTGGGTAAGCAATAGAGGGGGGCAGCAGTCTTTAGATATTCATGTGGAAGTTTGTCCACAGATGGTGAGCAGGGCTTAAGTTTGTGCAATAAGTTTTTTTATATATATATATATATATATATATATATATATATATATATATATATATATAGGAAGAAGAGACAGATTTTAAGTTGAAAACGGCATTGTTAGAGCTTTGAAGTTTGTCAGGGGTGGCAGGATTCTGTAGGGAGTTTTGGGTGAGGGTGGCTATTGAGTCTATAAAGTGGTATTTAAATTTAGAAGCAGTTTCTGAGGGTGAGGTGTCTGGACAAGGTTTAGAGGTACTAGGAGTTCCAGGGTATAATACTTTCTTGAGAGTGGGCCAAAATTTTGGGGGATGTGTTTTTGGTTATCCTATGTGTTGAAGTAATAATATTTCTTACAGCAGTAACTTGTTTTTAGTCATGTTTCGAAGTTGTTTGCAGGTCTGTAGGCAAGCTTGAGATTTGCATTTTTTCCAGTTTCCCCAAGATTTGTCACTCTTATATATTAATTGTCTACTAAAAAGGGATAGCCAGGGTGATTAGGAGAATTTAACTCTGTTGTTTCTTATAGGAGTGAGGCTATTGGAAATGTCAAGAAATATTGTATTAAATTTTAGAACAACATTATCCAGTGGCAGGGAATAGAGGATGTTGTTAAAGATATTGGTATTGAAATTTGAGAGGTTATGGCAGTTTTTATGTGTGAGCTTGCTTGTGTGTGTGTGTGTGTGTGTGTGTGTGTGTGTGTGTGTGTGTGTGTGTGTGTGTGTGCATCCATCCATCTATGTGTGTGTGCATGCATGAAGAGGGGTTCACAAAAATTAACTGGAATCCATGCAAATTTGTTCCTCGCCTTATTCTACCTGTTTTCTAAGATAGGCTCTGTCACGGCATAACCCTAAGCTGATAATGTTTTATATCAAAAATACAAAGATGAAAGGATGATTTCCTTACATTGTGAAATATGACAATGAAAGCACACATTCATTTAAAATAGCATATTAATAAAAAGTGCAACAAGTAATCTACGGCAAATGAATAAGAAAATAAATTTCACGCAGACAGTATGAAAACATTTGTGAGTGAGTTGCATAAAGACAGTGGCATGTTTCATAATGTGGGCACCCTAATACATATTGTGAAAGTTTAGTTTAAAATTTTTATAAACTGCCACCATTATAGATTTTTTGACTTTACAAAATTCATTGTTTTTTAACATGTAACAATAAGAATATCAGATTTTGGACCACAGTTCTTGAACTACTGCAATGTGTTTGCATGATTTACAGTATAAAGAAATTCCACAGGACAGCTATAAAAATCACTGCAGCATAGCTACAAAATTAACCTTTGAATCAGAACAGCAGTGCAATGGTTTGTCAGGTAGATTGTTGAAGAATACATACCAAACATTTTAGAAAAAAAATATTTTCAGCTGAAAAATTTACATTCCATTTCTGAGCACATAACTTTCCGTTTCTGATATCCTGCTAAAACACTAATTTTAGATCTGTAGCATAAATGTATTTATTTTGCAGTAGAGTATATAAGCTTTTTCAAAAAAAAAATCAGGAATGTGGAATACAGAGCATATGTGTCTGAGGCCTAAGCATCTTAATTTAATCTTGAGTGATGTAAAAATATATTTTTGTTTTCTGTAAGCCCAGTATAGCATTATGTGGATACATACCATGGACATTAGCACTGGCTAAGGCTTTGTCTGAAGCTATTCAATGGTTCTGGCTATGTAGTAACATATGCAAAAATAAATAAATAAACAGAGAAACTAGTGGTTTTAAAACATTGAGTTGTCAGTATTTTGAACTTTCAAGATTTTGGCTTCATTATTTTGAATTTCAAGATTATGAGCTTTCAAGATTTAGAAGCGGATCCATTTTTTATATGTAATGTGTTCTAGTTTTTATTATGTTTATGGTTAGATAGCCATGTGTTTTTCTTGATTTTAGTTCTTGTCACAGACTTGATGAAGGCTTTATTGCATTAGTTAGCCAAAAGTGATTCTAGTTAAAAGTCTTTGTATATTTTTTTATGTATATGTTATGCTTTTCTTAATACCTGATTTTGGAAAGTGGGTTACAGATAGTGTTTTCCTTAACTAGGATTTAGCTTGATCTAATCAGTAATGTGTGGGGTTGGTTACTTGCTGTTCTAAAATGCACTTTTATAGCCCTGTTTATACTGTTTGCCATGAATAGACTGGTTTACTATTAGATAGTATGTATATTTTCCATATCTACTTCTATGTATATAAAAGCTGATATGTTTTACATTGGTTAAATATTTCTGATTTTTTTTTGTTACTGATGATCTCTTGTCTGTGATGAATAAATATTTATTGCTTTGGAATACTACCTGGGTTTCATGATTTTTGGAAATTTTGTGACTGAGCTCATCAATGAAGTTTTAAGGCCACTAGTTTCTCTGTTTTTTATTTTTTCCTCAACACTTGTGGTGGTGAGTTTGGAATTAGACAGATTCCTGTGCTTCTTCAGTTTTCAGTAACATACATATGACAACAAAAAAAATCATATCTGCTCTTTGTTAGGAAGCATTGTAAACGATATTGGGGCACGGTATCTACTCTTTGTTAGGGAGCATCATAAACGATATTGGGGTACGGCATGTCACTATAGTAATCTTAGGCCAAGGAATGACCTTTTAACATCTCAAGACACAATACTGACCATTTGTTATCATTCTAACGGTTATGCTTTCTTAATAAAATGTTTGTTAAAACCTATTTTAATCTGCAAAAGAAAAAAATAGTATTAAATATATGGCCTGTATTGCTAAACCCCAATAGAAGGAGCAGTGGACAGCACATTATTAGTTCTCTTATGGCCAGTTGCGGCCATTCATTCCCTCATCTTAAGGTAAGAAGTCTGTAAGTCATCTGTGCTGTATTTTCTTTCAGCATGGTGAAAAGTTGCTAATACTGCGGTGGTGGTGCTGCGGTAGCATTGTCGCCTTACAGTTAGACGTTGCCCGTTCAATTCTCAGTTAGAGCGTCTTCTGTGTGTCGACATGTGTGAATGGGTGTTCCTTCATTGAAGGTTGTGCGTTAGGCCTGGCAAGCCAGCATGTAAAAATCTACTGCCAATCATTAGCGGACCAGAGTTCCGCTGTGGCGACCCCTAACCGGGAAAAGCTGAAAGACACAAATGGTGAAAAGTTGCCGAACATGCAAGATGCTTTTGGCTGTTCTAGATGCAAAGTGTAATTTATAAAGGTTTTGAGCACACTCAGAACATTTATCATATTTGTGAAATGGCATTCATGTTGCTGGTTGGGAAGCAAAGGAAGAGTACAAGATACCGGACAAATTAAATGCTATAGTCTAAAAAATAAAGACAGAATCTAGAGATGTCAAATGTATAAGGAATTTATAGTCTAAAAAATAAAGACAGAATCTAGAGATGTCAAAAAGTATAAGGAATTTATAGTCTAAAAAAATAAAGACAGAATCTAGAGATGTCAAACGTATAAGGAATTTATAGTCTAAAAAATAAAGACAGAATCTAGAGATGTCAAAAAGTATAAGGAATTTATAGTCTAAAAAATAAAGACAGAATCTAGAGATGTCAAACGTATAAGGAATTTATAGTCTAAAAAATAAAGACAGAATCTAGAGATGTCAAAAAGTATAAGGAATTTATAGTCTAAAAAATAAAGACAGAATCTAGAGATGTCAAACGTATAAGGAATTTATAGTCTAAAAAATAAAGACAGAATCTAGAGATGTCAAACGTATAAGGAATTTATAGTCTAAAAAAATAAAGACAGAATCTAGAGATGTCAAACGTATAAGGAATTTATAGTCTAAAAATAAAGACAGAATCTAGAGATGTCAAACGTATAAGGAATTTATAGTCTAAAAAATAAAGACAGAATCTAGAGATGTCAAACGTATAAGGAATTTATAGTCTAAAAAATAAAGACAGAATCTAGAGATGTCAAAAAGTATAAGGAATTTATAGTCTAAAAAAATAAAGACAGAATCTAGAGATGTCAAACGTATAAGGAATTTATAGTCTAAAAAATAAAGACAGAATCTAGGCACGTCAAATGTATAAGGAATTTATAGTCTAAAAAATAAAGACAGAATCTAGAGATGTCAAATGTATAAGGAATTTATAGTCTAAAAAATAAAGACAGAATCTAGAGATGTCAAATGTATAAGGAATTTATAGTCTAAAAAATAAAGACAGAATCTAGAGATGTCAAATGTATAAGGAATTTATAGTCTAAAAAATAAAGACAGAATCTAGAGATGTCAAACGTATAAGGAATTTATAGTCTAAAAAAATAAAGACAGAATCTAGAGATGTCAAACGTATAAGGAATTTATAGTCTAAAAAATAAAGACAGAATCTAGGCACGTCAAACGTATAAGGAATTTATAGTCTAAAAAATAAAGACAGAATCTAGAGATGTCAAATGTATAAGGAATTTATAGTCTAAAAAATAAAGATAGAATCTAGAGATGTCAAATGTATAAGGAATTTATAGTCTAAAAAAATAAAGACAGAATCTAGAGATGTCAAACGTATAAGGAATTTATAGTCTAAAAAATAAAGACAGAATCTAGGGATGTCAAACGTATAAGGAATTTATAGTCTAAAAAATAAAGACAGAATCTAGAGATGTCAAACGTATAAGGAATTTATAGTCTAAAAAATAAAGACAGAATCTAGAGATGTCAAACGTATAAGGAATTTATAGTCTAAAAAAATAAAGACAGAATCTAGAGATGTCAAACGTATAAGGAATTTATAGTCTAAAAAATAAAGACAGAATCTAGGCATGTCAAACGTATAAGGAATTTATAGTCTAAAAAATAAAGACAGAATCTAGAGATGTCAAATGTATAAGGAATTTATAGTCTAAAAAATAAAGACAGAATCTAGAGATGTCAAATGTATAAGGAATTTATAGTCTAAAAAATAAAGACAGAATCTAGAGATGTCAAATGTATAAGGAATTTATAGTCTAAAAAATAAAGACAGAATCTAGAGATGTCAAACGTATAAGGAATTTATAGTCTAAAAAAATAAAGGCAGAATCTAGAGATGTCAAACGTATAAGGAATTTATAGTCTAAAAAATAAAGACAGAATCTAGGCACGTCAAACGTATAAGGAATTTATAGTCTAAAAAATAAAGACAGAATCTAGAGATGTCAAATGTATAAGGAATTTATAGTCTAAAAAATAAAGACAGAATCTAGAGATGTCAAATGTATAAGGAATTTATAGTCTAAAAAATAAAGACAGAATCTAGAGATGTCAAACGTATAAGGAATTTATAGTCTAAAAAATAAAGACAGAATCTAGAGATGTCAAACGTATAAGGAATTTTAGTTTTTGTTTACTCCTTATGCCATTAATTTATTCAAGTTCTTGGCTGAGTGTCCCCTATTAGTACAAGGAACTGTTGAGAAGAACCACTGACACAGAACCATGCAGAGCAATTCAAAATTATTTAGCATATACATGTAAGACTAAATATTTACAATATACATGTAAGACTAAATATTTACAATATACATGTAAGACTAAATATTTACAATATACATGTAAGACTCAATATTTACAATATACATGTAAGACTTAATATTTACAATATACATGTAAGACTAAATATTTATAATATACATGTAAGACTAAATATTTACAATATACATGTAAGACTAAATATTTACAATATACATGTAAGACTAAATATTTACAATATACATGTAAGACTTAATATTTACAATATACATATAAGTGTTGGCAGACTATTGAATGACATTTCAAACATTTGTTGTAGAGAATAAATAAAAATATCTGTTTTTCAGTTGTGCACATTGCAGACTCACATTGTTTTGTTCTCCAGTTTGGTTCTTGGGTATGGTTCATTTTCTATCTTATCTATATACATCTCCCCACCCCTTCCCCCACCTGCATGGATGTTTGCTAGGTGATGGATTTTCATCCTGTATGCTAATGACATGCTGTAAGTGAATTGATAATCATCTAAATTGCTCATAGATATGTGTTTGTATCCATGTGCAGGTATGCGTATGTGTGTGTGTGTGTGTGTGTGTGTGTGTGTGTGTGTGTGTGTCTCTATACTCTGACAAGTCTACAAAGCATTCAAAATGAACTTGTCTGCCTTGTGCCCACTGAATACTGAAGTAGGGTCTGGCTTCCAAGAATACTAAACTGGATTTAGTGAGTAATCATAGAACAAATGAATGAATGAATGACTATTTTTAATATCATAGTAATATTTATGCAGCTTTGATGTATAAGGCATTTTAGGTTATTGTTGTGCTGTTTGGCTTATCCCGGTTAGGGGTCGCCACAGCGGAACTCCGGTCCACTAATGTTTGGTAGTGGATTTTTACATGCTGAGTTACCAGCCCTGACGCACAACCTTCAATGAAGGCACGCCCATTCACGCATGCCTCCACACAGAAGACACTCTAACTGAGAATCGAATGCGACAACGTCTTGCTGTGAGGCGACAATACTACCGCAGCACACTACCACGGGTTTGTATAAGACTTTTCAGGTGATAAGTACAAAAGTACAGAAAGATGACAATATAACAGAACATATAAGATTTATTTTTACAAGGAAGCATAAAAATATGCTAGATTAATGGTCAATGGGAGTTTTTAAGTCAATCCAAGCAGAATTCCCAAGTGCTACTTGTTCCCTTTTATAGACAGGCAATAATCAAGTAACAGTTTTGTAGCACATCACTCCCCTCTGTCCAGCAGAGACATGTGTCACCCTAGGTATATATCTGCAGTTTCTCCTCAACCAACTGTGAATTAGAGAACCAAACAAGCACAGTACGACACAGCAACTGCAGAGTACAAACTTTAGTGACAGTTAAGCACTCTCTTCCCTCTTCAAGGGACTTCCTCAAAACATAAGATACATCCCCACCCAGCCCTTAAATAGCATGTCAATTAAAACAATTATGCAATAAATTAGTTAGTTAAAGCCACGGTGGTGCAGCGGTAGCATTGTCGCCTCACAGTAAGAGGCTCTCCCGTTCAATTCTCGGCTGGAGTGCCTTCTGTGTGGAGTCTGCATGTCCTTCTCGCAGTCGAGTGGGGTTCGAAAGGCATGCGTGAATGGGCATGCCTTTGTTGAAGGTTGAGCATCAAGCTGGCACCTCAGCACCATAAAAATCTACTGCCAATCATGGGCGGACCGGAGTTCCACTGGGGCGACCGCTAACTGGGAAAAGCTGAAAGAACAAACATCCAATAAATTAATTAACCACAAAACCACATCATTTAAAAAAAATATATGTACAAATACAAAAAATACAAAATACAAAAAATATATAAAAAAATAATAATAATACACTATTTTTTGTAATTTTTGTAATAATACATTTGCAGTTTCCCATCCATTTGTCCAAACTGTGTTAGAATTGGATCAGTGCAGTGCATTGTTTTACATGGATGGGAAGCTAGCTCAAGAGCATTGCATCTCTCTCTGGCATGTTCTGTTTAGATTGCTGGATAGATTAAAATCCTTAGAGTGGGTATTTCTGATACTGTTGTTTTTGATGATATGGTGCAGGTTCATCAGTGCAGAGATCACCTCTTTGAAATCTATAGGAGACTGAGAATTGGAATAGTGAACTAAGGTTGTTCCAATAATAATGTGCTGGACACCCTGGGTTCTTTAGAAAAGGAATTTCTATGTGCTTTCACATTGAAACATATGCCTTTGCACATACATTCCAAAGGGAACATTGTTTTCAACAATTGATCTAAAAAGGGCTGAGTAATGAGGGACAATAGCCTACCTGGATGTGGTGCCCTTAATTATATGTTATGCCATATAAAATGACTTCCTAACTGTGGTAGGCACATGATAGGCAAAGGACAGGTCACTATCCATGTATGTCCCCAGACACTTTTTACTGTTTCTACATTAACAGGTGTGTTGTCAATGTTGTAGTTTGTGGAGGTAAATGATTTACCGAAGGAGAAGATTATACATTTTTTTTGCATTTAGTTTGAGCCCATGATTCTCACACAAATTGTTTGTGTGAGACCATCCTAGAGGATGCTTGTGTCTTTGGGGGATTCCACAACTGCCCTAGGTTTGCAGTCATCCTCAAACTTGGTCAACCACAGCCCACTTGAATTGGTGTGGACATGTGAAAAGTAAATGCCAAACAAGAGTAGGCCCAGTGCTGATCCCTGCAGAACTCAACTCGTGACTGGCCTTCTAGTATAGGTGGAATCACCTACTATTGTTTCTTACATCCTTTCTGAATGCCAGTGGGTGGCATATGGTTTTAAGACTATTTTTGTAATTTTTCAATTATAACTGGAAAATAGTGTTAAATGCCTTTGCCAAATCGAAACAGAGTGCATGAACTGGTCTTAAGAACTGATTTGCCCTCATTCATGGCTTTTGTGAACCTGTCATAGAAGTTCATTTGGTTCAGCAGGCATGATCTCCCCTTGCAGAACCCAAACTGACTAGGGTCCATAGCTTATAGATTTATAATGTCTTGCCATAAAACATCCATGGCAATTCTTTCCATGGATTTACAGATTTATATGGGTCAGACTAATGGGGCTATAATTTCCTGGGTTACTAGAGGGACCACCTTTTTACAGTGAAATGACAATTGCTGTCTTCCAGTCCATGGATACAAAGCCAGTTTCAAGACTGATATTAAATAGCTTCATTACGGGTCCCTATGAGTACAACGAAAACACATTATGTTGAATGCGTTTTTGTCGACACATGTAGAGCAAACAGGCAAAACAGCAAAGCGGCTGTTCAGCGAATTCTTTCCTTGGGAAAGAAGTCGCTTGACCGCTTCGTTGTTTTGCCGTGTTCTGAAGTGTAGTGTGGTCCCTTGTCCGGTATAGCTCCCAAGTGTGATTGTGCAACAGTTACTGACCTTAGGGTTAGGGTGCGGGTTAAGGTAAGTGCATATGTATGAAAGTGTTTACTGTTTTATATTTTGTGTTAAATGTATGGTTGAGTTACGTGTGTATGTGTTTTCAGTTGTTTACTTTTGTTTTGGGGGGGTAGAATTAGGGTTAAGGTAAGTGTGTATGTGTTTGGAGCTGTTTATGTAAATGTGCGAGAGTTACTGACCTTAGGGTTAGGGTGCGGGTTAAGGTAAGTGCATATGGTTTAAAATGTTTACTGTTTTTTTCCGTTAAATGTATGTTTGGGTTATGTGCATATGTGTATTTAGTTGTTTACTGGTTTTTGGGGGGTATAATTAGGATTGGGTATGTGTGTATGTGTTTGGAAGTGTGTTTTTTTTTTTTTGCGGGGGTTGGAACAGCGATTTCTTTCCCTAAGAAAGAAAGCTCTGTTCTTTGGATTCGACATTTTCAGCTTTCGCTGAAAATGTGTCGATGTAACGTCGTTTTCTGTTTTAATCATTCAATGTTGCAATATAGACCCCTTCATTACAGGGGTGGACAAGTCTTGTCTCAAGCCCTGGTATATTATAAGGACCCAAAGTTGCCATGCTTTTTCCTTTGGAGAACACCCTTAGCACCTGTTCTTTTATGATAACATGGGGTGGTATGGATTTTAGTATCTCTGTAATGGTGACCAGAGGGGAATGTGGACTGAAGTTTGCAATGAAGTAATTCATTAATGTATTTATTTACAGAAGTTGAACACTGGTCAATGATCAATTACAGAATCAGCATGGAGTACATGACAATATACAAAACAATGTACAATATAAAGTTACACATAGGTTATCATATATATATGACTGCACATACATGTTTACATAAGGAGAATAGAAAGGGAAAATAAAATTATCAGTAGAAAGAAGTGGTGCAAATAAGACTAGTAATGACTTGATTATGAACATCAGTAGCATGCAGTCAGATGAGGACTAGTTTATGTGCTGGGATTGTAGAGCAGTAAGGCTATCATAAACCATGGCTGAGAATGTGTGATTCTGTTGATGGTGGGGGTGATTTGAAATAGTAATAGGATCCACCCAGTAAAAAAAAACGAGTTAAGTAACATACCATTTGCATGAGCAGTTGCATGAGCAGCTTAATGTGTGAAAATGCTGCAAAAAGTGATTACTAACAGCATACTACGGAAAAAGTATATACTGAAGGCAAAAACAAGGGTAAGAAAGTATTAAAAAAGCCTCATTGTACTTACATGTTTATACAGGTCCTACAGATCTCGTGGCCAGGTTAAGCCCCACTGCACTCGGGCTCACTCAGTGCCCCACCCTGCCCCCAAATTCCACCCGCCCCTACTAGTACTAAATAACTCTAAAACCACTCCCCCTCTTTTTGGAACTAATCAACAACTCTCCAGGCATTATCAGGACCCTCCTTACCTAAGATAATATCTAGACAATGCCTCTGTTATTGGCTGTGAAACCTTTCAAATTAATGATATTATACTGCCTACAACCCTTGATGATAATTCCATATCTTCTCACCACCTACGAAAATCTGTCCTACCTAGGGTACCACTACCCAAAAAGCCAAACCACCACTCCACTAATACAAATTAAATTAGACCACTTAATAATCCCCCTTACGACTAACTCATTGGATACAAAATACCACCAACCCATTAGATCCAGATATATCAACCCCAAAACCAAAAATTACCCAAGACTAATATTTAAATTCCTGAAGCTCACAATTACACTACATGGCAACCTCAAAAGGGATGGGGACATTCATCCAAACCCGGCATAACCTCACTAGTTGATCCTAGCCCCAATTTTACTATTCCCACTAACTTACGGACTTTAAATAGATCTTTGAACTCACTCCTGGTCAGTCACCTAAATATTAGAAGCTTAAATAATAAAGTCCACCACCTGCATGCACTCTTAGATACACATTCCCCGGATATAATTTGTCTTACTGAAACCTGGCTAAAACCATCAACAGCAGAGGTTTTACCCCCAGGTTCTAACATACTAAGGTTAGAAAGTACCACTAGGAAGGGAGGAGGGGTAGCTGTACTATACACAATTACTCTAGATGTGACCTCTGATTCCACACAACCCCCCCCCCCCCGTTTGATAATGCTGAAATTCTCATTACCAGGCTTCAAATTAATAAAAACAAAAGTATTAACATAGCCTGTGTCTTCATTCCCCCAGGTAATAACACAAACACCCTAGAAGATATCCTCTCTTGACTGTCTAGTAACTACCCTCAAGAAACCATTGTTCTAGGAGACTTCAACACTGACTGGAATATTTGTTCCTCAGAATCTCTAACCATCCAAGTAAATCTATACGGATTTACTCAGATCATATCCTCCCTACTAAAATCAGTAAAGCTAACAACAAAGATAATATCCTAGATTGGATACTCATTAATAGCCATCCCCACATGTATAGGGCCGGTACTCGACCTGAAGACATAAGTGACCATTTTCTTACCTATATAATCAGGCATAAGACTAAAATCTCCCACCAACCTACTTACAAAACAATTAGAAACAACAAAAACGTTAACCCCGCTAATTTCCAAAATGAACTCAAAGCATGTAATTGGGCAATCCTAAAACATCTACCACTTGAAGAAGCTGTATTATATTTCAATAACAAATTCCTAGCCATCCTTGATACCCATGAACCTGCACGTTCTATAAGAACTAAAGCAAAAGTTGCTCCGTGGCTTTCAAAAGAAACCAGACAAATGATCTTACTTAGAAACAAAGCTTGGACCACTTGGCATACCACAAAATCCTCCTTAGATCAACTTAGATTTAGACAACTAAGGACAACACTAAAAAAATCTACCACCCTAGATAAAAAAAACTTTTACTGTCATTTACAACAGAAGCATCAAACCAATACGCAAAAGTTTTGGGCAGGCATAAATAAACTTATTCACCCAGGGCAATGCACAACTCCTAACTCCTCGGCTACCATCCAAAAACCTTTCGAAGATGTTGCCAATTCCTTTAATAGTTTCATCGCAAAAACTATCCAGTCACTAGCTAACCAACTATCTCCCAGTTGCCCAAGTCCTAATGCTGCCGCACCTAGTTCTCAACTCCCCTTTAACTTTCAACCAGTTTCCACATCATTTATCCGTGTCCTAATCAAGAAACTAAAACCTACCACCCTTGCAGTGGATCTCCTCCCATCTGAGTATCTACAAAAAGCTGTGGATGCCATAGCATACCTGATCTCTATCCTGATCAATAGAACTATATCAGAAGTCACTATCCCCTCAATCTGGAAGAGATCCCATGTTATTCCACTCCAAAAAGGGGGCAGTTCCACTGAATGTCAGATTACAGACCTATGAACAAAAAGTGAGAAGCTTCTGGCCAAAAACCACCTCTTGTTAGGTAAAACAGTCTTGAAATTTATTCGATTCCAACTGCAACTGCTATTGCAAATAAAACCACAAATACAAAGTAGAAACTCAAGTACCATAAAGCGCTTTTCGTCGACCTGAATAGGTTGACTTCTTATCCTGTATTAAATACATTTCTACAAGAGGTGGCTGTGTTATTGGTGTACTTTACAGTTTTTTGCTTGTGTTTGTTGTTGGATTTGCACACTGGCTTTGTTCCTGAACTGCTTCATTATTTTGGATTAGCTTGAAGAATATGTTTGATGCTAAAAGATCAAATGACTGTGTCTTCTATTCTGATACATGTCCAAGCATTTAGAGAAATTATCACCACCAGCGTTAATTGGCTAACAAAGGTATGCCAATTACCACAATGGCAACAATCTACACTTTAGAGTTAAAGTAAATCTGCACCAAGACACACCTCATTAACAGCTAATTAACATGTCTCTGAATTAAATACTGCACTTTCAGACCCAAATTCGCTTGGTACCCCTACAAGTCCACACATAACGGTTGCACAGGCAACTCTTAAGATTTACACACACACACACACACACACACACACACACACACACACACACACACACACACACACACACGCATGTGCACACACAGTCAGTCAGTCATGACTGATGAAGAATGTAATTGACTGGGACTGAATTGGGGGATGACAGCTGATGTGATACCTCAACTTTGTGTAAAAATGGGGAAAGGGGGATTGTTGATTATGATGAGCACATACATGTTCAAAAAGAGGAAGAGTCACTTTTTCTAACATCAAGTACTTGACTCAAAGAAGCACCATATCTTCTATGAGAGGGCTGACAAAGACTACCTCTTTGAGGAAAGATTTGTAAACTTTTAGCAAAGCCAGAGATAATAATCAGGGATCTTAATAGATATTAGCTATTGCAACAAGGTACAGCTTGACTGAGGAATAAATGAACCAGCATTAAAAATCTATGATAGATATTTCAGAAGGGGAAGAATGGGAGATAAGAAGGGGTATAGTGTCTTGGTTGTTAATCAAATAGAAATAAAGTGGTCCATGTGTCCTTATATGTCCTATAAGTGTAGGGTTTTTGGGAGGGGAGAAGTAATCTGAGCCACTTGTGAGCAGGACATAGGCTCATTGACAACTACTCTAAGTGGAGAAGTCATGTGGTTAACTTGAATGAACAGATGCCTAGATTCTCTCACTCTGAGTGGGTCAATTATATCCTTAAGAGACACGGCCATAGTGGCTTCTCTAAAATATGAGGTAAAAGTCATAAAAAATAGACTTTCTAAGGTCAGGGAGTGCTATTAAAATATGTTTGGCTATTTGTATTGTAGCTGCCAGTATTAACCTTATCATCAAAGGAAGCAATAAAAAAGGAGAAAGGAATCTAGATGAGCCCACATTGATAGGATGTGGGAAAGTGACTTGTGCATTTAAGCATCTCAGCAAGTCCTGTACCACAAATGAAACAAATGGACAATGGAGAGGCTATGAGAGGAAATTGAGGAAAGTGCATCTTGGACAATTGGATGGGAAATCGGAAATTCATCCCTCATTTGTCATCTATGTCTCTAATGGACATGGGTCACCTGTAAATGGTTCATCTCCCAGGCCCATGCTTACACTTATCAAGAGTATCAGAACTTGTGAGGGATTTAGGATGCATGGCTTGGCTTAAAAAGGCCCTTGTGGTCGATAACCTAGTAAATACCTATGAACTATGACAGACCACACAATCACATTTAAATATGTAATGACAGAATTAGTCCTCTAGTAAATAAGTGTCCCCTGGAATAGTGATGGATACCAGAAAGTGAATGGAATAAACCACCCACTCCTATACTCTAACGAATGGCGCAGTGGTGCAGTGGTAGCATTGTTGCCTCACAACAAGAGGTTCTCCAGTTCGATTCTCAGCTGGGGAGCCTTCTGTATGGAGTCTGCATGTCCTCCCTGCAGTTGTGTTGGTTTCCTCTGAGTGCTGCGGTTTCCTTCCACATACAAAGGCAGGCGTCTTGAGTGATTTTCCCCAGGCCTCTTCTGAAAATTGGCTTCATTCCAAGCTGGACTTTCTCAGTAAACAAATGTTAAATAAATAAAAATAATGACACAAGAGGCATAAACAAGACCTTCCTTATTTGTGGATATTTACCAGACATCCTGAAATATCTGCCCTCTAAAATGCCCTCACACCACTAAGGCTGATGTGTACATAGGGAATGTAGCCAATGGAATGATTAGGAATGGTAGGAACGAGGGGTTGCATATTGTCAAATTCAGAATTACATCCATAACTGGAGGTAAATCTTACATATCTTAAAAACATGAACCCAATAAGATATTGCATCCAAAACCTAAGACCACTGTTTTTGGAGAGACCACGTTAGTGTTTTTTAGTACAGTATGGCATATGGTAGCTTTGTTATGGAGGTTGCAATGATACCTAACATTGTTAGAAAATAATCTGCTGATAAAGTCTGAGATTCCAAGACCAGCAAGACTTTTGATCATAGACAATATATCCTGTCTTGTTTATGATGTGCTGTGCACAGAAGTTTGTCAAAGCTCTATCAGAGGAATGTAAGCATATGTTAAGGGGAATCATCTGAGACTTTGAAGGTTACCTATTATGACCATACAGAAGAAAAGGTGGGATTAAAGACTCCCTTGGAGCAGTCAGAACTTCAACCATAGGTGTACGTAGGAATCAGGATTATAAATATCAGAATACCATGTCTCCCAACAATCTCTTATGGGACATAATTAAGATTACCCATTTGGTAAGCACCCAGAGAACCGAGAAAAGGTTAAAATGGATAAGAACTGGATACTTCCCTGAAGCAAGGAACTTCCTAGATTTCTGTATTACTGTTGATGTGGAGAAAATAAATTTGGATGCTCAAAAACATATCCATCTCCAACTGATAAGCTAGTAAGGATTGACTGTACCATGAAAAGGTTTAGACCAAACAGTCTAAAATTGTCCTGAGATCATTAGAATTTTTTGGCAATAACAAAGAATTTGCAGTAAAGTACTGGCACTTTCTAATCTAGAAGACCTACTAAATGTTTTTGTTTTGAAAATGGCAGTGTACCTTCATTATTGATAGCAGTACCCAATGGTAATGGACATTGGAAAAGGGAAGAGAGTGGGTGATTGGACAAGCTAGAAAATTAATTTTATATTCCCTACATCTGAGAGTCATGATCTACCTGTCCATAATGATAGAAAACTGTTGAATCAGGCAGCTAGATAAGAGTTCAAAAAACTGCTTCCAGAGAAGTAGCAGATAGATGAGGATCCCTGATACTGAGATCAAAACATATCTGAAAATCACCCTGGTTCCTGGACTGCCTTCCAGACTATAGTGCATTTCTTTTTCTTCTAAATGCTACATCTGAAGCACCTCTGGCAGTGGCTGCTTTGCATCCTAGAAAAGAAGAGTTGCGGTAGCTGTCTAACCAACAGAGATGTGGCCTTTGTCCTCTTTCTACATACATTTCAAATATGCCCTGACCTCTGGCCTGAGTACACAAGGAACAATCCGTTAAAGTCATTCCACAGTATTGTATGAACAACGTGTAGTGCTGTATAGGACCTGCATCAGAACAATGATTATTGATGCTGCAATAGAAGCCTTGAGATAATAAATGCTATAAATTTAGTTACACAGTGGTGAATATTTACAAAATCTACAAAGGGTTACAAAATCCAGCACAGACAGAGAGAGAGACCAAACAGAGGGACTGAAGCATAAATATAACTATAGTGCTCAGTGTATTACCTGAGTTATTTGTGTAACATGTTTTGTGCAGTTTTCCACTGTAGAACTCCAGACCGATGATGGCAAACATGAGAATTGCAAAAAACAACAGCAACCCAATCTGGAGTAGAGGCACCATGGCTTTCATGATTGATTTCAGTACAATTTGCAAACCTGGAATAAAAAGAACATTTTCAAATGACATAATTAACTGTCTGGTCATTACATGGCGATCTTCATTTTAACATGTGGAAACATACAAAATGATCAGTGCCCACCAGTACAACAGCTTTATTCTGGTAGCTTTTCAGGTACAGGTTATAAAGGTTAACACCAAAGATATCTAATTGTCTGTAAACATTGTTTATTTCCAATAATCAGTCCTACAGTCCTCCCAAAGGGTGGGTATCAGTATTAGCATCAATACTTCAGATTTCACTTAGCTATTAAAGATGACAGATTATTTTTGTAAATACGTTCATTTTCATAGCAGAAATTATTGCCCAGTTCACATACATCTATTCTGCTGTTCTTTTTATCTACTACAAACAGACCATTTCAACATCAAAAAATGCAGTGGTAATGGTGAGTGAGTGTTCACATTTTTTACTTCATTTTGGTACCATACAATAGAATATGAGAATCAGATTTGTTGATGAATAAAGGAATTCAAGATGGTTGTATCTTATATCAAAAGATGTTATCACCAAAGTTAATAATGACATACGACATGTCTGGTCAAAACATGAATTCTGTAACATCACCAAGTCTTCTCTCTTTATTACTAATGAATGAAATTAAACTCTTATTAAAAGTAAAAAAAAAAAAGAAACCTGAGAAACATCTAATAGATTTTTGTAAAAGACAACTGCACCCCCAGACTCAAAATTTTATTAGAAAAGCTCACCAGACTCTGCTACACTTTGCTGTGAAGGAAAGGTTAGTTTGCTTTTTATTTGTTAAATTTTGTATTACTTTATTGCCTTTTTAAAATTTGAATACTGTGATGTGGTGTCTTTACCTTGTGTTTTACTTGTATTATGCTTTTAACTGCTTATTAAAACTTCAAAAAAGGCCACAGTTCAGTCTCTTGTGAGTCAGGCAGAAATTAGAACTGGCCAATTAAGGACTCCTACATAAGATAGAAGAGGTAACAATGTTAATCATTTGTGAACTGGGGGTGGAGCTAAGTACTAAACCTTCTATTTAAGGGGTAAAATAAAACATTTCAGAGCTTTACTAGAAAAGCTCACCAGACTCTGCTACACTTTGCTGTGAAGGAAAGGTTAGTTTGCTTTTTATTTGTTGTATTTTGAATTACTTTATTGCCTTTTATATTTTGAATATTGTGATTTGTTTTCTTTACCTTGTGTTTTACTTGTATTCTGCTTTTAACTGCATATTAAAACTTCAAAAGAGACCACAGCTCTGTCTCTTGTGAGTCAGGCAGAAATTAGAACTGATCAATTAAGGACTCATACATAAGATAGAAGAGGTCACTTAAGGTTAATCATTTGTGAACTGAGGGGGTGGAGCTACAAACTAAACCTTCTATTTAAGGGGTAAAATAAAACATTTCAGAGCTTTACTAGAAAAGCTCACAAGTCTCTGCTACACTTTGCTGTGAAGGAAAGGTTAGTTTGCTTTTATTTGTTGTTTTTATATTACTTTATTTCCTATTTATATTTTGAATTCTGTGATTTGTTTTCTTTACCTTGTGTTTTACTTGTATTCTGCTTTTAACTGCATATTAAAACTTCAAAAGAGACCACAGCTCTGTCTCTTGTGAGTCAGGCAGAAATTAGAACTGATCAATTAAGGACTCATACATAAAATAGCAGAGGTCACTTAAGGTTAATCATTTGTGAAATGAGGGGTGGAGCTAGGAACTATACCTTCTATTTAAGGGGTAAAATAAAGCATTTCAGAGCTTTACTAGAAAAGCTCACCAGACTCTGCTACACTTTGCTGTGAAGGAAAAGTTAGTTTGCTTTTTATTTGTTGTATTTTGTATTACTTTATTGCCTTTTATATTTTGAAATCTGTGATTTGTTTTCTTTACCTTGTGTTTTACTTGTATTCTGCTTTTAACTGCATATTAAAACTTCAAAAGAGACCACAGCTCTGTCTCTTGTGAGTCAGGCAGAAATTAGAACTGATCAATTAAGGACTCATACATAAGATAGAAGAGGTCACTTAAGGTTAATCATTTGTGAACTGAGGGGTGGAGCTAGGAACTAAACCTTCTATTTAAGGGGTAAGATAAAACATTTCAGAGCTTTACTAGAAAAGCTCACCAGACTCTACTACACTTTGCTGTGAAGGAAAGGTTAGTTTGCTTTTATTTGTTGTATTTTGTATTACTTTATTGCCTTTTTATATTTTGAATACTGTGATTTGTTTTCTTTACCTTGTGTTTTACTTGTATTCTGCTTTTAACTGCATATTAAAACTTCAAAAGAGACCACAGCTCTGTCTCTTGTGAGTCAGGCAGAAATTAGAACTGATCAATTAAGGACTCATACATAAGATAGAAGAGGTCACTTAAGGTTAATCATTTGTGAACTGAGGGGGTGGAGCTAGGAACTAAACCTTCTATTTAAGGGGTAAAATAAAACATTTCAGAGCTTTACTAGAAAGGCTCACCAGACTCTGCTACACTTTGCTGTGAAGGAAAGGTTAGTTTGCTTTTTATTTGTTGTATTTTGTATTACTTTATTGCCTTTTTATATTTTGAATACTGTGATTTGTTTTCTTTACCTTGTGTTTTACTTGTATTCTGCTTTTAACTGCATATTAAAACTTCAAAAGAGACCACAGCTCTGTCTCTTGTGAGTCAGGCAGAAATTAGAACTGATCAATTAAGGACTCATACATAAGATAGAAGAGGTCACTTAAGGTTAATCATTTGTGAACTGAGGGGGTGGAGCTAGGAACTAAACCTTCTATTTAAGGGTAAAATAAAACATTTCAGAGCTTTACTAGAAAAGCTCACCAGACTCTGCTACACTTTGCTGTGAAGGAAAGGTTAGTTTGCTTTTTATTTGTTGTATTTTGTATTACTTTATTGCCTTTTTATATTTTGAATACTGTGATTTGTTTTCTTTACCTTGTGTTTTACTTGTATTCTGCTTTTAACTGCATATTAAAACTTCAAAAGAGACCACAGCTCTGTCTCTTGTGAGTCAGGCAGAAATTAGAACTGATCAATTAAGGACTCATACATAAGATAGAAGAGGTCACTTAAGGTTAATCATTTGTGAACTGAGGGGGGTGGAGCTAGGAACTAAACCTTCTATTTAAAGGGTAAATAAAATAAAATCTTTCAGTGATTTACTAGAAATTCTCACCAGACTCTGCTACACTTTGCTGTGAAAGAATGGTTAGTTTGCTTTTTATTTGTTGTATTTTGTATTACTTTATTGCCTTTTTATATTTTGAATACTGTGATTTGTTTTCTTTACCTTGTGTTTTACTTGTATTCTGCTTTTAACTGCATATTAAAACTTCAAAAGAGACCAGAGCTCTGTCTCTTGTGAGTCAGGCAGAAATTACAACTGATAAATTAAGGAGTCATACATTAGGTAAAAGAAGTCACTTAAGGCTAATCATTTGTGAACTGACGGTGTGGATATAGGAACTAAACCTTCTATTTAAGAGGTAAAATAAAACATTTCAGAGCTTTACTAGAAATGCTCACCAAACTCTGCTACACTTTGCTGTGAAGGAAAGGTTAGTTTGCTTTTATTTGTTGTATTTTGTATTACTTTATTGTCTTTTTATATTTTGAATATTGTGATTTGTTTTCTTTACCTTGTGTTTTACTTGTATTCTGCTTTTAACTGCATATTAAAACTTCAAAAGAGACCACAGCTCTGTCTCTTGTGAGTCAGGCAGAAATTAGAACTGATCAATTAAGGACTCATACATAAGATAGAAGAGGTCACTTAAGGTTAATCATTTGTGAACTGAGGGGGTGGAGCTAGGAACTAAACCTTCTATTTAAGGGGTAAAATAAAACATTTCAGAGCTTTATTAGAAAGGCTCACCAGACTCTGCTACACTTTGCTGTGAAGGAAAGGTTAGTTTGCTTTTATTTGTTGTATTTTGTATTACTTTATTGCCTTTTTATATTTTGAATACTGTGATTTGTTTTCTTTACCTTGTGTTTTACTTGTATTCTGCTTTTAACTGCATATTAAAACTTAAAAAGAGACCACAGCTCTGTCTCTTGTGAGTCAGGCAGAAATTAGAACTGATCAATTAAGGACTCATACATAAGATAGAAGAGGTCACTTAAGGTTAATCATTTGTGAACTGAGGGGTGGAGCTAGGAACTAAACCTTCTATTTAAGGGGTAAAATAAAACATTTCAGAGCTTTACTAGAAAAGCTCACCAGACTCTGCTACACTTTGCTGTGAAGGAAAGGTTAGTTTGCTTTTTATTTGTTGCATTTTGTATTACTTTATTGCCTTTTTATATTTTGAATACTGTGATTTGTTTTCTTTACCTTGTGTTTTACTTGTATTCTGCTTTTAACTGCATATTAAAACTTCAAAAGAGACCACAGCTCTGTCTCTTGTGAGTCAGGCAGAAATTAGAACTGATCAATTAAGGACTCCTACATAAGATAGAAGAGGTCACTTAAGGTTAATCATTTGTGAACTGAGGGGTGGAGCTAGGAACTAAACCTTCTGTTTAAGGGGTAAAATAAAACATTTCAGAGCTTTACTAGAAAAGCTCACCAGACTCTACTACTCTTTGCTGTGAAGGAAAAGTTAGTTTGCTTTTTATTTGCTGTATTTTGTATTATTTTATTGCTTTTTTATATTTTGAATACTGTGATTTGTTTTCTTTACCTTGTGTTTTACTTGTATTCTGCTTTTAACTGCATATTAAAACTTCAAAAGAGACCACAGCTCTGTCACTTGTGAGTCAGGCAGAAAATAGAACTGACCAATTATGGACTGATACATAAGAAAGAAGAGGTCACTTAAGGTTAATCATTTGTGAACTGAGGGGTGAAGCTAGGAACTAAACCTTCTATTTAAGGGGTAAAATAAAACATTTCAGAGCTTTACTAGAAAAGCTCACCAGACTCTGCTACACTTTGCTGTGAAGGAAAGGTTAGTTTGCTTTTTATTTGTTATATTTTGTACTACTTTGTTGCCTTTTTATATTTGGAATACTGTGATTTGTTTTCTTTACCTTGTGTTTTACTTGTATTCTGCTTTTAACTGCATATTAAAACTTCAAAAGAGACCACAGCTCTGTCTCTTGTGAGTCAGGCAGAAATTAGAACTGATCAATTAAGGACTCATACATAAGATAGAAGAGGTCACTTAAGGTTAATCATTTGTGAACTGAGGGGTGGAGCTAGGAACTAAACCTTCTATTTAAGGGGTAAAATAAAACATTTCAGAGCTTTACTAGAAAAGCTCACCAGACTCTGCTACACTTTGCTGTGAAGGAAAGGTTAGTTTGCTTTTTATTTGTTGTATTTTGTATTACTTTATTGCCTTTTTATATTTTGAATACTGTGATTTGTTTTCTTTACCTTGTGTTTTACTTGTATTCTGCTTTTAACTGCATATTAAAACTTCAAAAGAGACCACAGCTCTGTCTCTTGTGAGTCAGGCAGAAATTAGAACTGATCAATTAAGGACTCATACATAAGATAGAAGAGGTCACTTAAGGTTAATCATTTGTGAACTGAGGGGTGGAGCTAGGAACTAAACCTTCTATTTAAGGGGTAAAATAAAACATTTCAGAGCTTTACTAGAAAAGCTCACCAGACTCTGCTACACTTTGCTGTGAAGGAAAGGTTAGTTTGCTTTTTATTTGTTGTATTTTGTATTACTTTATTGCCTTTTTATATTTTGAATACTGTGATTTGTTTTCTTTACCTTGTGTTTTACTTGTATTCTGCTTTTAACTGCATATTAAAACTTCAAAAGAGACCACAGCTCTGTCTCTTGTGAGTCAGGCAGAAATTAGAACTGATCAATTAAGGACTCATACATAAGATAGAAGAGGTCACTTAAGGTTAATCATTTGGAACTGAGGGGTGGAGCTAGGAACTATACCTTCTGTTTAAGGGTAAAATAAAACATTTCAGAGCTTTACTAGAAAAGCTCACCAGACTCTGCTACACTTTGCTGTGAAGGAAAGGTTAGTTTGCTTTTTATTTGTTGTATTTTGTATTACTTTATTGCCTTTTTATATTTTGAATACTGTGATTTGTTTTCTTTACCTTGTGTTTTACTTGTATTCTGCTTTTAACTGCATATTAAAATTTCAAAGGAGACCACAGCTCTGTCACTTGTGAGTTAGGCAGAAATTAGAACTGATCAATTAAGGACTCATACATAAGATAGAAGAGGTCACTTAAGGTTATTCATTTGTGAACTGAGGGGATGGTGCAAGGAACTATACCTTCTATTTAAGGGGTAAAATAAAACATTTCAGAGCTTTACTAGAAAAGCTCACCAGACTCTGCTACACGTTGCTGTGAAGGAAAGGTTAGTTTGCTTTTTATTTGTTTTGTATTACTTTATTTCCTTTTTATATTTTGAATACTGTGATTTGTTTTCTTTACCTTGTGTTTTACTTGTATTCTGCTTTTAACTGCATATTAAAACTTCAAAAGAGACCACAGCTCTGTCTCTTGTGAGTCAGGCAGAAATTAGAACTGATCAATTAAGGACTCATACATAAGATAGAAGAGGTCACTTAAGGTTAATCATTTGTGAACTGAGGGGGTGGAGCTAGGAACTAAACCTTCTATTTAAGGGGTAAAATAAAACATTTCAGAGCTTTACTAGAAAAGCTCACCAGACTCTGCTACACTTTGCTGTGAAGGAAAGGTTAGTTTGCTTTTTATTTGTTGTATTTTGTATTACTTTATTGCCTTTTATATTTTGAATACTGTGATTTGTTTTCTTTACCTTGTGTTTTACTTGTATTCTGCTTTTAACTGCATATTAAAACTTCAAAAGAGACCACAGCTCTGTCTCTTGTGAGTCAGGCAGAAATTAGAACTGATCAATTAAGGACTCATACATAAGATAGAAGAGGTCACTTAAGGTTAATCATTTGTGAACTGAGGGGTGAAGCTAGGAACTAAACCTTCTATTTAAGGGGTAAAATAAAACATTTCAGAGCTTTACTAGAAAAGCTCACCAGACTCTGCTACACTTTGCTGTGAAGGAAAGGTTAGTTTGCTTTTTATTTGTTGTATTTTGTATTACTTTATTGCCTTTTTATATTTTGAATACTGTGATTTGTTTTCTTTACCTTGTGTTTTACTTGTATTCTGCTTTTAACTGCATATTAAAACTTCAAAAGAGACCACAGCTCTGTCTCTTGTGAGTCAGGCAGAAATTAGAACTGATCAATTAAGGACTCATACATAAGATAGAAGAGGTCACTTAAGGTTAATCATTTGTGAACTGAGGGGTGGAGCTAGGAACTAAACCTTCTATTTAAGGGGTAAAATAAAACATTTCAGAGCTTTACTAGAAAAGCTCACCAGACTCTGCTACACTTTGCTGTGAAGGAAAGGTTAGTTTGCTTTTTATTTGTTGTATTTTGTATTACTTTATTGCCTTTTTATATTTTGAATACTGTGATTTGTTTTCTTTACCTTGTGTTTTACTTGTATTCTGCTTTTAACTGCATATTAAAACTTCAAAAGAGACCACAGCTCTGTCTCTTGTGAGTCAGGCAGAAATTAGAACTGATCAATTAAGGACTCATACATAAGATAGAAGAGGTCACTTAAGGTTAATCATTTGTGAACTGAGGGGGTGGAGCTAGGAACTAAACCTTCTATTTAAGGGTAAAATAAAACATTTCAGAGTTTTACTAGAAAGGCTCACCAGACTCTGCTACACTTTGCTGTGAAGGAAAGGTTAGTTTGCTTTTTATTTGTTGTATTTTGTATTACTTTATTGCCTTTTTATATTTTGAATACTGTGATTTGTTTTCTTTACCTTGTGTTTTACTTGTATTCTGCTTTTAACTGCATATTAAAACTTCAAAAGAGACCACAGCTCTGTCTCTTGTGAGTCAGGCAGAAATTAGAACTGATCAATTAAGGACTCATACATAAGATAGAAGAGGTCACTTAAGGTTAATCATTTGTGAACTGAGGGGGTGGAGCTAGGAACTAAACCTTCTATTTAAGGGGTAAAATAAAACATTTCAGAGGTTTACTAGAAAAGCTCACCAGACTCTGCTACACTTTTCTGTGAAGGAAAGGTTAGTTTGCTTTTATTTGATGTATTTTGTATTACTTTATTGCCTTTTTATATTTTGAATACTGTGATTTGTTTTCTTTACCTTGTGTTTTACTTGTATTCTGCTTTTAACTGCATATTAAAACTTCAAAAGAGACCACAGCTCTGTCTCTTGTGAGTCAGGCAGAAATTAGAACTGATCAATTAAGGACTCATACATAAGATAGAAGAGGTCACTTAAGGTTAATCATTTGGAACTGAGGGTGGAGCTAGGAACTATACCTTCTATTTAAGGGGTAAAATAAAACATTTCAGAGCTTTACTAGAAAAGCTCACCAGACTCTGCTACACTTTGCTGTGAAGGAAAGGTTAGTTTGCTTTTTATTTGTTGTATTTTGTATTACTTTATTGCCTTTTTATATTGTTAATACTATGATTTGTTTTCTTTACCTTGTGTTTTACTTGTATTCTGCTTTTAACTGCATATTAAAACTTCAAAAGAGACCACAGCTCTGTCTCTTGTGAGTCAGGCAGAAATTAGAACTGATCAATTAAGGACTCATACATAAGATAGAAGAGGTCACTTAAGGTTAATCATTTGTGAACTGAGGGGTTGGAGCTAGGAACTATACCTTCTATTTAAAGGGTAAAATAAAACATTTCAGAGCTTTACTAGAAAAGATCACCAGACTCTGCTACACTTTGCTGTGAAGGAAAGGTTAGTTTGCTTTTTATTTGTTGTATTTTGTATTACTTTATTGCCTTTTATATTTTGAATACTGAGATTTGTTTTCTTTACCTTGTGTTTTACTTGTATTCTGCTTTTAACTGCATATTAAAACTTCAAAAGAGACCACAGCTCTGTCTCTTGTGAGTCAGGCAGAAATTAGAACTGATCAATTAAGGACTCATACATAAGATAGAAGAGGTCACTTAAGGTTAATCATTTGTGAACTGAGGGGGTGGAGCTAGGAACTATACCTTCTATTTAACAGGGTAAAACAAAACATTTCAGAGCTTTACTAGAAAAGCTCACCAGACTCTGCTACACTTTGCTGTGAAGGAAAGGTTAGTTTGCTTTTTATTTGTTGTATTTTGTATTACTTTATTGCCTTTTTATATTTTGAATACTGTGATTTGTTTTCTTTACCTTGTGTTTTACTTGTATTCTGCTTTTAACTGCATATTAAAACTTCAAAAGAGACCACAGCTCTGTCTCTTGTGAGTCAGGCAGAAATTAGAACTGATCAATTAAGGACTCATACATAAGATAGAAGAGGTCACTTAAGGTTAATCATTTGTGAACTGAGGGGTGGAGCTAGGAACTAAACCTTCTATTTAAGGGGTAAAATAAAACATTTCAGAGCTTTACTAGAAAAGCTCACCAGACTCTGCTACACTTTGCTGTGAAGGAAAGGTTAGTTTGCTTTTTATTTGTTGTATTTTGTATTACTTTATTGCCTTTTTATATTTTGAATACTGTGATTTGTTTTCTTTACCTTGTGTTTTACTTGTATTCTGCTTTTAACTGCATATTAAAACTTCAAAAGAGACCACAGCTCTGTCTCTTGTGAGTCAGGCAGAAATTAGAACTGATCAATTAAGGACTCATACATAAGATAGAAGAGGTCACTTAAGGTTAATCATTTGTGAACTGAGGGGGTGGAGCTAGGAACTATACCTTCTATTTAAAGGGTAAAATAAAACATTTCAGAGCTTTACTAGAAAAGCTCACCAGACTCTGCTACACTTTGCTGTGAAGGAAAGGTTAGTTTGCTTTTTATTTGTTGTATTTTGTATTACTTTATTGCCTTTTTATATTTTGAATACTGTGATTTGTTTTCTTTACCTTGTGTTTTACTTGTATTCTGCTTTTAACTGCATATTAAAACTTCAAAAGAGACCACAGCTCTGTCTCTTGTGAGTCAGGCAGAAATTAGAACTGATCAATTAAGGACTCATACATAAGATAGAAGAGGTCACTTAAGGTTAATCATTTGTGAACTGAGGGGGTGGAGCTAGGAACTCTACCTTCCATTTAAAGGGTAAAATAAAACATTTCAGAGCTTTACTAGAAAAGCTCACCAGCCTCTGCTACACTTTGCTGTGAAGGAAAGGTTAGTTTGCTTTTTATTTGTTGTATTTTGTATTACTTTATTGCCTTTTTATATTTTGAATGCTGTGATTTGTTTTCTTTACCTTGTGTTTTACTTGTATTCTGCTTTTAACTGCATATTAAAACTTCAAAAGAGACCACAGCTCTGTCTCTTGTGAGTCAGGCAGAAATTAGAACTGATCAATTAAGGACTCATACATAAGATAGAAGAGGTCACTTAAGGTTAATCATTTGTGAACTGAGGGGGTGGAGCTAGGAACTAAACCTTCTATTTAAGGGGTAAAATAAAACATTTCAGAGCTTTACTAGAAAGGCTCACCAGACTCTGCTACACTTTGCTGTGAAGGAAAGGTTAGTTTGCTTTTTATTTGTTGTATTTTGTATTACTTTATTGCCTTTTTATATTTTGAATACTGTGATTTGTTTTCTTTACCTTGTGTTTTACTTGTATTCTGCTTTTAACTGCATATTAAAACTTCAAAAGAGACCACAGCTCTGTCTCTTGTGAGTCAGGCAGAAATTAGAACTGATCAATTAAGGACTCATACATAAGATAGAAGAGGTCACTTAAGGTTAATCATTTGTGAACTGAGGGGTGGAGCTAGGAACTAAACCTTCTATTTAAGGGGTAAAATAAAACATTTCAGAGCTTTACTAGAAAAGCTCACCAGACTCTGCTACACTTTGCTGTGAAGGAAAGGTTAGTTTGCTTTTTATTTGTTGTATTTTGTATTACTTTATTGCCTTTTTATATTTTGAATACTGTGATTTGTTTTCTTTACCTTGTGTTTTACTTGTATTCTGCTTTTAACTGCATATTAAAACTTCAAAAGACCACAGCTCTGTCTCTTGTGAGTCAGGCAGAAATTAGAACTGATCAATTAAGGACTCATACATAAGATAGAAGAGGTCACTTAAGGTTAATCATTTGTGAACTGAGGGGGTGGAACTAAACCTTCTATTTAAGGGGTAAAATAAAACATTTCAGAGCTTTACTAGAAAAGCTCACCAGACTGTGCTACACTTTGCTGTGAAGGAAAGGTTAGTTTGCTTTTTATTTGTTGTATTTTGTATTACTTTATTGCCTTTTTATATTTTGAATACTGTGATTTGTTTTCTTTACCTTGTGTTTTACTTGTATTCTGCTTTTAACTGCATATTAAAACTTCAAAAGAGACCACAGCTCTGTCTCTTGTGAGTCAGGCAGAAATTAGAACTGATCAATTAAGGACTCATACATAAGATAGAAGAGGTCACTTAAGGTTAATCATTTGTGAACTGAGGGGTGGAGCTAGGAACTAAACCTTCTATTTAAGGGGTAAAATAAAACATTTCAGAGCTTTACTAGAAAAGCTCACCAGACTCTGCTACACTTTGCTGTGAAGGAAAGGTTAGTTTGCTTTTTATTTGTTGTATTTTGTATTACTTTATTGCCTTTTTATATTTTGAATACTGTGATTTGTTTTCTTTACCTTGTGTTTTACTTGTATTCTGCTTTTAACTGCATATTAAAACTTCAAAAGAGACCACAGCTCTGTCTCTTGTGAGTCAGGCAGAAATTAGAACTGATCAATTAAGGACTCATACATAAGATAGAAGAGGTCACTTAAGGTTAATCATTTGTGAACTGAGGGGGTGGAGCTAGGAACTATACCTTCTATTTAAATGGGTAAAACAAAACATTTCAAAGCTTTACCAGAAAAGCTCACCAGACTCTGCTACACTTTGCTGTAAGGGAAAGGTTAGTTTACTTGTGATATGCTGTATTTTGTATTACTTTATTCCCTTTTTATATTTTGAATACTGTGATTTGTTTTCTTTACCTTGTGTTTTACTTGTATTCTGCTTTTAACTGCATATTAAAACTTCAAAAGAGACCACAGCTCTGTCTCTTGTGAGTCAGGCAGAAATTAGAACTGATCAATTAAGGACTCATACATAAGATAGAAGAGGTCACTTAAGGTTAATCATTTGTGAACTGAGGGTGGAGCTAGGAACTAAACCTTCTATTTAAGGGGTAAAATAAAACATTTCAGAGCTTTACTAGAAAAGCTCACTAGACTCTGCTGCACTTTGCTGTGAAGGAAAGGTTAGTTTGATTTGTTGTATTTTATATTACTTTATTGCCTTTATATTTTGAATACTGTGATTTGTTTTCTTTACCTTGTGTTTTACTTGTATTCTGCTTTTAACTGCATATTAAAACTTCAAAAGAGACCACAGCTCTGTCTCTTGTGAGTCAGGCAGAAATTAGAACTGATCAATTAAGGACTCATACATAAGATAGAAGAGGTCACTTAAGGTTAATCATGTGTGAACTGAGGGGTGGAGCTAGGAACTAAACCTTCTATTTAAGGGGTAAAATAAAACATTTCAGAGCTTTACTAGAAAAGCTCACCAGACTCTGCTACACTTTGCTCTGAAGGAAAGGTTAGTTTGCTTGTGTTTGTTGTATTTTGTATTACTTTATTGCCTTTTTATATTTTGAATACTGTGATTTGTTTTCTTTACCTTGTGTTTTACTTGTATTCTGCTTTTAACTGCATATTAAAACTTCAAAAGAGACCACAGCTCTGTCTCTTGTGAGTCAGGCAGAAATTAGAACTGATCAATTAAGGACTCATACATAAGATAGAAGAGGTCACTTAAGGTTAATCATTTGTGAAATGAGGGGTGGAGCTAGGAACTATACCTTCTATTTAAAGGGTAAAATAAAACATTTCAGAGCTTTACTAGAAAAGCTCACCAGACTCTGCTACACTTTGCTGTGAAGGAAAGGTTAGTTTGCTTTTTATTTGTTGTATTTTGTATTACTTTATTGCCTTTTTATATTTTGAATACTGTGATTTGTTTTCTTTACCTTGTGTTTTACTTGTATTCTGCTTTTAACTGCATATTAAAACTTCAAAAGAGACCACAGCTCTGTCTCTTGTGAGTCAGGCAGAAATTAGAACTGATCAATTAAGGACTCATACATAAGATAGAAGAGGTCACTTAAGGTTAATCATTTGTGAACTGAGGGGTGGAGCTAGGAACTAAACCTTCTATTTAAGGGGTAAAATAAAACATTTCAGAGCTTTACTAGAAAAGCTCACCAGACTCTGCTACACTTTGCTGTGAAGGAAAGGTTAGTTTGCTTTTTATTTGTTGTATTTTGTATTACTTTATTGCCTTTTTATATTTTGAATACTGTGATTTGTTTTCTTTACCTTGTGTTTTACTTGTATTCTGCTTTTAACTGCATATTAAAACTTCAAAAGAGACCACAGCTCTGTCTCTTGTGAGTCAGGCAGAAATTAGAACTGATCAATTAAGGACTCATACATAAGATAGAAGAGGTCACTTAAGGTTAATCATTTGTGAACTGAGGGGGTGGAGCTAGGAACTAAACCTTCTATTTAAGGGGTAAAATAAAACATTTCAGAGCTTTACTAGAAAAGCTCACCAGACTCTGCTACACTTTGCTGTGAAGGAAAGGTTAGTTTGCTCTTTGTTTGTTGTATTTTGTATTACTTTATTGCCTTTTTATATTTTGAATAATGTGATCTGTTTTCTTTACCTTGTGTTTTACTTGTATTCTGCTTTTAACTGCATATTAAAACTTCAAAAGAGACCACAGCTCTGTCTCTTGTGAGTCAGGCAGAAATTAGAACTGATCAATTAAGGACTCATACATAAGATAGAAGAGGTCACTTAAGGTTAATCATTTGTGAACTGAGGGGTGAAGCTAGGAACTAAACCTTCTATTTAAGGGGTAAAATAAAACATTTCAGAGCTTTACTAGAAAAGCTCACCAGACTCTGCTACACTTTGCTGTGAAGGAAAGGTTAGTTTGCTTTTATTTGTTGTATTTTGTATTACTTTATTGCCTTTTTATATTTTGAATACTGTGATTTGTTTTCTTTACCTTGTGTTTTACTTGTATTCTGCTTTTAACTGCATATTAAAACTTCAAAAGAGACCACAGCTCTGTCTCTTGTGAGTCAGGCAGAAATTAGAACTGATCAATTAAGGACTCATACATAAGATAGAAGAGGTCACTTAAGGTTAATCATTTGTGAACTGAGGGGGTGGAGCTAGGAACTAAACCTTCTATTTAAGGGGTAAAATAAAACATTTCAGAGCTTTACTAGAAAAGCTCACCAGACTCTGCTACACTTTGCTGTGAAGGAAAGGTTAGTTTGCTTTTTATTTGTTGTATTTTGTATTACTTTATTGCCTTTTTATATTTTGAATACTGTGATTTGTTTTCTTTACCTTGTGTTTTACTTGTATTCTGCTTTTAACTGCATATTAAAACTTCAAAAGAGACCACAGCTCTGTCTCTTGTGAGTCAGGCAGAAATTAGAACTGATCAATTAAGGACTCATACATAAGATAGAAGAGGTCACTTAAGGTTAATCATTTGTGAACTGAGGGGTGGAGCTAGGAACTATACCTTCTATTTAAGGGGTAAAATAAAACATTTCAGAGCTTTACTAGAAAAGCTCACCAGACTCTGCTACACTTTGCTGTGAAGGAAAGGTTAGTTTGCTTGCATTTGTTGTATTTTGTATTACTTTATTGCCTTTTTATATTTTGAATACTGTGATTTGTTTTCTTTACCTTGTGTTTTACTTGTATTCTGCTTTTAACTGCATATTAAAACTTCAAAAGAGACCACAGCTCTGTCTCTTGTGAGTCAGGCAGAAATTAGAACTGATCAATTAAGGACTCATACATAAGATAGAAGAGGTCACTTAAGGTTAATCATTTGTGAACTGAGGGGGTGGAGCTAGGAACTATACCTTCTATTTAAAGGGTAAAATAAAACATTTCAGAGGTTTACTAGAAAAGCTCACCAGACTCTGCTACACTTTGCTGTGAAGGAAAGGTTAGTTTGCTTTTTATTTGTTGTATTTTGTATTACTTTATTGCCTTTTTATATTTTGAATACTGTGATTTGTTTTCTTTACCTTGTGTTTTACTTGTATTCTGCTTTTAACTGCATATTAAAACTTCAAAAGAGACCACAGCTCTGTCTCTTGTGAGTCAGGCAGAAATTAGAACTGATCAATTAAGGACTCATACATAAGATAGAAGAGGTCACTTAAGGTTAATCATTTGTGAACTGAGGGGTGGAGCTAGGAACTAAACCTTCTATTTAAGGGGTAAAATAAAACATTTCAGAGCTTTACTAGAAAAGCTCACCAGACTCTGCTACACTTTGCTGTGAAGGAAAGGTTAGTTTGCTTTTTATTTGTTGTATTTTGTATTACTTTATTGCCTTTTTATATTTTGAATACTGTGATTTGTTTTCTTTACCTTGTGTTTTACTTGTATTCTGCTTTTAACTGCATATTAAAACTTCAAAAGAGACCACAGCTCTGTCTCTTGTGAGTCAGGCAGAAATTAGAACTGATCAATTAAGGACTCATACATAAGATAGAAGAGGTCACTTAAGGTTAATCATTTGTGAACTGAGGGGTGGAGCTAGGAACTAAACCTTCTATTTAAGGGGTAAAATAAAACATTTCAGAGCTTTACTAGAAAAGCTCACCAGACTCTGCTACACTTTGCTGTGAAGGAAGGGTTAGTTTGCTTTTGTTTGTTCTATTTTGCATTACTTTATTGCCTTTTTATATTTTGAATACTGTGATTTGTTTTCTTTACCTTGTGTTTTACTTGTATTCTGCTTTTAACTGCATATTAAAACTTCAAAAGAGACCACAGCTCTGTCTCTTGTGAGTCAGGCAGAAATTAGAACTGATCAATTAAGGACTCATACATAAGATAGAAGAGGTCACTTAAGGTTAATCATTTGTGAACTGAGGGGGTGGAGCTAGGAACTAAACCTTCTATTTAAGGGGTAAAATAAAACATTTCAGAGCTTTACTAGAAAAGCTCACCAGACTCTGCTACACTTTGCTGTGAAGGAAAGGTTAGTTTGCTTTTTATTTGTTGTATTTTGTATTACTTTATTGCCTTTTTATATTTTGAATACTGTGATTTGTTTTCTTTACCTTGTGTTTTACTTGTATTCTGCTTTTAACTGCATATTAAAACTTCAAAAGAGACCACAGCTCTGTCTCTTGTGAGTCAGGCAGAAATTAGAACTGATCAATTAAGGACTCATACATAAGATAGAAGAGGTCACTTAAGGTTAATCATTTGTGAACTGGCAGGGTGGAGATAGGAACTAAACCTTCTATTTAAGGGGTAAAATAAAACATTTCAGAGCTTTACTAGAAAAGCTCACCAGACTCTGCTACACTTTGCTCTGAAGGAAAGGTTAGTTTGCTTGTGTTTGTTGTATTTTGTATTACCTTATTGCCTTTTCCTATTTTGAATACTGTGATTTGTTTTCTTTACCTTGTGTTTTTTTGTATTCTGCTTTTAACTGCATATTAAAACTTCAAAAGAGACCACAGCTCTGTCTCTTGTGATTCAGGCAGAAATTAGAACTGATCAATTAAGGACTCATACATAAGATAAAAGAGGTCACTGAAGGTTAATCATTTGTGAACTGAGGGAATGGAGCTTGGAACTATACCTTCTGTTTAAGGGGTAAAATAAAACATTTCAGAGCTTTACTAGAAAGGCTCACCACACTCTGCTACACTTTGCTGTGAAGGAAAGGTTAGTTTGCTTTTTTATTTGTTTTATTTTGTATTACTTTATTGCCTTTTTATATTTTGAATACTGTGATTTGTTTTCTTTACCTTGTGTTTTACTTGTATTCTGCTTTTAACTGCATATTAAAACTTCAAAAGAGACCACAGCTCTGTCTCTTGTGAGTCCGGCAGAAATTAGAACTGATCAATTATGGACTCATACATAAGACAGAATAGGTCACTTAAGGTTAATGATTTGTGAACTGAGGGGTGAAGCTAGGAAATAAACCTTCGATTTAAGGGGTAAAATAAAACATTTCAGAGCTTTACTAGAAAAGCTCACCAGACTCTGCTACACTTTGCTGTGAAGGAAAGTTTAGTTTGCTTGTATTTGTTGTATTTTGTATTACTTTATTGCCTTTTTATATTTTGAATACTGTGATTTGTTTTCTTTACCTTGTGTTTTACTTGTATTCTGCTTTTAACTGCATATTAAAACTTCAAAAGAGACCACAGCTCTGTCTCTTGTGAGTCAGGCAGAAATTAGAACTGATCAATTAAGGACTCATACATAAGATAGAAGAGGTCACTTAAGGTTAATCATTTGTGAACTGAGGGGGTGGAGCTAGGAACTATACCTTCTATTTAAGGGTAAAATAAAACATTTCAGAGCTTTACTAGAAAAGCTCACCAGACTCTGCTACACTTTGCTGTGAAGGAAAGGTTAGTTTGCTTTTTATTTGTTGTATTTTGTATTACTTTATTGCCTTTTTATATTTTGAATACTGTGATTTGTTTTCTTTACCTTGTGTTTTACTTGTATTCTGCTTTTAACTGCATATTAAAACTTCAAAAGAGACCACAGCTCTGTCTCTTGTGAGTCAGGCAGAAATTAGAACTGATCAATTAAGGACTCATACATAAAATAGAAGAGGTCACTTAAGGTTAATCATTTGAGAAGTTAGGGGGTGGAGCTAGGAACTATACCTTCCATTTAACAGGGTAAAACAAAACAGTTCAGAGCTTTACTAGAAAAGCTCACCAGACTCCGCTACACTTTGCTGTGAAGGAAAGGTTAGTTTGCATGTTATTTGTTGCATTTTGTATTACTTTATTGTCTTTTTATATTTTGAATACTGTGATTTGTTTTCTTTACCTTGTATTTTACCTTTTTTTCTGCTTTTAACTGCATATTAAAACTTCAAAAGATACCAAAGCTCTGTCTCTTGTGAGTCAGGCAGAATTTAGAACTGATCAATTAAGGACTCATACATAAGATAGAAGAGGTCACTTAAGGTTAATCATTTGTGAACTGAGGGGGTGGAGCTAGGAACTAAACCTTCTATTTAAGGGGTAAAATAAAACATTTCAGAGCTTTACTAGAAAAGCTCACCAGACTCTGCTACACTTTGCTGTGAAGGAAAGGTTAGTTTGCTTTTTATTTGTTGTATTTTGTATTACTTTATTGCCTTTTTATATTTTGAATACTGTGATTTGTTTTCTTTACCTTGTGTTTTACTTGTATTCTGCTTTTAACTGCATATTAAAACTTCAAAAGAGACCACAGCTCTGTCTCTTGTGAGTCAGGCAGAAATTAGAACTGATCAATTAAGGACTCATACATAAGATAGAAGAGGTCACTTAAGGTTAATCATTTGTGAACTGAGGGGGTGGAGCTAGGAACTAAACCTTCTATTTAAGGGGTAAAATAAAACATTTCAGAGCTTTACTAGAAAAGCTCACCAGACTCTGCTACACTTTGCTGTGAAGGAAAGGTTAGTTTGCTTTTTATTTGTTGTATTTTGTATTACTTTATTGCCTTTTTATATTTTGAATACTGTGATTTGTTTTCTTTACCTTGTGTTTTACTTGTATTCTGCTTTTAACTGCATATTAAAACTTCAAAAGAGACCACAGCTCTGTCTCTTGTGAGTCAGGCAGAAATTAGAACTGATCAATTAAGGACTCATACATAAGATAGAAGAGGTCACTTAAGGTTAATCATTTGTGAACTGAGGGGGTGGAGCTAGGAACTAAACCTTCTATTTAAGGGGTAAAATAAAACATTTCAGAGCTTTACTAGAAAAGCTCACCAGACTCTGCTACACTTTGCTGTGAAGGAAAGGTTAGTTTGCTTTTTATTTGTTGTATTTTGTATTACTTTATTGCCTTTTTATATTTTGAATACTGTGATTTGTTTTCTTTACCTTGTGTTTTACTTGTATTCTGCTTTTAACTGCATATTAAAACTTCAAAAGAGACCACAGCTCTGTCTCTTGTGAGTCAGGCAGAAATTAGAACTGATCAATTAAGGACTCATACATAAGATAGAAGAGGTCACTTAAGGTTAATCATTTGTGAACTGAGGGGTGGAACTAGGAACTATACATTCTATTTAAATGGGTAAAACAAAACAGTTCAGAGCTTTACTAGAAAAGCTCACCAGACTCTGCTACACTTTGTTGTGAAGGAAAGGTTAGTTTGCTTTTTATTTGTTGTATTTTGTATTACTTTATTGCCTTTTTATATTTTGAATACTGTGATTTGTTTTCTTTACCTTGTGTTTTACTTGTATTCTGCTTTTAACTGCATATTGAAACTTCAAAAGAGACCACAGCTCTGTCTCTTGTGAGTCAGGCAGAATTTAGAACTGATCAATTAAGGACTCATACATAAGATAGAAGAGGTCACTTAAGGTTAATCATTTGTGAACTGAGGGGTGAAGCTAGGAACTAAACCTTCTATTTAAGGGGTAAAATAAAACATTTCAGAGCTTTACTAGAAAAGCTCACCAGACTCTGCTACACTTTGCTGTGAAGGAAAGGTTAGTTTGCTTTTTATTTGTTGTATTTTGTATTACTTTATTGCCTTTTTATATTTTGAATACTGTGATTTGTTTTCTTTACCTTGTGTTTTACTTGTATTCTGCTTTTAACTGCATATTAAAACTTCAAAAGAGACCACAGCTCTGTCTCTTGTGAGTCAGGCAGAAATTAGAACTGATCAATTAAGGACTCATACATAAGATAGAAGAGGTCACTTAAGGTTAATCATTTGTGAACTGAGGGGGTGGAGCTAGGAACTAAACCTTCTATTTAAGGGGTAAAATAAAACATTTCAGAGCTTTACTAGAAAGGCTCACCAGACTCTGCTACACTTTGCTATGAAGGAAAGGTTAGTTTGCTTTTTATTTGTTGTATTTTGTATTACTTTATTGCCTTTTTATATTTTGAATACTGTGATTTGTTTTCTTTACCTTGTGTTTTACTTGTATTCTGCTTTTAACTGCATATTAAAACTTCAACGGAGACCACAGCTCTGTCTCTTGTGAGTCAGGCAGAAATTAGAACTGATCAATTAAGGACTCATACATAAGATAGAAGAGGTCACTTAAGGTTAATCATTTGTGAACTGAGGGGTGGAGCTAGGAACTAAACCTTCTGTTTAAGGGGTAAAATAAAACATTTCAGAGCTTTACTAGAAAAGCTCACCAGACTCTGCTACACTTTTCATTGAAGGAAAGGTTAATTTGCTTTTTATTTGATGTATTTTGTATTACTTTATTGCCTTTTTAAATTTTGAATACTGAGATTTGTTTTCTTTATCTTGTGTTTTACTTGTATTCTGCTTTTAACTGCATATTAAAACTTCAAAAGAGACCACAGCTCTGTCTCTTGTGAGACAGGCAGAAAGTAGAACTGATCAGTTAAGGACACATACATAAGATAGAGGAGGTCACTTATGGTTATTCATTTGTGAACTGAGGGGTGGAGCTAGGAACTCCACCTTCTATTTATGGGGTAAAATAAAACATTCAGAGGTTTACTAGAAAAGCTCACCAGACTCTGCTACACTTTGCTGTGAAGGAAAGGTTGGTTTGCCTTTTATTTCTTGTATTTTGTATTATGTTATTGCCTTTTTATATTTTGAATGCTGTGATTTGTTTTCTTTACCTTCTGTTTTACTTGTATTCTGCTATTAATTGCATATTAAAACTTCAAAAGAGACCACAGCCCTGTCTCTTGTGAGTCAGGCAGAAATTAAAATTCATCAATTAAGGACTCATACATAAGATAGAAGAGGTCACTTAAGGTTAATCATTTGGAACTGAGGGGTGGAGCTAGGAACTATACCTTCTGTTTAAGGGGTAAAATAAAACATTTCAGAGCTTTACTAGAAAAGCTCACCAGACTCTGCTACACTTTGCTGTGAAGGAAAGGTTAGTCTGCTTTTTATTTGTTGTATTTTGTATTACTTTATTGCCTTTTTATATTTTGAATACTGTGATTTGTTTGCTTTACCTTGTGTTTTACTTGTATTCTGCTTTTAACTGCATATTAAAACTTCAAAAGAGACCACAGCTCTGTCTCTTGTGAGTCAGGCAGAAATTAGAACTGATCAATTAAGGACTCATACATAAAATAGCAGAGGTCACTTAAGGTTAATCATTTGTGAAATGAGGGGTGGAGCTAGGAACTATACCTTCTATTTAAGGGGTAAAATAAAACATTTTGGAGCTTACTAGAAATGCTCACCAGACTCCGCTACACTTTTCTGCGAATGAAAGGTTAGTTTGCTTTTTACTTGTTGTATTTTGTATTACTTTATTTGCCTTTTTATATTTTTAATACTGTGATTTGTTTTTTTTACCTTGTGTTTTACTTGTATTCTGCTTTTAACTGCATATTAGAACTTCAAAAGAGACCACAGCTCTGTCTCTTTTGAGTCAGGCAGAAATTAGAACTGATCAATTAAGGACTCATACATAAGATAGAAGAGGTCACTTAAGGTTAATCATTTGTGAACAGAGGGGGTGGAGCTAGGAACCAAACCTTCTATTTAAGAGGTAAAATAAAACATTTCCGAGCTTTACTAGAAAGGCTCACCAGACTCTGCTACACTTTGCTATGAAGGAAAGGTTAGTTTGCTTTTTATTTGTTGTATTTTGTATTACTTTATTGCCTTTTTATATTTTGAATACTGTGATTTGTTTTCTTTACCTTGTGTTTTACTTGTATTCTGCCTTCAACTGCATATTAAAACTTCAAAAGAGACCACAGCTCTGTCTCTTGTGAGTCAGGCAGAAATTAGAACTGATCAATTAAGGACTCATACATAAGATAGAAGAGGTCACTTAAGGTTAATCATTTGTGAACTGAGGGGGTGGAGCTAGGAACTAAACCTTCTATTTAAGGGGTAAAATAAAACATTTCAGAGCTTTACTAGAAAGGCTCACCAGACTCTGCTACACTTTGCTGTGAAGGAAAGGTTAGTTTGCTTTTTATTTGTTGTATTTTGTATTACTTTATTGCCTTTTTATATTTTGAATACTGTGATTTGTTTTCTTTACCTTGTGTTTTACTTGTATTCTGCTTTTAACTGCATATTAAAACTTCAAAAGAGACCACAGCTCTGTCTCTTGTGAGTCAGGCAGAAATTAGAACTGATCAATTAAGGACTCATACATAAGATAGAAGAGGTCACTTAAGGTTAATCATTTGTGAACTGAGGGGTGGAGCTAGGAACTATACCTTCTGTTTAAGGGGTAAAATAAAACATTTCAGAGCTTTACTAGAAAAGCTCACCAGACTCTGCTACACTTTGCTGTGAAGGAAAGGTTAGTTTGCTTTTTATTTGTTGTATTTTGTATTACTTTATTGCCTTTTTATATTTTGAATACTGTGATTTGTTTTCTTTACCTTGTGTTTTACTTGTATTCTGCTTTTAACTGCATATTAAAACTTCAAAAGAGACCACAGCTCTGTCTCTTGTGAGTCAGGCAGAAATTAGAACTGATCAATTAAGGACTCATACATAAGATAGAAGAGGTCACTTAAGGTTAATCATTTGTGAACTGAGGGGGTGGAGCTATGAACTAAACCTTCTATTTAAGGGGTAAAATAAAACATTTTTTCAGAGCTTTAAAAGAAAGGCTCACGAGACTCTGCTACACTTTGCTGTGAAGGCAATGTTTGTTTGCTTTTTATTTGTTGTATTTGTATTACTTTATTGCCTTTTTATATTTTGAATACTGTGATTTGTTTTCTTTACCTTGTGTTTTACTTGTATTCTGCTTTTAACTGCATATTAAAACTTCAAAAGAGACCACAGCTCTGTCTCTTGTGAGTCAGGCAGAAATTAGAACTGATCAATTAAGGACTCATACATAAGATAGAAGAGGTCACTTAAGGTTAATCATTTGTGAACTGAGGGGGTGGAGCTAGGAACTAAACCTTCTATTTAAGGGGTAAAATAAAACATTTCAGAGCTTTACTAGAAAGGCTCACCAGACTCTGCTACACTTTGCTGTGAAGGAAAGGTTAGTTTGCTTTTTATTTGTTGTATTTTGTATTACTTTATTGCCTTTTTATATTTTGAATACTGTGATTTGTTTTCTTTACCTTGTGTTTTACTTGTATTCTGCTTTTAACTGCATATTAAAACTTCAAAAGAGACCACAGCTCTGTCTCTTGTGAGTCAGGCAGAAATTAGAACTGATCAATTAAGGACTCATACATAAGATAGAAGAGGTCACTTAAGGTTAATCATTTGTGAACTGAGGGGGTGGAGCTAGGAACTAAACCTTCTATTTAAGGGGTAAAATAAAACATTTCAGAGCTTTACTAGAAAGGCTCACCAGACTCTGCTACACTTTGCTGTGAAGGAAAGGTTAGTTTGCTTTTTATTTGTTGTATTTTGTATTACTTTATTGCCTTTTTATATTTTGAATACTGTGATTTGTTTTCTTTACCTTGTGTTTTACTTGTATTCTGCTTTTAACTGCATATTAAAACTTCAAAAGAGACCACAGCTCTGTCTCTTGTGAGTCAGGCAGAAATTAGAACTGATCAATTAAGGACTCATACATAAGATAGAAGAGGTCATTTAAGGTTAATCATTTGTGAACTGAGGGGGTGGAGCTAGGAACTAAACCTTCTTTTTCAGGGGTAAAATAAAACATTTCAGAGCTTTACTAGAAAAGCTCACCAGACTCTGCTATACTTTGCTGTGAAGGAAAGGTTAGTTTGCTTTTATTTTTTGTATTTTGTATTACTTTATTGCCTTTTTATATTTTGAATACTGTGATTTGTTTTCTTTACCTTGTGTTTTACTTGTATTCTTCTTTTAACTGCATATTAAAACTTCAAAAGAGACCACTGTTCTGTCTCTTGAGATTCAGGCAGAAATTAGACCTGATCAATTAAGGACTCATACATAAGATAGAAGAGGTCACTTAAGGTTAATCATTTGTGAACTGAGGGGGTGGAGCTAGGAACTAAACCTTCTATTTAAGGGTAAAATAAAACATTTCAGAGCTTTACTAGAAAAGCTCACCAGACTCTGCTACACTTTGTTGTGAAGGAAAGGTTAGTTTGCTTTTTATTTGTTGTATTTTGTATTACTTTATTGCCTTTTTATATTTTGAATACTGTGATTTGTTTTCTTTACCTTGTGTTTTACTTGTATTCTGCTTTTAATTGCATATTAAAACTTCAAAAGAGACCACAGCTCTGTCTCTTGTGAGTCAGGCAGAAATTAGAACTGATCAATTAAGGACTCATACATAAGATAGAAAAGGTCACTTAAGGTTAATCATTTGTGAACTGGGGAAAGTGAGGAAGTAAACCTTCTATTTAAGGAATAAAATGAAACATTTCAGAGCTTTACTAGAAAAGCTCACCAGACTCTGCTACACTTTGCTGTGAAGGAAAGGTTAGTTTGCTTTTTATTTGTTGTATTTTGTATTACTTTATTGCCTTTTTATATTTTGAATACTGTGATTTGTTTTCTTTACCTTGTGTTTTACTTGTATTCTGCTTTTAACTGCATATTAAAACTTCAAAAGAGACCACAGCTCTGTCTCTTGTGAGTCAGGCAGAAATTAGAACTGATCAATTAAGGACTCATACATAAGATAGAAGAGGTCACTTAAGGTTAATCATTTGTGAACTGAGGGGTGGAGCTAGGAACTATACCTTCTGTTTAAGGGGTAAAATAAAACATTTCAGAGCTTTACTAGAAAAGCTCACCAGACTCTGCTACACTTTGCTGTGAAGGAAAGGTTAGTTTGCTTTTTATTTGTTGTATTTTGTATTACTTTATTGCCTTTTTATATTTTGAATACTGTGATTTGTTTTCTTTACCTTGTGTTTTACTTGTATTCTGCTTTTAACTGCATATTAAAACTTCAAAAGAGACCACAGCTCTGTCTCTTGTGAGTCAGGCAGAAATTAGAACTGATCAATTAAGGACTCATACATAAGATAGAAGAGGTCACTTAAGGTTAATCATTTGTGAACTGAGGGGTGGAGCTAGGAACTATACCTTCTGTTTAAGGGGTAAAATAAAACATTTCAGAGCTTTACTAGAAAAGCTCACCAGACTCTGCTACACTTTGCTGTGAAGGAAAGGTTAGTTTGCTTTTTATTTGTTGTATTTTGTATTACTTTATTGCCTTTTTATATTTTGAATACTGTGATTTGTTTTCTTTACCTTGTGTTTTACTTGTATTCTGCTTTTAACTGCATATTAAAACTTCAAAGGAGACCACAGCTCTGTCTCTTGTGAGTCAGGCAGAAATTAGAACTGATCAATTAAGGACTCATACATAAGATAGAAGAGGTCACTTAAGGTTAATCACTTGTGAACTGAGGGGTGGAGCTAGGAACTATACCTTCCCTTTAAGGGGTAAAATAAAACATTTCAGAGCTTTACTAGGAAAGCTCACCAGACTCTGCTACACTTTGCTGGGAAGGAGAAGTTAGTTTGCTTTTTATTTGTTGTATTTTGTATTACTTTATTGCCTTTTTGTATTTTGAATACTGTGATTTGTTTTCTTTACCTTGTGTTTTACTTGTATTCTGCTTTTAACTGCATATTAAAACTTCAAAAGAGACCACAGCTCTGTCTCTTGTGAGACAGGCAGAAAATAGAACTGATCAGTTAAGGACACGTACATAAGATAGAGGAGGTCACTTAAGGTTAATCATTTGTGAAGTGAGGGTGGAGCTAGGAACTAAACCTTCTATTTAAGGGGTAAAATAAAACATTTCAGAGCTTTACTAAAAAAGCTCACCAGACTCTGCTACACTTTGCTGTGAAGGAAAGGTTAGTTTGCTTTTTATTTGTTTTATTTTGTATTACTTTATTGCCTTTTTATATTTTGAATACTGTGATTTGTTTTCTTTACCTTGTGTTTTACTTGTATTCTGCTTTTAACTGCATATTAAAACTTCAAAAGAGACCACAGCTCTGTCTCTTGTGAGTCAGGCAGAAATTAGAACTGATCAATTAAGGACTCATACATAAGATAGAAGAGGTCACTTAAGGTTATTCATTTGTGAACTGAGGGGATGGTGCTAGGAACTATACCTTCTGTTTAAGGGGTAAAATAAAACATTTCAGAGCTTTACTAGAAAAGCTCACCAGACTCTGCTACACTTTGCTGTGAAGGAAATGTTAATTTGCCTTTTTATTTGTTTTATTTTGTATTACTTTATTGCCTTTTTATATTTTGAATACTGTGATTTGTTTTCTTTACCTTGTGTTTTACTTGTATTCTGCTTTTAACTGCATATTAAAACTTCAAAAGAGACCACAGCTCTGTCTCTTGTGAGTCAGGCAGAAATTAGAACTGATCAATTAAGGACTCATACATAAGATAGAAGAGGTCACTTAAGGTTAATCATTTGTGAACTGAGGGGGTGGAGCTAGGAACTAAACCTTCTATTTAAGGGGTAAAATAAAACATTTCAGAGCTTTACTAGAAAGGCTCACCAGACTCTGCTACACTTTGCTGTGAAGGAAAGGTTAGTTTGCTTTTTATTTGTTGTATTTTGTATTACTTTATTGCCTTTTTATATTTTGAATACTGTGATTTGTTTTCTTTACCTTGTGTTTTACTTGTATTCTGCTTTTAACTGCATATTAAAACTTCAAAAGAGACCACAGCTCTGTCTCTTGTGAGTCAGGCAGAAATTAGAACTGATCAATTAAGGACTCATACATAAGATAGAAGAGGTCACTTAAGGTTAATCATTTGTGAACTGAGGGGTGGAGCTAGGAACTATACCTTCTGTTTAAGGGGTAAAATAAAACATTTCAGAGCTTTACTAGAAAGGCTCACCACACTCTGCTACACTTTGCTGTGAAGGAAGGTTAGTTTGCTTTTTTATTTGTTTTATTTTGTATTACTTTATTGCCTTTTTATATTTTGAATACTGTGATTTGTTTTCTTTACCTTGTGTTTTACTTGTATTCTGCTTTTAACTGCATATTAAAACTTCAAAAGAGACCACAGCTCTGTCTCTTGTGAGTCAGGCAGAAATTAGAACTGATCAATTAAGGACTCATACATAAGATAGAAGAGGTCACTTAAGATTAATCATTTGTGAACTGAGGGGTGGAGCTAGGAACTAAACCTTCTATTTAAGGGGTAAAATAAAACATTTCAGAGCTTTACTAGAAAAGCTCACCAGACTCTGCTACACTTTGCTGTGAAGGAAAGGTTAGTTTGCTTTTTATTTGTTGTATTTTGTATTACTTTATTGCCTTTTTATATTTTGAATACTGTGATTTGTTTTCTTTACCTTGTGTTTTACTTGTATTCTGCTTTTAACTGCATATTAAAACTTCAAAAGAGACCACAGCTCTGTCTCTTGTGAGTCAGGCAGAAATTAGAACTGATCAATTAAGGACTCATACATAAAATAGCAGAGGTCACTTAAGGTTAATCATTTGTGAAATGAGGGGTGGAGCTAGGAACTATACCTTCTATTTAAGGGGTAAAATAAAGCATTTCAGAGCTTTACTAGAAAAGCTCACCAGACTCTGCTACACTTTTCTGTGAAGGAAAGGTTAGTTTGCTTTTTATTTGTTGTATTTTGTATTACTTTATTGCCTTTTTATATTTTGAATACTGTGATTTGTTTTCTTTACCTTGTGTTTTACTTGTATTCTGCTTTTAACTGCATATTAAAACTTCAAAAGAGACCACAGCTCTGTCTCTTGTGAGTCAGGCAGAAATTAGAACTGATCAATTAAGGACTCATACATAAGATAGAAGAGTTCACTTAAGGTTAATCATTTTTGAACTGAAGGGGTGGAGCTAGAAACTAAACCTTCTATTTAAGAGGTAAAATAAAACATTTCACAGCTTTACTAGAAAGGCTCACCCAGACTCTGCTACACTTTACTCTGAAGGAAAGGTTAGTTTGCTTTTATTTGTTGTATTTTGTATTACATTATTGCCTTTTTATATTTTGAATACTGTGATTTGTTTTCTTTACCTTGTGTTTTACTTGTATTCTGCTTTTAACTGCATATTAAAACTTCAAAAGAGACCACAGCTCTGTCTCTTGTGAGTCAGGCAGAAATTAGAACTGATCAATTAAGGACTCATACATAAGATAGAAGAGGTCACTTAAGGTTAATCATTTGTGAACTGAGGGGATGGAGCTAGGAACTAAACCTTCTATTTAAGGGGTAAAATAAAACATTTCAGAGCTTTACTAGAAAGGCTCACCAGACTCTGATACACTTTGCTGTGAAGGAAAGGTTAGTTTGCTTTATATTTGTTTTTTATTACTTTATTGCCTTTTTATATTTTGAATACTGTGATTTGTTTTCTTTACCTTGTGTTTTACTTGTATTCTGCTTTTAACTGCATAATAAAACTTCAAAAGAGACCACAGCTCTGTCTCTTGTGAGTCAGGCAGAAATTAGAACTGATCAATTAAGGAGTCATACATAAGATAGAAGAGGTCACTTAAGGTTAATCATTTGTGAAGTGAGGGGGTGGAGCTAGGAACTAAACCTTCTGTTTAAGGGGTAAAATAAAACATTTCAGATCTTTACTAGAAAGGCTCACCAGACTCTGCTACACTTTGCTGTGAAGGAAAGGTTAGTTTGCTTTTTATTTGTTGTATTTTGTATTACTTTATTGCCTTTTTATATTTTGAATACTGTGATTTGTTTTCTTTACCTTGTGTTTTACTTGTATTCTGCTTTTAACTGCATATTAAAACTTCAAAAGAGACCACAGCTCTGTCTCTTGTGAGTCAGGCAGAAATTAGAACTGATCAATTAAGGACTCATACATAAGATAGAAGAGGTCACTTAAGGTTAATCATTTGTGAACTGAGGGGGTGGAGCTAGGAACTAAACCTTCTATTTAAGGGGTAAAATAAAACATTTCAGAGTTTTATTAGAAAGGCTCACCAGACTCTGCTACACTTTGCTGTTAAGGGAAGGTTAGTTTGCTTTTTATTTGTTGTATTTTGTATTAGTTTATTACCTTTTATATTTTGAATACTGTGATTTGTTTTCATTACCTTGTGTTGCACATGTATGCTGCTTTTAACTGCATTTTAAAACGTCAAAAAATGACAGCTCTGTCTCTTGTGAGTCAGGCAGAAATTAGAACTGATCAATTAAGCACTCAAACATAAGATCGAAGGGGTCACTTAAGGTTAATCATTTTTGAACTGAGGGGTGGTGCTAGGATCTAAACCTTCTATTTAAAGGGTAAAATATAACATTTCAGAGCTTTACTAGGAAAGCTCACCAGACTCTGCTACACTTTGCTGGGAAGGAGAAGTTAGTTTGCTTTTTACTTGACTTTTGTATTACTTTATTTCCTATTTATATTTTGAATTCTGTGATTTGTTTTCTTTACCTTGTGTTTTCTTGTATTCTGCATTTAACTGCATATTAAAACTTCAAAAGAGACCACAGCTCTGTCTCTTGTGATTCAGGCAGAAATTAGAACTGATCAATTAAGGACTCATACATAAGATAGAAGAGGTCACTTAAGGTTAATCATTTGTGAACTGAGGGGGTGGAGCTAGGAACTAAACCTTCTATTTAAGGGGTAAAATAAAACATTTCAGAGCTTTACTAGAAAAGCTCACCAGACTCTGCTACACTTTGCTGTGAAGGAAAGGTTAGTTTGCTTTTTATTTGTTGTATTTTGTATTACTTTATTGCCTTTTTATATTTTGAATACTGTGATTTGTTTTCTTTACCTTGTGTTTTACTTGTATTCTGCTTTTAACTGCATATTAAAACTTCAAAAGAGACCACAGCTCTGTCTCTTGTGAGTCAGGCAGAAATTAGAACTGATCAATTAAGGACTCATACATAAGATAGAAGAGGTCACTTAAGGTTAATCATTTGTGAACTGAGGGGGTGGAGCTAGGAACTAAACCTTCTATTTAAGGGGTAAAATAAAACATTTCAGAGCTTTACTAGAAAGGCTCACCAGACTCTGCTACACTTTGCTGTGAAGGAAAGGTTAGTTTGCTTTTATTTGTTGTATTTTGTATTACTTTATTGCCTTTTATATTTTGAATACTGTGATTTGTTTTCTTTACCTTGTGTTTTACTTGTATTCTGCTTTTAACTGCATATTAAAACTTCAAAAGAGACCACAGCTCTGTCTCTTGTGAGTCAGGCAGAAATTAGAACTGATCAATTAAGGACTCATACATAAGATAGAAGAGGTCACTTAAGGTTAATCATTTGTGAACTGAGGGGGTGGAGCTAGGAACTAAACCTTCTATTTAGGGGTAAAATAAAACATTTCAGAGCTTTACTAGAAAAGCTCACCAGACTCTGCTACACTTTGCTGTGAAGGAAAGGTTAGTTTGCTTTTATTTGTTGTGTTTTGTATTACTTTATTGCCTTTTTATATTTTGAATACTGTGATTTGTTTTCTTTACCTTGTGTTTTACTTGTATTCTGCTTTTAACTGCATATTAAAACTTCAAAAGAGACCACAGCTCTGTCTCTTGTGAGTCAGGCAGAAATTATAACTGATCAATTAAGGACACTTACATAAGATACAATAGGTCAATTAAGGTTAGTCATTTGTGAACTGAGGGGTGGAGCTAGGAACTAAACCTTCTATTTAAGGGGTAAAATAAAACATTTCAGAGCTTTACTAGAAAAGCTCACCAGACTCTGCTACACTTTGCTCTGAAGGAAAGGTTAGTTTGCTTGTGTTTGTTGTATTTTGTATTACCTTATTGCCTTTTCCTATTTTGAATACTGTGATTTGTTTTCTTTACCTTGTGTTTTACTTGTATTCTGCTTTTAACTGCATATTAAAACTTCAAAAGAGACCACAGCTCTGTCTCTTGTGAGTCAGGCAGAAATTAGAACTGATCAATTAAGGACTCATACATAAGATAGAAGAGGTCACTTAAGGTTAATCATTTGTGAACTGAGGGGGTGGAGCTAGGAACTAAACCTTCTATTTAAGGGGTAAAATAAAACATTTCAGAGCTTTACTAGAAAAGCTCACCAGACTCTGCTACACTTTGCTGTGAAGGAAAGGTTAGTTTGCTTTTATTTTTTGTATTTTGTATTACTTTATTGCCTTTTTATATTTTGAATACTGTGATTTGTTTTCTTTACCTTGTGTTTTACTTGTATTCTGCTTTTAACTGCATATTAAAACTTCAAAAGAGACCACAGCTCTGTCTCTTGTGAGTCAGGCAGAAATTAGAACTGATCAATTAAGGACTCATACATAAAATAGAAGAGGTCACTTAAGGTTAATCATTCGTGAACTGAGGGGATGGAGGTAGGAACTAAACCTTCTATTTAAGGGTAAAATAAAACATTTCAGAGTTTTACTAGAAAGCTTACCCAGACTCTGCTACACTTGCTGTGAAGGAAAGGTTAGTTTGCTTTTATTTGTTGTATTTTGTATTACTTTATTGCCTTTTTATATTTTGAATACTGTGATTTGTTTTCTTTACCTTGTGTTTTACTTGTATTCTGCTTTTAACTGCATATTAAAACTTCAAAAGAGACCACAGCTCTGTCTCTTGTGAGTCAGGCAGAAATTAGAACTGATCAATTAAGGACTCATACATAAGATAGAAGAGGTCACTTAAGGTTAATCATTTGTGAACTGGGGGTGGAGCTAGGAACTAAACCTTCTATTTAAGGGGTAAAATAAAACATTTCAGAGCTTTACTAGAAAAGCTCACCAGACTCTGCTACACTTTGCTGTGAAGGAAAGGTTAGTTTGCTTTTTATTTGTTGTATTTTGTATTACTTTATTGCCTTTTATATTTTGAATACTGTGATTTGTTTTCTTTACCTTGTGTTTTACTTGTATTCTGCTTTTAACTGCATATTAAAACTTCAAAAGAGACCACAGCTCTGTCTCTTGTGAGTCAGGCAGAAATTAGAACTGATCAATTAAGGACTCATACATAAGATAGAAGAGGTCACTTAAGGTTAATCATTTGTGAACAGAGGGGGTGGAGCTAGGAACTAAACCTTCTATTTAAGTGTAAAATAAAACATTTCAGAGCATTACTTGAAAGTCTCACCCAGACTCTGCTACACTTTGCTGTGAAGGAAAGGTTAGTTTGCTTTTTATTTGTTGTATTTTGTATTACTTTATTGCCTTTTTATATTTTGAATACTGTGATTTGTTTTCTTTACCTTGTGTTTTACTTGTATTCTGCTTTTAACTGCATATTAAAACTTCAAAAGAGACCACAGCTCTGTCTCTTGTGAGTCAGGCAGAAATTAGAACTGATCAATTAAGGACTCATACATAAGATAGAAGAGGTCACTTAAGGTTAATCATTTGTGAACTGAGGGGGTGGAGCTAGGAACTAAACCTTCTATTTAAGGGGTAAAATAAAACATTTCAGAGCTTTACTAGAAAAGCTCACCAGACTCTGCTACACTTTGCTGTGAAGGAAAGGTTAGTTTGCTTTTTATTTGTTGTATTTTGTATTACTTTATTGCCTTTTTATATTTTGAATACTGTGATTTGTTTTCTTTACCTTGTGTTTTACTTGTATTCTGCTTTTAACTGCATATTAAAACTTCAAAAGAGACCACAGCTCTGTCTCTTGTGAGTCAGGCAGAAATTAGAACTGATCAATTAAGGACTCATACATAAGATAGAAGAGGTCACTTAAGGTTAATCATTTGTGAACTGAAAGGGTGGAGCTAGGAACTAAACCTTCTATTTAAGGGGTAAAATAAAACATTTCAGAGCTTTACTAGAAAGGCTCACCCAGACTCTGCTACACTTTGCTGTGAAAGAAAGGTTAGTTTCCTTTTATTTGAAGTATTTTGTATTACTTTATTGCCTTTTTATATTTTGAATACTTGATTTATTTTCTTTACCTTTTGTTTTACTTGTATTCTGCTTTTAACTGCATATTAAAACTTCAAAAGAGACCACAGCTTGTCTCTTGTGAGTCAGGCAAAAATTAGAACTGATCAAATAAGGACTCATACATAAGATAGAAGAGGTCACTTAAGGTTAATCATTTGTGAACTGAGGGGGTGGAGAAAGGAACTAAACCTTCTATTTAAGGGGTAAAATAAAACATTTCAGAGCTTTACTAGAAAAGCTCACCCAGACTCTACTACACTTTGCTGTGAAGGAAAAGTTAGTTTGCTTTTTATTTGCTGTATTTTGTATTATTTTATTGCTTTTTAATATTTTGAATACTGTGATTTGTTTTCTTTTCCTTGTGTTTAATTTTTATTCTGCCTTTAACTACATATTAAAACTTCAAATAAGACCACAGCTCTGTCACTTGTGCATCAGGCAGAAAATAGAACTGATCAATTAAGGACTGATACATAAGATAGAAGAGGTCACTTAAGGTTAATCATTTGTGAACTGAGGGGTGAAGCTAGGAACTAAACCTTCTATTTAAGGGGTAAAATAAAACATTTCAGAGATTTACTGGAAAAGCTCACCAGACTCTGCTACACTTTGATGTGAAGGAAAGGTTAGTCTGCTTTCTATTTGTTGTATTTTGTACTACTTTATTGCCTTTTTATATTTGGAATACTGTGATTTGTTTTCTTTACCTTGTGTTTTACTTGTATTCTGCTTTTAACTGCATATTAAAACTTCAAAAGAGACCACAGCTCTGTCTCTTGTGAGTCAGGCAGAAATTAGAACTGATCAATTAAGGACTCATACATAAGATAGAAGAGGTCACTTAAGGTTAATCATTTGTGATCTGAGGGGTGAAGCTAGGGACTAAACTTTCTATTTAAGGGTAAAATAAAAAATTTCAGAGCTTTACTAGAAAAGCTTACCAGACTCTGCTACACTTTGCTGTGAAGGAAAGGTTAGTTTGCTTTTATTTGTTGTATTTTGTATTACTTTATTGCCTTTTTATATTTTGAATACTGTGATTTGTTTTCTTTACCTTGTGTTTTACTTGTATTCTGCTTTTAACTGCATATTAAAACTTCAAATGAGACCACAGCTCTGTCACTTGTGAGTCAGGCAGAAACTAGAACTGATCAATTAAGGACTCATACATAAGATAGAAGAGGTCACTTAAGGTTAATCATTTGTGAACTGAGGGGTTGCAGCTAGGAACTAAACCTTCTATTTAGGAGGTAAAATAAAACATTTCAGAGATTTACTGGAAAAGCTCACCAGACTCTGCTACACTTTGCTGTGAAGGAAAGGTTAGTTTGCTTTTTATTTGTTGTATTTTGTATTACTTTATTGCCTTTTTATATTTTGAATACTGTGATTTGTTTTCTTTACCTTGTGTTTTACTTGTATTCTGCTTTTAACTGCATATTAAAACTTCAAAAGAGACCACAGCTCTGTCTCTTGTGAGTCAGGCAGAAATTAGAACTGATCAATTAAGGACTCATACATAAGATAGAAGAGGTCACTTAAGGTTAATCATTTGTGAACTGAGGGGGTGGAGCTAGGAACTAAACCTTCTATTTAAGGGTAAAATAAAACATTTCAGAGCTTTACTAGAAAAGCTCACCAGACTCTGCTACACTTTGCTGTGAAGGAAAGGTTAGTTTGCTTTTTATTTGTTGTATTTTGTATTACTTTATTGCCTTTTTATATTTTGAATACTGTGATTTGTTTTCTTTACCTTGTGTTTTACTTGTATTCTGCTTTTAACTGCATATTAAAACTTCAAAAGAGACCACAGCTCTGTCTCTTGTGAGTCAGGCAGAAATTAGAACTGATCAATTAAGGACTCATACATAAGATAGAAGAGGTCACTTAAGGTTAATCATTTGTGAACTGGGGGGTGGAGCTAGGAACTAAACCTTCTATTTAAGGGGTAAAATAAAACATTTCAGAGCTTTACTAGAAAGGCTCACCCAGACTCTGCTACACTTTGCTGTGAAGGAAAGGTTAGTTTGCTTTTTATTTGTTGTATTTTGTATTACTTTATTGCCTTTTATATTTTGAATACTGTGATTTGTTTTCTTTACCTTGTGTTTTACTTGTATTCTGCTTTTAACTGCATATTAAAACTTCAAAAGAGACCACAGCTCTGTCTCTTGTGAGTCAGGCAGAAATTAGAACTGATCAATTAAGGACTCATACATAAGATAGAAGAGGTCACTTAAGGTTAATCATTTGTGAACTGAGGGGTGGAGCTAGGAACTAAACCTTCTATTTAAGGGGTAAAATAAAACATTTCAGAGCTTTACTAGAAAGGCTCACCCAGACTCTGCTACACTTTGCTGTGAAGGAAAGGTTAGTTTGCTTTTTATTTGTTGTATTTTGTATTACTTTATTGCCTTTTTATATTTTGAATACTGTGATTTGTTTTCTTTACCTTGTGTTTTACTTGTATTCTGCTTTTAACTGCATATTAAAACTTCAAAAGAGACCACAGCTCTGTCTCTTGTGAGTCAGGCAGAAATTAGAACTGATCAATTAAGGACTCATACATAAGATAGAAGAGGTCACTTAAGGTTAATCATTTGTGAACTGAGGGGGTGGAGCTAGGAACTAAACCTTCTATTTAAGGGGTAAAATAAAACATTTCAGAGCTTTACTAGAAAAGCTCACCAGACTCTGCTACACTTTGCTGTGAAGGAAAGGTTAGTTTGCTTTTATTTGTTGTATTTTGTATTACTTTATTGCCTTTTTATATTTTGAATACTGTGATTTGTTTTCTTTACCTTGTGTTTTACTTGTATTCTGCTTTTAACTGCATATTAAAACTTCAAAAGAGACCACAGCTCTGTCTCTTGTGAGTCAGGCAGAAATTAGAACTGATCAATTAAGGACTCATACATAAGATAGAAGAGGTCACTTAAGGTTAATCATTTGTGAACTGAGGGGTGGAGCTAGGAACTAAACCTTCTATTTAAGGGGTAAAATAAAACATTTCAGAGCTTTACTAGAAAGGCTCACCCAGACTCTGCTACACTTTGCTGTGAAGGAAAGGTTAGTTTGCTTTTATTTGTTGTATTTTGTATTACTTTATTGCCTTTTTATATTTTGAATACTGTGATTTGTTTTCTTTACCTTGTGTTTTACTTGTATTCTGCTTTTAACTGCATATTAAAACTTCAAAAGAGACCACAGCTCTGTCTCTTGTGAGTCAGGCAGAAATTAGAACTGATCAATTAAGGACTCATACATAAGATAGAAGAGGTCACTTAAGGTTAATCATTTGTGAACTGAGGGGTGGAGCTAGGAACTAAACCTTCTATTTAAGGGGTAAAATAAAACATTTCAGAGCTTTACTAGAAAGGCTCACCCAGACTCTGCTACACTTTGCTGTGAAGGAAAGGTTAGTTTGCTTTTTATTTGTTGTATTTTGTATTACTTTATTGCCTTTTTATATTTTGAATACTGTGATTTGTTTTCTTTACCTTGTGTTTTACTTGTATTCTGCTTTTAACTGCATATTAAAACTTCAAAAGAGACCACAGCTCTGTCTCTTGTGAGTCAGGCAGAAATTAGAACTGATCAATTAAGGACTCATACATAAGATAGAAGAGGTCACTTAAGGTTAATCATTTGTGAACTGAGGGGGTGGAGCTAGGAACTAAACCTTCTATTTAAGGGGTAAAATAAAACATTTCAGAGCTTTACTAGAAAGGCTCACCCAGACTCTGCTACACTTTGCTGTGAAAGAAAGGTTAGTTTCCTTTTATTTGAAGTATTTTGTATTACTTTATTGCCTTTTTATATTTTGAATACTGTGATTTGTTTTCTTTACCTTGTGTTTTACTTGTATTCTGCTTTTAACTGCATATTACAACTTCAAAAGAGACCACAGCTCTGTCTCTTGTGAGTCAGGCAGAAATTAGAACTGATCAATTAAGGACTCATACATAAGATAGAAGAGGTCACTTAAGGTTAATCATTTGTGATCTGAGGGGTGAAGCTAGGGACTAAACTTTCTATTTAAGGGGCAAAATACAACATTTCAGAGCTTTACTAGAAAGGCTCACCCAGACTCTGCTACACTTTGCTGTGAAGGAAAGGTTAGTTTTCTTTTATTTGTTGTATTTTCTATTACTTTATTGCCTTTTATATTTTGAATACTGTGATTTGTTTTCTTTACCTTGTGTTTTACTTGTATTCTGCTTTTAACTGCATATTAAAACTTCAAAAGAGACCACAGCTCTGTCTCTTGTGAGTCAGGCAGAACTTAGAAATGATAATTTAAGGATTCATACATAAGATAGAAGAGGTCACTTAAGGTTAATCATTTGTGAAATGAGGGGGTGGGGCTAGGAACTAAACCTTCCATTTAAGGGGTAAAATAAAACATTTCAGAGCATTACTAGAAAGGCTCACCCAGATTCTTCTACACTTTGCTGTGAAAGAAAGGTTAGTTTCCTTTTATTTGGTGTATTTTGTATTACTTTATTGCCTTTTCATATTTTGAATACATGATTTGTTTTCTTTTCCTTGTGTTTTACTTGTATTCTGCTTTTAACTGCATATTAAAACTTCAAAAGAGACCACAGCTCTGTCTCTTGTGAGTCAGGCAGAAATTAGAACTGATCAATTAAGGACTCATACATAAGATAGAAGAGGTCACTTAAGGTTAATCATTTGTGAACTGAGGGGGTGGAGCTAGGAACTAAACCTTCTATTTAAGGGGTAAAATAAAACATTTCAGAGCTTTACTAGAAAGGCTCACCCAGACTCTGCTACACTTTGCTGTGAAGGAAAGGTTAGTTTGCTTTTTATTTGTTGTATTTTGTATTACTTTATTGCCTTTTTATATTTTGAATACTGTGATTTGTTTTCTTTACCTTGTGTTTTACTTGTATTCTGCTTTTAACTGCATATTAAAACTTCAAAAGAGACCACAGCTCTGTCTCTTGTGAGTCAGGCAGAAATTAGAACTGATCAATTAAGGACTCATACATAAGATAGAAGAGGTCACTTAAGGTTACTCATTTGTGAACTGAGGGGGTGCAGCTATGAACTAAACCTTCTATTTAAGGGTAAAATAAAACATTTCAGAGTTTTACTAGAAAGCTTACCCAGACTCTGCTACACTTTGCTGTGAAGGAAACATTACTTTGCTTTATATTTGTTGTATTTTGTATTTCTTTATTGCCTTTTATATTTTGAATACTGTGATTTGTTTTCTTTACCTTGTGATTTACTTGTATTCTGCTTTTAGCTGCATATTAAAACTTCAAAAGAGACCACAGCTCTGTCTCTTGTGAGTCAGGCAGAACTTAGAACTGATAATTTAAGGATTCATACATAAGATAGAAGAGGTCACTTAAGGTTAATCATTTGTGAAATGAGGAGGTGGAGCTAGGAACTAAACCTTCTATTTAAGGGGTAAAATAAAACATTTCAGACCTTTACTAGAAAGGCTCACCCAAACACTGCTAAACTTTGCTGTGAAAGAAAGGTTAGTTTCCTTTTGTTTGATGTATTTTCTATTACTTTATTGCCTTTTTATATTTTGAATACTTAATTTGTTTTCTTTACCTTGTGTTTTACTTGTATTCTGCTTTTAACTGCATATTACATTTTCAAAAGAGTCCACAGCTCTGTCTCTTCTGAGTCTGGCAGAAATAAGAACTGATCAATTAAGCACTCATACATAAGATAGAAGAGGTCACTTAAGGTTAATCATTTGTGAACTGAGGGGGTGGAGCTAGGAACTAAACCTTCTATTTAAGGGGTAAAATAAAACATTTCAGAGCTTTACTAGAAAGGCTCACCCAGACTCTGCTACACTTTGCTGTGAAGGAAAGGTTAGTTTGCTTTTTATTTGTTGTATTTTGTATTACTTTATTGCCTTTTATATTTTGAATACTGTGATTTGTTTTCTTTACCTTGTGTTTTACTTGTATTCTGCTTTTAACTGCATATTAAAACTTCAAAAGAGACCACAGCTCTGTCTCTTGTGAGTCAGGCAGAAATTAGAACTGATCAATTAAGGACTCATACATAAGATAGAAGAGGTCACTTAAGGTTAATCATTTGTGAACTGAGGGGGTGGAGCTAGGAACTAAACCTTCTATTTAAGGGGTAAAATAAAACATTTCAGAGCTTTACTAGAAAGGCTCACCCAGACTCTGCTACACTTTGCTGTGAAGGAAAGGTTAGTTTGCTTTTATTTGTTGTATTTTGTATTACTTTATTGCCTTTTTATATTTTGAATACTGTGATTTGTTTTCTTTACCTTGTGTTTTACTTGTATTCTGCTTTTAACTGCATATTAAAACTTCAAAAGAGACCACAGCTCTGTCTCTTGTGAGTCAGGCAGAAATTAGAACTGATCAATTAAGGACTCATACATAAGATAGAAGAGGTCACTTAAGGTTAATCATTTGTGAAATGAGGGGTGGAGCTAGGAACTAAACCTTCCATTTAAGGGGTAAAATAAAACATTTCAGAGCTTTACTAGAAAGGCTCACCCAGACTCTGCTACACTTTGCTGTGAAAGAAAGGTTAGTTTCCTTTTATTTGATGTATTTTGTATTACTTTATTGCCTTTTTATATTTTGAATACTTGATTTGTTTTCTTTTCCTTGTGTTTTACTTGTATTCTGCTTTTAACTGCATATTACAACTTCAAAAGAGACCACAGCTCTGTCTCTTGTGAGTCAGGCAGAAATTAGAACTGATCAATTAAGGACTCATACATAAGATAGAAGAGGTCACTTAAGGTTAATCATTTGTGAACTGAGGGGTGAAGCTAGGAACTAAACCTTCTATTTAAGGGGTAAAATAAAACATTTCAGAGCTTTACTAGAAAGGCTCACCCAGACTCTGCTACACTTTGCTGTGAAGGAAAGGTTAGTTTGCTTTTTATTTGTTGTATTTTGTATTACTTTATTGCCTTTTTATATTTTGAATACTGTGATTTGTTTTCTTTACCTTGTGTTTTACTTGTATTCTGCTTTTAACTGCATATTAAAACTTCAAAAGAGACCACAGCTCTGTCTCTTGTGAGTCAGGCAGAAATTAGAACTGATCAATTAAGGACTCATACATAAGATAGAAGAGGTCACTTAAGGTTAATCATTTGTGAACTGAGGGGGTGGAGCTAGGAACTAAACCTTCTATTTAAGGGGTAAAATAAAACATTTCAGAGCTTTACTAGAAAGGCTCATCCAGACTCTGCTACACTTTGCTGTGAAGGAAAGGTTAGTTTGCTTTTATTTGTTGTATTTTGTATTACTTTATTGCCTTTTTATATTTTGAATACTGTGATTTGTTTTCTTTACCTTGTGTTTTACTTGTATTCTGCTTTTAACTGCATATTAAAACTTCAAAAGAGACCACAGCTCTGTCTCTTGTGAGTCAGGCAGAAATTAGAACTGATCAATTAAGGACTCATACATAAGATAGAAGAGGTCACTTAAGGTTAATCATTTGTGAACTGAGGGGGTGGAGCTAGGAACTAAACCTTCTATTTAAGGGGTAAAATAAAACATTTCAGAGCTTTACTAGAAAGGCTCACCCAGACTCTGCTACACTTTGCTGTGAAGGAAAGGTTAGTTTGCTTTTTATTTGTTGTATTTTGTATTACTTTATTGCCTTTTTATATTTTGAATACTGTGATTTGTTTTCTTTACCTTGTGTTTTACTTGTATTCTGCTTTTAACTGCATATTAAAACTTCAAAAGAGACCACAGCTCTGTCTCTTGTGAGTCAGGCAGAAATTAGAACTGATCAATTAAGGACTCATACATAAGATAGAAGAGGTCACTTAAGGTTAATCATTTGTGAACTGAGGGGTGGAGCTAGGAACTAAACCTTCTATTTAAGGGGTAAAATAAAACATTTCAGAGCTTTACTAGAAAGGCTCACCCAGACTCTGCTACACTTTGCTGTGAAGGAAAGGTTAGTTTGCTTTTATTTGTTGTATTTTGTATTACTTTATTGCCTTTTTATATTTTGAATACTGTGATTTGTTTTCTTTGCCTTGTGTTTTACTTGTATTCTGCTTTTAACTGCATATTAAAACTTCAAAAGAGACAACAGCTCTGTCTCTTGTCAGTCAGGCAGAAATTAGAACTGATCAATTAAGGACTCATACATAAGATAGAAGAGGTCACTTAAGGTTAATCGTTTGTGAACTGAGGGGGTGGAGCTAGAAACTGAACCATTTATTTAAGGGGTAAAATAAAACAATTCAGAGCTTTACTAGAAAGGCTCATCCAGACTCTGCTACACTTCGCTGTGAAGGAAAGGTTGGTTTTCTTTATGTTTGTTGTATTTTGTATTACTTTATTGCCTTTTATATTTTGAATACTGTGATTTGTTTTCTTTACCTTGTGTTTTACTTGTATTCTGCTTTTAACTGCATATTAAAACTTTAAAAGAGACCACAGCTCTGTCTCTTGTGAGTCAGGCAGAAATTAGAACTGATCAATTAAGGACTCATACATAAGATAGAAGAGGTCACTTAAGGTTAATCATTTGTGAACTGAGGGGTGGAGCTAGGAATTAAACCTTCTATTTAAGGGGTAAAATAAAACATTTCAGAGCTTTACTAGAAAGGCTCATCCAGACTCTGCTACACTTTGCTGTGAAGGAAAGGTTAGTTTGCTTTTTATTTGTTGTATTTTGTATTACTTTATTGCCTTTTATATTTTGAATACTGTGATTTGTTTTCTTTACCTTGTGTTTTACTTGTATTCTGCTTTTAACTGCATATTAAAACTTCAAAAGAGACCACAGCTCTGTCTCTTGTGAGTCAGGCAGAAATTAGAACTGATCAATTAAGGACTCATACATAAGATAGAAGAGGTCACTTAAGGTTAATCATTTGTGAACTGAGGGGAGGAGCTAGGAACTAAACCTTCTATTTAAGGGGTAAAATAAAACATTTCAGAGCTTTACTAGAAAGGCTCATCCAGACTCTGCTACACTTTGCTGTGAAGGAAAGGTTAGTTTGCTTTTTATTTGTTGTATTTTGTATTACTTTATTGCCTTTTTATATTTTGAATACTGTGATTTGTTTTCTTTACCTTGTGTTTTACTTGTATTCTGCTTTTAACTGCATATTAAAACTTCAAAAGAGACCACAGCTCTGTCTCTTGTGAGTCAGGCAGAAATTAGAACTGATCAATTAAGGACTCATACATAAGATAGAAGAGGTCACTTAAGGTTAATCATTTGTAAAATGAGGGGATGGAGCTAGGAACTAAACCTTCTATTTAAGGGGTAAAATAAAACATTTCAGAGCTTTACTAGAAAGGCTCATCCAGAGTCTGCTCTACTTTGCTGTGAACGAAAGGTTAGTTTCCTTTTATTTGAAGTATTTTATATTACTTTATTGCCTTTTTATATTTTGAATACTGTGATTTGTTTTCTTTACCTTGTGTTTTACTTGTATTCTGCTTTTAACTGCATATTAAAACTTCAAAAGAGACCACAGCTCTGTCTCTTGTGAGTCAGGCAGAAATTAGAACTGATCAATTAAGGACTCATACATAAGATAGAAGAGGTCACTTAAGGTTAATTATTTGTGAACTGAGGGGTGGAGCTAGGAACTAAACCTTCTATTTAAGGGGTAAAATAAAACATTTCAGAGCTTTACTAGAAAGGCTCATCCAGACTCTGCTACACTTTGCTGTGAAGGAAAGGTTAGTTTGCTTTTTATTTGTTGTATTTTGTATTACTTTATTGCCTTTTTATATTTTGAATACTGTGATTTGTTTTCTTTACCTTGTGTTTTACTTGTATTCTGCTTTTAACTGCATATTAAAACTTCAAAAGAGACCACAGCTCTGTCTCTTGTGAGTCAGGCAGAAATTAGAACTGATCAATTAAGGACTCATTCATAAGATAGAAGAGGTCACTTAAGGTTAATCATTTGTGAATTGAGGGGTGGACCTAGGAACTAAACCTTCTATTTAAGGGGTAAAATAAAACATTTCAGAGCTTTACCAGAAAGGCTCATCCAGACTCTGCTACACTTTGCTGTGAAGGAAAGGTTAGTTTGCTTTTATTTGTTGTATTTTGTATTATTTTATTGCCTTTTATATTTTGAATACTGTGATTTGTTTTCTTTACCTTGTGTTTTACTTGTATTCTGTTTTTAACTGCATATTAAAACTTCAAAAGAGACCACAGCTCTGTCTCTTCTGAGTCAGGCAGAAATTAGAACTGATCAATTAAGGACTCATTCATAAGATAGAAGAGGTCACTTAAGGTTAATCATTTGTGAACTGAGGGGGTGGAGCTAGGAACTAAACCTTCTATTTAAGGGGTAAAATAAAACATTTCAGAGCTTTACTAGAAAGGCTCATCCAGACTCTGCTACACTTTGCTGTGAAGGAAAGGTTAGTTTGCTTTTTATTTGTTGTATTTTGTATTACTTTATTGCCTTTTTATATTTTGAATACTGTGATTTGTTTTCTTTACCTTGTGTTTTACTTGTATTCTGCTTTTAACTGCATATTAAAACTTCAAAAGAGACCACAGCTCTGTCTCTTGTGAGTCAGGCAGAAATTAGAACTGATCAATTAAGGACTCATTCATAAGATAGAAGAGGTCACTTAAGGTTAATCATTTGTGAATTGAGGGATGGAGCTAGGAACTAAACCTTCTATTTAAGGGGTAAAATAAAACATTTCAGAGCTTTACCAGAAAGGCTCATCCAGACTCTGCTACACTTTGCTGTGAAGGAAAGGTTAGTTTGCTTTTATTTATTGTATTTTGTATTACTTTATTGCCTTTTTATATTTTGAATACTGTGATTTGTTTTCTTTACCTTGTGTTTTACTTGTATTCTGCTTTTAACTGCATATTAAAACTTCAAAAGAGACCACAGCTCTGTCTCTTGTGAGTCAGGCAGAAATTAGAACTGATCAATTAAGGACTCATTCATAAGATAGAAGAGGTCACTTAAGGTTAATCATTTGTGAACTGAGGGGGTGGAGCTAGGAACTAAACCTTCTATTTAAGGGGTAAAATAAAACATTTCAGAGCTTTACCAGAAAGGCTCATCCAGACTCTGCTACACTTTGCTGTGAAGGAAAGGTTAGTTTGCTTTTTATTTGTTGTATTTTGTATTACTTTATTGCCTTTTATATTTTGAATACTGTGATTTGTTTTCTTTACCTTGTGTTTTACTTGCATTCTGCTTTTAACTGCATATTAAAACTTCAAAAGAGACCACAGCTCTGTCTCTTCTGAGTCAGGCAGAAATTAGAACTGATCAATTAAGGACTCATTCATAAGATAGAAGAGGTCACTTAAGGTTAATCATTTGTGAACTGAGGGGGTGGAGCTAGGAACTAAACCTTCTATTTAAGGGGTAAAATAAAACATTTCAGAGCTTTACCAGAAAGGCTCATCCAGACTCTGCTACACTTTGCTGTGAAGGAAAGGTTAGTTTGCTTTTATTTGTTGTATTTTGTATTACTTTATTGCCTTTTTATATTTTGAATACTGTGATTTGTTTTCTTTACCTTGTGTTTTACTTGTATTCTGCTTTTAACTGCATATTAAAACTTCAAAAGAGACCACAGCTCTGTCTCTTCTGAGTCAGGCAGAAATTAGAACTGATCAATTAAGGACTCATTCATAAGATAGAAGAGGTCACTTAAGGTTAATCATTTGTGAACTGAGGGGTGGAGCTAGGAAATAAACCTTCTATTTAAGGGGTAAAATAAAACATTTCAGAGCTTTACCAGAAAGGCTCATCCAGACTCTGCTACACTTTGCTGTGAAGGAAAGGTTAGTTTGCTTTTATTTGTTGTATTTTGTATTACTTTATTTCCTTTTATATTTTGAATACTATGGTTTGTTTTCTTTACCTTGTGTTTTACTTGCATTCTGCTTTAACGGCATATTAAAATTTAAAAAGAGACCACCGCTGTGTCTCTTCTGAGTCAGGCAGAAATTAGAACTGATCAATTAAAGACTCATTTGTAAGATAGAAGAGGTCACTTAAGGTTAATCATTTCTGAACTGAAGGGGTGGAGCTAGCAACTAAACCTTCTATTTAAGGGGTAAAACAAAACATTTCAGAGGTTTACCAGAGAGGTTCATCCAGACTCTGCTACTCTTTGCTGTGAAGGAAAGGTTAGTTTGCTTTTATTTGTTGTAGTTTGTATTACTTTATTGCCTTTTTACATTTTGAATACTGTGATTTGTTTTCTTTACCTTGTGTTTTACTTGCATTCTGCTTTAACTGCATATTAAAACTTCAAAAGAGACCACAACCCTGTCTCTTCTGAGTCAGGCAGAAATTAGAACTGATCAATTAAGGACTCATTCATAAGATAGAAGAGGTCACTTAAGGTTAATCATTTGTGAACTGAGGGGGTGGAGCTAGGAACTAAACCTTCTATTTAAGGGGTAAAATAAAACATTTCAGAGCTTTACCAGAAAGGCTCATCCAGACTCTGCTACACTTTGCTGTGAAGGAAAGGTTAGTTTGCTTTTATTTGTTGTATTTTGTATTACTTTATTGCCTTTTTATATTTTGAATACTGTGATTTGTTTTCTTTACCTTGTGTTTTACTTGCATTCTGCTTTTAACTGCATATTAAAACTTCAAAAGAGACCACAGCTCTGTCTCTTGTGAGTCAGGCAGAAATTAGAACTGATCAATTAAGGACTCATTCATAAGATAGAAGAGGTCACTTAAGGTTAATCATTTGTGAATTGAGGGGTGGAGCTAGGAACTAAACCTTCTATTTAAGGGGTAAAATAAAACATTTCAGAGCTTTACCAGAAAGGCTCATCCAGACTCTGCTACACTTTGCTGTGAAGGAAAGGTTAGTTTGCTTTTATTTGTTGTATTTTGTATTACTTTATTGCCTTTTTATATTTTGAATACTGTGATTTGTTTTCTTTACCTTGTGTTTTACTTGCATTCTGCTTTTAACTGCATATTAAAACTTCAAAAGAGACCACAGCTCTGTCTCTTGTGAGTCAGGCAGAAATTAGAACTGATCAATTAAGGACTCATTCATAAGATAGAAGAGGTCACTTAAGGTTAATCATTTGTGAATTGAGGAGGTGGAGCTAGGAACTAAACCTTCTATTTAAGGGGTAAAATAAAACATTTCAGAGCTTTACCAGAAAGGCTCATCCAGGCTCTGCTACACTTTGCTGTGAAGGAAAGGTTAGTTTGCTTTTATTTGTTGTATTTTGTATTACTTTATTGCCTTTTTATATTTTGAATACTGTGATTTGTTTTCTTTACCTTGTGTTTTACTTGCATTCTGCTTTTAACTGCATATTAAAACTTCAAAAGAGACCACAGCTCTGTCTCTTCTGAGTCAGGCAGAAATTAGAACTGATCAATTAAGGACTCATTCATAAGATAGAAGAGGTCACTTAAGGTTAATCATTTGTGAACTGAGGGGTGGAGCTAGGAACTAAACCTTCTATTTAAGGGGTAAAATAAAACATTTCAGAGCTTTACCAGAAAGGCTCATCCAGACTCTGCTACACTTTGCTGTGAAGGAAAGGTTAGTTTGCTTTTATTTGTTGTATTTTGTATTACTTTATTGCCTTTTTATATTTTGAATACTGTGATTTGTTTTCTTTACCTTGTGTTTTACTTGCATTCTGCTTTTAACTGCATATTAAAACTTCAAAAGAGACCACAGCTCTGTCTCTTCTGAGTCAGGCAGAAATTAGAACTGATCAATTAAGGACTCATTCATAAGATAGAAGAGGTCACTTAAGGTTAATCATTTGTGAACTGAGGGGGTGGAGCTAGGAACTAAACCTTCTATTTAAGGGGTAAAATAAAACATTTCAGAGCTTTACCAGAAAGGCTCATCCAGACTCTGCTACACTTTGCTGTGAAGGAAAGGTTAGTTTGCTTTTATTTGTTGTATTTTGTATTACTTTATTGCCTTTTTATATTTTGAATACTGTGATTTGTTTTCTTTACCTTGTGTTTTACTTGCATTCTGCTTTTAACTGCATATTAAAACTTCAAAAGAGACCACAGCTCTGTCTCTTCTGAGTCAGGCAGAAATTAGAACTGATCAATTAAGGACTCATTCATAAGATAGAAGAGGTCACTTAAGGTTAATCATTTGTGAACTGAGGGGGTGGAGCTAGGAACTAAACCTTCTATTTAAGGGGTAAAATAAAACATTTCAGAGCTTTACCAGAAAGGCTCATCCAGACTCTGCTACACTTTGCTGTGAAGGAAAGGTTAGTTTGCTTTTATTTGTTGTATTTTGTATTACTTTATTGCCTTTTTATATTTTGAATACTGTGATTTGTTTTCTTTACCTTGTGTTTTACTTGCATTCTGCTTTAACTGCATATTAAAACTTCAAAAGAGACCACAGCTCTGTCTCTTCTGAGTCAGGCAGAAATTAGAACTGATCAATTAAGGACTCATTCATAAGATAGAAGAGGTCACTTAAGGTTAATCATTTGTGAACTGAGGGGGTGGAGCTAGGAACTAAACCTTCTATTTAAGGGGTAAAATAAAACATTTCAGAGCTTTACCAGAAAGGCTCATCCAGACTCTGCTACACTTTGCTGTGAAGGAAAGGTTAGTTTGCTTTTATTTGTTGTATTTTGTATTACTTTATTGCCTTTTTTATTTTGAATACTGTGATTTGTTTTCTTTACCTTGTGTTTTACTTGCATTCTGCTTTTAACTGCATATTAAAACTTCAAAAGAGACCACAGCTCTGTCTCTTCTGAGTCAGGCAGAAATTAGAACTGATCAATTAAGGACTCATTCATAAGATAGAAGAGGTCACTTAAGGTTAATCATTTGTGAACTGAGGGGGTGGAGCTAGGAACTAAACCTTCTATTTAAGGGGTAAAATAAAACATTTCAGAGCTTTACCAGAAAGGCTCATCCAGACTCTGCTACACTTTGCTGTGAAGGAAAGGTTAGTTTGCTTTTATTTGTTGTATTTTGTATTACTTTATTGCCTTTTTATATTTTGAATACTGTGATTTGTTTTCTTTACCTTGTGTTTTACTTGCATTCTGCTTTTAACTGCATATTAAAACTTCAAAAGAGACCACAGCTCTGTCTCTTCTGAGTCAGGCAGAAATTAGAACTGATCAATTAAGGACTCATTCATAAGATAGAAGAGGTCACTTAAGGTTAATCATTTGTGAACTGAGGGGTGGAGCTAGGAACTAAACCTTCTATTTAAGGGGTAAAATAAAACATTTCAGAGCTTTACCAGAAAGGCTCATCCAGACTCTGCTACACTTTGCTGTGAAGGAAAGGTTAGTTTGCTTTTATTTGTTGTATTTTGTATTACTTTATTGCCTTTTTATATTTTGAATACTGTGATTTGTTTTCTTTACCTTGTGTTTTACTTGCATTCTGCTTTAACTGCATATTAAAACTTCAAAAGAGACCACAGCTCTGTCTCTTCTGAGTCAGGCAGAAATTAGAACTGATCAATTAAGGACTCATTCATAAGATAGAAGAGGTCACTTAAGGTTAATCATTTGTGAACTGAGGGGTGGAGCTAGGAACTAAACTTTCTATTTAAGGGTAAAATAAAACATTTCAGAGCTTTACCAGAAAGGCTCATCCAGACTCTGCTACACTTTGCTGTGAAGGAAAGGTTAGTTTGCTTTTATTTGTTGTATTTTGTATTACTTTATTGCCTTTTTATATTTTGAATACTGTGATTTGTTTTCTTTACCTTGTGTTTTACTTGCATTCTGCTTTTAACTGCATATTAAAACTTCAAAAGAGACCACAGCTCTGTCTCTTCTGAGTCAGGCAGAAATTAGAACTGATCAATTAAGGACTCATTCATAAGATAGAAGAGGTCACTTAAGGTTAATCATTTGTGAACTGAGGGGGTGGAGCTAGGAACTAAACCTTCTATTTAAGGGGTAAAATAAAACATTTCAGAGCTTTACCAGAAAGGCTCATCCAGACTCTGCTACACTTTGCTGTGAAGGAAAGGTTAGTTTGCTTTTATTTGTTGTATTTTGTATTACTTTATTGCCTTTTTATATTTTGAATACTGTGATTTGTTTTCTTTACCTTGTGTTTTACTTGCATTCTGCTTTAACTGCATATTAAAACTTCAAAAGAGACCACAGCTCTGTCTCTTCTGAGTCAGGCAGAAATTAGAACTGATCAATTAAGGACTCATTCATAAGATAGAAGAGGTCACTTAAGGTTAATCATTTGTGAACTGAGGGGGTGGAGCTAGGAACTAAACCTTCTATTTAAGGGGTAAAATAAAACATTTCAGAGCTTTACCAGAAAGGCTCATCCAGACTCTGCTACACTTTGCTGTGAAGGAAAGGTTAGTTTGCTTTTATTTGTTGTATTTTGTATTACTTTATTGCCTTTTTATATTTTGAATACTGTGGTTTGTTTTCTTTACCTTGTGTTTTACTTGCATTCTGCTTTAACTGCATATTAAAACTTCAAAAGAGACCACAGCTCTGTCTCTTCTGAGTCAGGCAGAAATTAGAACTGATCAATTAAGGACTCATTCATAAGATAGAAGAGGTCACTTAAGGTTAATCATTTGTGAACTGAGGGGGTGGAGCTAGGAACTAAACCTTCTATTTAAGGGGTAAAATAAAACATTTCAGAGCTTTACCAGAAAGGCTCATCCAGACTCTGCTACACTTTGCTGTGAAGGAAAGGTTAGTTTGCTTTTATTTGTTGTATTTTGTATTACTTTATTGCCTTTTTATATTTTGAATACTGTGATTTGTTTTCTTTACCTTGTGTTTTACTTGCATTCTGCTTTAACTGCATATTAAAACTTCAAAAGAGACCACAGCTCTGTCTCTTCTGAGTCAGGCAGAAATTAGAACTGATCAATTAAGGACTCATTCATAAGATAGAAGAGGTCACTTAAGGTTAATCATTTGTGAACTGAGGGGTGGAGCTAGGAACTAAACCTTCTATTTAAGGGGTAAAATAAAACATTTCAGAGCTTTACCAGAAAGGCTCATCCAGACTCTGCTACACTTTGCTGTGAAGGAAAGGTTAGTTTGCTTTTATTTGTTGTATTTTGTATTACTTTATTGCCTTTTTATATTTTGAATACTGTGATTTGTTTTCTTTACCTTGTGTTTTACTTGCATTCTGCTTTAACTGCATATTAAAACTTCAAAAGAGACCACAGCTCTGTCTCTTCTGAGTCAGGCAGAAATTAGAACTGATCAATTAAGGACTCATTCATAAGATAGAAGAGGTCACTTAAGGTTAATCATTTGTGAACTGAGGGGTGGAGCTAGGAACTAAACCTTCTATTTAAGGGGTAAAATAAAACATTTCAGAGCTTTACCAGAAAGGCTCATCCAGACTCTGCTACACTTTGCTGTGAAGGAAAGGTTAGTTTGCTTTTATTTGTTGTATTTTGTATTACTTTATTGCCTTTTTATATTTTGAATACTGTGGTTTGTTTTCTTTACCTTGTGTTTTACTTGCATTCTGCTTTTAACTGCATATTAAAACTTCAAAAGAGACCACAGCTCTGTCTCTTCTGAGTCAGGCAGAAATTAGAACTGATCAATTAAGGACTCATTCATAAGATAGAAGAGGTCACTTAAGGTTAATCATTTGTGAACTGAAAGGGTGGAGCTAGGAACTAAACCTTCTATTTAAGGGGTAAAATAAAACATTTCAGAGCTTTACCAGAAAGGCTCATCCAGACTCTGCTACACTTTGCTGTGAAGGAAAGGTTAGTTTGCTTTTATTTGTTGTATTTTGTATTACTTTATTGCCTTTTTATATTTTGAATACTGTGATTTGTTTTCTTTACCTTGTGTTTTACTTGCATTCTGCTTTAACTGCATATTAAAACTTCAAAAGAGACCACAGCTCTGTCTCTTCTGAGTCAGGCAGAAATTAGAACTGATCAATTAAGGACTCATTCATAAGATAGAAGAGGTCACTTAAGGTTAATCATTTGTGAACTGAGGGGGTGGAGCTAGGAACTAAACCTTCTATTTAAGGGGTAAAATAAAACATTTCAGAGCTTTACCAGAAAGGCTCATCCAGACTCTGCTACACTTTGCTGTGAAGGAAAGGTTAGTTTGCTTTTATTTGTTGTATTTTGTATTACTTTATTGCCTTTTTATATTTTGAATACTGTGGTTTGTTTTCTTTACCTTGTGTTTTACTTGCATTCTGCTTTAACTGCATATTAAAACTTCAAAAGAGACCACAGCTCTGTCTCTTCTGAGTCAGGCAGAAATTAGAACTGATCAATTAAGGACTCATTCATAAGATAGAAGAGGTCACTTAAGGTTAATCATTTGTGAACTGGGGGGTGGAGCTAGGAACTAAACCTTCTATTTAAGGGGTAAAATAAAACATTTCAGAGCTTTACCAGAAAGGCTCATCCAGACTCTGCTACACTTTGCTGTGAAGGAAAGGTTAGTTTGCTTTTATTTGTTGTATTTTGTATTACTTTATTGCCTTTTTATATTTTGAATACTGTGGTTTGTTTTCTTTACCTTGTGTTTTACTTGCATTCTGCTTTAACTGCATATTAAAACTTCAAAAGAGACCACAGCTCTGTCTCTTCTGAGTCAGGCAGAAATTAGAACTGATCAATTAAGGACTCATTCATAAGATAGAAGAGGTCACTTAAGGTTAATCATTTGTGAACTGAGGGGTGGAGCTAGGAACTAAACCTTCTATTTAAGGGGTAAAATAAAACATTTCAGAGCTTTACCAGAAAGGCTCATCCAGACTCTGCTACACTTTGCTGTGAAGGAAAGGTTAGTTTGCTTTTATTTGTTGTATTTTGTATTACTTTATTGCCTTTTTATATTTTGAATACTGTGATTTGTTTTCTTTACCTTGTGTTTTACTTGCATTCTGCTTTAACTGCATATTAAAACTTCAAAAGAGACCACAGCTCTGTCTCTTCTGAGTCAGGCAGAAATTAGAACTGATCAATTAAGGACTCATTCATAAGATAGAAGAGGTCACTTAAGGTTAATCATTTGTGAACTGAGGGGGTGGAGCTAGGAACTAAACCTTCTATTTAAGGGGTAAAATAAAACATTTCAGAGCTTTACCAGAAAGGCTCATCCAGACTCTGCTACACTTTGCTGTGAAGGAAAGGTTAGTTTGCTTTTATTTGTTGTATTTTGTATTACTTTATTGCCTTTTTATATTTTGAATACTGTGATTTGTTTTCTTTACCTTGTGTTTTACTTGCATTCTGCTTTAACTGCATATTAAAACTTCAAAAGAGACCACAGCTCTGTCTCTTCTGAGTCAGGCAGAAATTAGAACTGATCAATTAAGGACTCATTCATAAGATAGAAGAGGTCACTTAAGGTTAATCATTTGTGAACTGAGGGGGTGGAGCTAGGAACTAAACCTTCTATTTAAGGGGTAAAATAAAACATTTCAGAGCTTTACCAGAAAGGCTCATCCAGACTCTGCTACACTTTGCTGTGAAGGAAAGGTTAGTTTGCTTTTATTTGTTGTATTTTGTATTACTTTATTGCCTTTTTATATTTTGAATACTGTGGTTTGTTTTCTTTACCTTGTGTTTTACTTGCATTCTGCTTTAACTGCATATTAAAACTTCAAAAGAGACCACAGCTCTGTCTCTTCTGAGTCAGGCAGAAATTAGAACTGATCAATTAAGGACTCATTCATAAGATAGAAGAGGTCACTTAAGGTTAATCATTTGTGAACTGAGGGGTGGAGCTAGGAACTAAACCTTCTATTTAAGGGGTAAAATAAAACATTTCAGAGCTTTACCAGAAAGGCTCATCCAGACTCTGCTACACTTTGCTGTGAAGGAAAGGTTAGTTTGCTTTTATTTGTTGTATTTTGTATTACTTTATTGCCTTTTTATATTTTGAATACTGTGGTTTGTTTTCTTTACCTTGTGTTTTACTTGCATTCTGCTTTAACTGCATATTAAAACTTCAAAAGAGACCACAGCTCTGTCTCTTCTGAGTCAGGCAGAAATTAGAACTGATCAATTAAGGACTCATTCATAAGATAGAAGAGGTCACTTAAGGTTAATCATTTGTGAACTGAGGGGTGGAGCTAGGAACTAAACCTTCTATTTAAGGGGTAAAATAAAACATTTCAGAGCTTTACCAGAAAGGCTCATCCAGACTCTGCTACACTTTGCTGTGAAGGAAAGGTTAGTTTGCTTTTATTTGTTGTATTTTGTATTACTTTGTTGCCCTTTTATATTTTGAATACTGTGGTTTGTTTTCTTTACCTTGTGTTTTACTTGCATTCTGCTTTAACTGCATATTAAAACTTCAAAAGAGACCACAGCTCTGTCTCTTCTGAGTCAGGCAGAAATTAGAACTGATCAATTAAGGACTCATTCATAAGATAGAAGAGGTCACTTAAGGTTAATCATTTGTGAACTGAGGGGGTGGAGCTAGGAACTAAACCTTCTATTTAAGGGGTAAAATAAAACATTTCAGAGCTTTACCAGAAAGGCTCATCCAGACTCTGCTACACTTTGCTGTGAAGGAAAGGTTAGTTTGCTTTTATTTGTTGTATTTTGTATTACTTTATTGCCTTTTTATATTTTGAATACTGTGGTTTGTTTTCTTTACCTTGTGTTTTACTTGCATTCTGCTTTAACTGCATATTAAAACTTCAAAAGAGACCACAGCTCTGTCTCTTCTGAGTCAGGCAGAAATTAGAACTGATCAATTAAGGACTCATTCATAAGATAGAAGAGGTCACTTAAGGTTAATCATTTGTGAACTGAGGGGGTGGAGCTAGGAACTAAACCTTCTATTTAAGGGGTAAAATAAAACATTTCAGAGCTTTACCAGAAAGGCTCATCCAGACTCTGCTACACTTTGCTGTGAAGGAAAGGTTAGTTTGCTTTTATTTGTTGTATTTTGTATTACTTTATTGCCTTTTTATATTTTGAATACTGTGGTTTGTTTTCTTTACCTTGTGTTTTACTTGCATTCTGCTTTAACTGCATATTAAAACTTCAAAAGAGACCACAGCTCTGTCTCTTCTGAGTCAGGCAGAAATTAGAACTGATCAATTAAGGACTCATTCATAAGATAGAAGAGGTCACTTAAGGTTAATCATTTGTGAACTGAGGGGTGGAGCTAGGAACTAAACCTTCTATTTAAGGGGTAAAATAAAACATTTCAGAGCTTTACCAGAAAGGCTCATCCAGACTCTGCTACACTTTGCTGTGAAGGAAAGGTTAGTTTGCTTTTATTTGTTGTATTTTGTATTACTTTATTGCCTTTTTATATTTTGAATACTGTGATTTGTTTTCTTTACCTTGTGTTTTACTTGCATTCTGCTTTAACTGCATATTAAAACTTCAAAAGAGACCACAGCTCTGTCTCTTCTGAGTCAGGCAGAAATTAGAACTGATCAATTAAGGACTCATTCATAAGATAGAAGAGGTCACTTAAGGTTAATCATTTGTGAACTGAGGGGGTGGAGCTAGGAACTAAACCTTCTATTTAAGGGGTAAAATAAAACATTTCAGAGCTTTACCAGAAAGGCTCATCCAGACTCTGCTACACTTTGCTGTGAAGGAAAGGTTAGTTTGCTTTTATTTGTTGTATTTTGTATTACTTTATTGCCTTTTATATTTTGAATACTGTGGTTTGTTTTCTTTACCTTGTGTTTTACTTGCATTCTGCTTTAACTGCATATTAAAACTTCAAAAGAGACCACAGCTCTGTCTCTTCTGAGTCAGGCAGAAATTAGAACTGATCAATTAAGGACTCATTCATAAGATAGAAGAGGTCACTTAAGGTTAATCATTTGTGAACTGATGGGGTGGAGCTAGGAACTAAACCTTCTATTTAAGGGGTAAAATAAAACATTTCAGAGCTTTACCAGAAAGGCTCATCCAGACTCTGCTACACTTTGCTGTGAAGGAAAGGTTAGTTTGCTTTTATTTGTTGTATTTTGTATTACTTTATTGCCTTTTTATATTTTGAATACTGTGATTTGTTTTCTTTACCTTGTGTTTTACATGCATTCGGCTTTAACTGCATATTAAAACTTCAAAAGAGACCACAGCTCTGTCTCTTCTGAATCAG